>NC_134148.1:14309772-14612803 GCF_033958435.1 Carettochelys insculpta
AAATAAACCCCATCTTTGAAAGAACGCTTATTCCCTTTTTTATGGGAAGAAGCGTTCTTCCAAAGATGGAGTTAACTTTCAAAAGAGCCGTGTCTTCAGTGCTTTTCTTCTTTTGAAAGAATATGCAGATGAGGCACAAGAAATGTAAATCTGCACCTCATTTGCATTTTTGATTTCCCTCATTTGAATGCTTCTTTTGAAAGAGGAATGCAAGTGTAGATGCAGCCAAAGCATGGAAATGATTGAAACACTTGATTTGTTAGTTCTAACATAAACAAAACAACAGTTTATAAACTCTGTTTGCTATTATAGATCTTCATACACGTCCTGTCTTGATATGTTTCTGTGTATTGGCTTATTTCTCTGTTTTGGGTACTACAAAGAACTGAGTTCTTTATAAAGTTCTGTCTATTTCTATGTATTACCTGGAATTTAGATTCTAAATGCAAACTTACATTTGCAGACCATTTCACAATTGGTGTTCTTAATTCACAGTAGAGAATATTGAGATCTCTGTTTTCTCAAGTTTGATTTGTGCAGAATGCTAGGTATTTATTGAACATCTATTAGGATTCTTTTTTCCAGCTATGAATGGTTCTTAGATTTTAGTTACAGCTGTATAGCTGTGGTCCCCAACCTTTTTATGCCCAATATCCCTTTCTGAATTTAAGGGCCTCTTCCCTAAAGGCCCCACCCCTCCCCCACTCACTTTTACTGGGGTAGAACAGGTGTTGCAGTTTGGAAGGTTGTGTGAGTGCTGCCCTGAGAGGGGTTCAGGGTGGACAGAGTCAGGGGTGCTGGCTCTGTGGGCAGGGTTAGGGCTTAGGGCAGGGGTCAGCAACCTTTCTGAGACAGGGTGCTGAAACTTGACCTTTTGACCTCCTATGTAGGGTGAGAGTGCTGGTGGAACTTTTGAAAGTCAATAATAGTCCTACTTACAACATTTTTAATAAATAAAGGTGCAGAACTTTATCGTTTAGGTGGTGGTCGATAGTGTTAGCTGGTCTTTTGTTAATTCACAGTTGGCTTGGCTTTGAGCAAGCTCCTGGCTGCATGGGGATGTAGGGGAGAAGAGGAGGAGAGGGGCTGATCTTCCATCTTGTGTGGCAATGAAAATTGGCTCATTTGCCACTCTTGGCACATGGTCTGGGGTGCTGGCTCTGGGAGGGGGATGAGGTTTGGGGTGGACGTTAGGAGTGCGAGGTCTATGAAAGGGGGTTGGGGTTGGCCTCTGGCCTCCTGCTAGGTGCAGTGCAGCAAGGCTGAGGCAGGTCTCCTGCCTGCTCCTGCCCCACACTGTTTCCAGAAGTGGCCAACTTGTTCTTGTGGCTATCAGGTACAGGGGTACATAGTTCTATGTACATCCCTTCTCCCCTTGGGCAATGCCCCAGCAGCTTCCACTGTTCTTTGTTTATGTCCAATGAGAGTTGTGTGGGGGGAGTGCTTGCAGGCAGGAGCCACACGCTGAGACTCCTGCCTCCCCACCCACATTTTGCATACACAGGGCCATGGAGCTCCACTGACCGCTCCTGGGAATGGGCCACTGGTGTGGGACTGGGGCAAACAGGCAGCCTGTTGAGTGAGTGAGTGCAGTCAGACAGTTGGTGATCACTGATGTATAGAAACCTGCCATAAAAATGATTATGCTTGAATCCAGTTTAAAATTAAATTGGTTTTTCCTTGTGTGTTCTGCAGTAAACAGGGGCTCTATGCTGACTGTTGTTTGTTTTTGTTTGTTTTTCCCTTCCAGCTACTGTTAACCAGTGGTAAATGTTGTTCAAACCATAAGTCACTAAAGAGACTAAAATGTCATATAATTTTTAAATAGCTACTAAACAAACCCATTGTTGTTCCTGGTGGCTAAGCACTCTTACAAGGGATAAGCCCTTAAAATATCCTTAGTTTTGTTTTTGTTTTTTTTTTAAAGAAAATCCAGTTTTATGTTCAGTGAAAAAGTTGACAAAATTCGCACACCTATAATTCAATATGTACATTGCTGCTGTTAATCAAACATGTCTGTCTGGCATCTGGTTTGAAATTACTTTATCATTTAAAATAATTGGTTAAAAAACATAACCATCTCCTCAAGTAGCTATTGATGATTATTTGGTTTATTCCCAGTCATGCTTTGGGAATCTTCATTGTGTAATATAAGTAAGCAGATTGATTGTTGTGCAACACCTTAAAGAAAGAAACAGCTCTGTAACGTGTAACTGATCGTATGTGAAATTGAAGTTGGGTCAGGCCATTCACATTTGCACTTGGCCTGTTTTCGCTCAGCATATTTCTAAAATGTACCTGTAAACTCTCATTTCATCTTATCTCTTTTGTTAAAAACTCAGAGTAGAATGCCTGAAAAATGCTCAACGTAAAATTATTAAAATTAACAAACAAACTACCATACAGAAATGAGATTTTTACCTTTTTGAATGACATCCATTCAATAATAACATATAATCAGATTCATTTTCCATTCTCTGGTAGCCAAGGTATCAGGCTATCCTATTCAGAAATTTAGGTGCTGGTCTAATTTTCACATCTTTAGAATCAACTCTTAAATGTAAATATTCATATAAGAGAGTAATTTTATTTTCACACTGATCACCGTAATATGATGAACATAGAATAAGTATAAACTTCAGTTCATGGGGGAAATGATATATAAAAACTTAAGAACAAATGGTAGCATCTAACGAGTGTCGTCATTTCTTGATCTTTTTGTGGTATTGCTTGTACATTGTAAGAGTTCACAATGATTCCCTAAAAAGTATTTCATGAATTTACAAGTAGACTCTTCATCAGAATTTTTTTTTCTTTCTCGAACTTCAAAGTCTCTACTGAGCATGGTGTACAGAAGACTCATTTAGAAATGGGTTAGAGAAAATTTACATTTAAATGCCTGGAGCATGCTAATAAACCCATTCTATTTTAGTATTGTACTCTCCAACGAGGATAACTAACAAATGGCAGTTAAATGATTGAAGTTGTTTGAAAACTTCAATTTAACTTCATAATTCAGTTACTGAATACTTCACTTCTTTACTTATATTGTTCAAGTTAATTATTTGTGTTTGGATCCATGTATATTTTCTCCGTAATGTTTGGACCAAATATGAACTGTTAGGTTAGTAAAAATCTTGTTAAACGTGCCTGTTTAAATATACTGTTGCACTGGCAGAATACAGATGGATATATACTTTAGTAGCTCATACTAGCCTTTGATTTATTTTTGTAATGTGAACTTTTCCAGGTGCCTCTCCCTGCTTCCATTTTGGCATTTTAATAGAAGTGTAGTGCTTGAAAGGTCATCTAGCCCAGCTTCCTCTTATTTGGTGGGACCAAGTATGCATAGACCAGGGGTCTCTAATTCAATTTAGCTTAGGGCCAGTGCCAGTCTTGATATGATTCTAGTGAGCCAGCATTCATGCCTCTCTGGCAGAGCTCCAGGCAGCGTCTACCAGCCTGTGTGCTGCCCTGCCTGTTGCCCTGGTCGATGTGATATTGTGTGTGCATGCATATAACAGCTAGTGCAGCAGGGCTAGAGTGTCTGCTAGTTCCACTCTGCTGCTGGCGTATCCCTGTGTGTGCAGAGACATCCCATTAATAGGACAGTTCAGTGCAGCCACCCCAAGTGTCTCATGGACAGGATAGTTCCCCATACTCAGTTTAGCCTGCAGGGCCCTAGGTCCCTCCTCAGACTTCTTTTTTCAAGTCTAGGCATGCCATATTTTATTAACTGTTCCTCATAGGTAGTTTTCTAGGTATTTTTATTTTTGTGCTCGACACTGGACTTCCTCTGGTTTATCTACAGGTTGCACCTCCCTTACTCGACATGTTCAGGATATGATAGGTCCTGAACAAGAGAATTTGCCAGACCCTGGAGGTCCAGGGCTTCTGTACCATGATAGCCTTGTGCTCTGGGACTGTTGCAAAGCCAGCCTCCCTCCCAGGCACTCCAGCCCCAATTCAGGCTCTCGGGGGCTGCTGCAGGGAAGGCAGGGGCTCTGACTTGGTCCCTTGGTCCCTTGGCCCCACTTGGGCTCCTGTACTGGCTACAGCCCCAGTCCAGTACTCTTTCATTCTGGAACATATATGGTCTAGCTGGACCATGGATGTTGCCAGAAGAGAGTGTACTGGATATAAGAGGTGCAACCTGTACATACTTCCAGAACTGGACACAGTACTCATGTTGAGGCCTCACCAGTACTGACTGTTTGACCCTTACCTCCCTTGTCTTAAATATGCTCTGAAAAAACTCTGGAATTTGCCGTATTAGCCATTTTCATAACTGTATCACATTATTGGCTCATATTCAGTTTGTGATTACTAGAACCCGCAAATCCTCTTCTGCAGTACAACTGCCTAGCTAACAATTCCCCCTTTTGTTTGTGCATTTGATTTTTCCAAATACAGTGCATTTGTTGCATTTGAGTTTCACCTTGTTGACTACAGGTCCAGTCTCCTCTTTTTCAAGTGTTACAAGCATACTCTCCCCTCCATTAGCCATGTCATAAATGAGAATATTGAAGAGTACCACATTCAGCACAGCCTTATTGCAGGACCCACTGGATATGGTTCTCCCCAACTTTGACAGCAATCCATTAATACCCTTTCTTTGTGTACAGTTCCCTTATAGTAATTTTGCCACCCAGTGCTCTCAGCTGGGGGTCCATGGCCTCCTGCAGGTCTGTGAGCCCATTGCAGGGTGTCTGGTTTTTGACAAGAATGCCCAGTGGAAAATGGACCACTGGCGGCTCCTTAGTTTTTAGGAATTCAAAGTTGGCAGCAACGGACCCCAACCACTAAATCTTGTTAATATTCTAATTCCAATAGCTCACTCTCAGTTCATTTCAATCCTGGCAAATTGACCAAGTTGAATGTTTTCCCTATTAAATATGGACGATAGTGACAGAAAAGTAATGTTTACACAGAACTGGGTGAGGAAATCTCTGTATAATCTCAGGATAGAGTAGAATTCTTTCAGATGAACTCTGTGAAGGTAGGAACATAAAGCCCTTGGTCCATGTGCAAAATAGTGAGCCGGGGTTCCTGGTGATGAGTTAGTACAGGAGTTTTTGCTATCAATGTCTGCCCATGCTGTGACGGGAAGAAAAAGGGAACACTTACACTTGAAGTTGTCTGAAGCGTGGAGTAACTGACTGCGTTTATGACACCTTCCTCATCAAGCAGAATCTTCCTGTACTTTGCTGGCAAGAAGTCCAGTTCAGAAGATAGTTACCGGACTGTTGGCCATTCCCCAAGGTTTTCTCAAAGTTCCCTAGAGCAAGGATACTGAATTGATTTTGATGGATTAAGTAAGCCTAGAGAGTGAAAGGGAATGACAGTTTTAAACAAGATTTGGGGTTTTAAGATGAGAAGCCAAGGACTGCTTAGGACCATGGCTAAGGTAAAGATTTTCTCACTGTATCAGAGGGGTAGCTGTGTTAGTCCGGATCTGCAAAATCAACGAGGGGTCCTGTAGCACCTTATAGACTAACAGAAATGTACGAGCATAAGCTTTCATGGGCAAAGACCCACTTTGTCAGCTGCAGGTAGTGGAAATTTCCACTCAACAATGTGGTTGTGATGCTGTATAAAAGAACGGAGGCCATGCTTACACTAAGATATCCGCATGAATGTATCACCATTGTTGCACACTCATCATTGAACCAGGGATTGACCCAGCAGGAAGCAATCCATCAAGCAGAACTGGCAGCTGTTTTGGGTCCCTGGGAAAGATGAGATGGGGGCCAGGTCCTGTAGCCCGGAAAGGGCAGGACCAAGAGCAGAATGGACAGGGGCAACAGCAGTTAGCTCTCAGTGCTGCCCAGATTGTGGAAATTTCCACTACCTGCATCTGACGAAGTGGGTCTTTGCCCACGAAAGCTTATGCTCTTATATTTCTGTTAGTCTGTAAGGTACCACAGGACCCCTCGTTGATTTTCTCGCTGCTGGTTTTAAAACATCATGACCAGGGTGATTTGACAATAAACACATGCGCCCTGATGTGCCCATCACTTTTAGTAAAAATAATGGGGGGAGAGGCTGGGGGGTAGGGAGGGAGGAATGACACCTGGATCCCTGTGGAATGGGGGACATAGACCCAGCTACAGCCATTGGGGTGCAGGGGAAGGGTTGCACAACCCTGACTCTGGCCCTGTTGGAAGCTACAGGAAGAAGTTACACCGCCTGCCTAATGCCCCCACTGAAGCTGCAGGTTAGGGATGCATAGTTCCAGTTCTGCCAAGAGTTGCGGGTACAGAGCTCTGGCTCCAGCCAAAGCGGTGGATTGGGAACGCAGAAACCTGGCTCTGATCTGGTCACTGACAGCTAAAACCAAACTCATGGAGGTCTGGTAAAGTCGTAGAATCTATGAGTTTCCTGATTTGTGACTAAATTGTATTCCTAAGTATGGCAAACACATCATTAAAATCTTTGTAGCCTTTTAATGGCATATTTCAAAATTGGTAAACCTCATTGTGTAAGTAACAGTGCCTATTTTGAAATACCTATTTAAATGGGTGCTGTTTAAAAGAGGGAATAGAACCTATTTCGAATAAGCCATAGTGCATCCAATGTCTCTCTTTCAAAATAGGCTCTATGTGTCTAGATGCTGTATTTCAAAATAGCAAAGTGCTATTGCAGAATGTATTTTTGTGTGTAGCTGTGTTATTTCGAAATAAGCTATTAGATGATAGTAAGTTCGCTCTTCTGAGAAAAAGAAAAGTAGTAGCTGAAATCGGGAGTGTTATGACTGTTGTTGTAAAGTCCAAATCTGTTTCCTCAAAAAACAAGCAGAGAGAGAGAGGCGTGGAGGGGAAAGAACAAAGAGAAAATGTAACTTCTGTCTTGTGTTGACTCTCACTTGCCACCTCAGACTATTGGAAAAACGCAGACATGGCACGCGGTTTTATTAGCCATGCTGAGACGTGGCAAACTTGTGCCAACATTTGTTTTTTCATGGCATTTCTATAATCTGCCTCTTTGGTCCCAGGTTTACAGCAGTGTTGCAAAATATGCACTTTTGGAGATACGGTATGGTCCTTCACTATGACGAAGGCATCCCAGGTTCAAATCACGCTATAGACAGCAGTTTATGCAGGTCTGATGAGTTCCAGTAAGAACAAAACCAGTCACATGCTAACATGGTTTCATCAGAACCTTATTTTAATATGCACTTTTGGCCAGCCTAACCAGACTCTCCGCAAGTAAAAGGCAACATGAGAGTGAAATTAAAGGGAAGAAATTAGATGAGGAAGGAAGATTCATAAAGGCAGGGTGACTGACAGTCTGATATCCCAGGTGGTATTTGTGATATTGCAAGAGTCTGTGGCAATCTTGTCTGGATCCACCCCTCTGGTTGTCTGGTCAGGGTCTCTCTCAGGGCCAGCATAGTGAAGACCCAGTTAAAAGTTGATCCTGGGTTCCCAGGAGATGGCTGGGATGGCAGCCATGATAAAAAACTGTCATCTTCCTCGTTTTTCATGTCTGAGATAATCTCCCCACCTGTCCTCTGCATGTAGGAGGCTCATCAATTTCCCCTTGAGGGACAAAGTTGGCTTCAGCATTGTCAATGTGTAAGGCTATGGTTAGGCCATGGACTCTGTGGCTTTTACAGACCTCTGTGACTTCAGCTTCAGCCATGGAGCAGACCTGGAGCTGTAAGGCCCTGCGTTGGCAGTCTCTCTCACTCTCACACTCACACTCGCAGAGTGTGGGCTTCCATGACTTCCTATTAATTTTCCACAACGGACACATGACAACAGTTCATAAAAATAGGGTTGCCAACCCTCCCAGATTGGCCTGGTGTCAGCATCATTCTCCTGGTGGCTGTTGAAATCAATCCTGGTGATTTTAATAATATTTTAAGAAGATGACACTGTGTAATGTTGGGGAAGAAAATCTCCCAGAATAGCTTCAATCAGAGTTGGCAAGCCTAACTAAAAACAGCTGTGACAAAATCTTAACTTTACCTATAAGCAACTATAATGTCTGCAAGTGATCACCTTCTCAGAAAAAATATGAAGGCAAGGTGCCTGCCATGAGTCTTATCTATATACTGCTTAGTATCTTGTTTGTGAGGCGAAAGAAATGAAAGAGAGGATTGCTTGCTTCTTTGATTTTTGTTTATGTAGCTCTAATCAACATATCTTATATGTTTTACCATAAGAAAATATATTGTGTTCATTTGTCTTCTATAATGCATAGGTTTTTTTCAGAAAAGTGCAGTATTTAAATAGTTGAACAGTTAGCAGAACAATCTTCTGTTTTACCTAGAATATTAAATATTGTAAGCATGGCATGTGGTGTTTGAATAGGTTGATACTTGTTGATTATTGATCGTTGTGGTATGTAGGATATGGTGACATCATAACACAGTGGATCAGTTACTAAGTTCTCATGTGTCTCTTAGAAAGTACCTGTCTGTTGCTTCCAAAATTCTATGGAGTCAGGTTAAATTGCTTATGATTTTTTTGGAATGTTTACTGGAATCTAAGGACTCTAAGTCTCTGAAACCATATATCTTCAAATTGAGAAATTAATAACTAAGAGGCTTTGGGTCTTGAGAATCATGTATTTAATTTGGGTAGAGTTCTTTATTACTTGAATATGCTTCATATATAATGGGTGGTAATCCTGAAATTGGTTCTATTTTTCTGTCTGAGTTGATACATACTCCTCTCTTGTCTCCTGGGATCTCTCTTTGACGGTTCAAGTCACATGAAAGTGTTGACTTCTGTTCCATGTCTGGAACAGTTTGTGACTGTTTACTGGGGGGGAAAAAAAGCAGCTACATTGTAAAAATGTGCAGTTATCGCTGAATAACCATCTTTTAAACTATGGATTTGGCTAAAGTAAAATGTTCTTGGGTATAAGAACAAGGATTTTTTCCACTTAATTTAGCTAGCTTCTTCTGTTTTACAGAGGTTTCGGATGGTTTGCACCCTTCTCCAGATTATTAATTATAGTAACTGTGGCTGTATCTAAGAGGGTTTTATTGATGAAACAAGTGTTTTGTTGACAGAACCACCTGCAGAGTGTCCAAATTCCCAAGGGCGTTCTGTCAACAGTAAGTCAACAGAACTCAGCACTTTGTCTACAGCTGTACCCCACTTGCCACAAGGAAGAACATCTCTGTCAACAGAGATCTGTTGACAAAAGCTAGTCTGGACATTCTGGGGGCCCTTCTGTCAACAGGGCTTCCAGGACACCCAGCAACCCTGTCTGCTGTGCTTCCAGTTGGCCATTTTGTTGTTAGCTGCCGGGCAATCCAGTTGCTGTCTGTCAACAGAGTGGATCGCTCTTTCGATCCACTTTGGTAGTCTGGACGTGATCTGTTGACAGAAGTGTTGTCGCAAAATATCTTCTGATAAAAAATTCTGTTAATGAATTGCTGTAGCCTGAATGACAGATGTTAAAGGTTGTGTCTTAATATGAAACATTTATACAGTAGTATAACCAGAAAATTGTAAAACAGAAGCCTGAAAGACTGTAGGACTGAACATGGTGTTTAAAAAAAAATCCATTTGATGGAACTGTAAATTAATACCATACTGAACAGTTTTAGCAGGTACTAATCAGCTGTTTTTTTGAGTAGAAAGGGAAGTATTGTATTATCAGTTCTGGGTGCCAC
This sequence comes from Carettochelys insculpta, assembly GCF_033958435.1. NCBI lineage: Eukaryota > Metazoa > Chordata > Testudines > Carettochelyidae > Carettochelys > Carettochelys insculpta. The sequence goes on from NC_134148.1 coordinate 14,319,407, forward strand.
ACTGTAAAAGAAATATTGTACATTGGATGGGTTCAGAGAAGAACAGCTGTGAATTGTCAAGACTTTGGAAGGATTCACATAATGGAAAGAGCAAAAATATTTAAAGAGTTCATACAGGCAGGGTATGTGGCAAGGAAAATCATGTGAAGTGTATGGAGTTATTAGCACCAAAGATGGAAAAGAATTTTAATGTGGTATTTAGTATACAATTTGGGAATCATGTAGATGGAATATTAGGAAAAACATCTGACAGAAAAATTGGGTTGTGGAATAGTCTAATGGAAGAAATATAATGTTCCCAAGAAGTAACTACAGTAGGAAGAATACTTCAAAATGTGCTGAACAGGGAGCTGGCCTCTAACTCAGTGAAGTCTCTTTTCATGACTTATTCTGTAAATGATTTTTGCTGCCATTTAACTACGGTTTATGAAGTAAATGATGGTCAAATATTTTGGACACCCAGGCCCCAAGATGCTAAGTACCATCCGGTCCCATTTCTGGCAATTAGGAATAACTGTGCAGAGTTAAGTCCTATATGAGTTAGTCTTCATCACTGTTAAATCAACCAAATGCACAATTAAATATTAAAATTGAAAATATTATAACTATTATAAACTTAAATTTCCATTTTCATGCCCTTGTTACCTGCAGCAGCCAAAAACAGAAAATTTGCAACAATGTAAGTGGCTCCTCTCATATGGAAGATAACTTTGTTTATACGTGTGGATTCAGCAGATGGCACATTTTGAAATAAAAATGGGGAAGCTGTGTGTAGGTTATGTTTTAGTTTCCAGAAACTTAAGTTCCAGCTGCTAATGGATAAAATTGTCTTAGAGAAGCTATAAAGGCTTTTTGAATATAGCTTTCGTTATGATAGGCCTCAGCATGATCCTATTGTTTAACGCATAGCCTTCTTTAGACCCCGTGGTGTCCAACCAGTTCTGAAGTGAACTAGTTGGACAGTTGAGCAAACTAGCCACATAAGTATGAAAATATATTTATTGTTCAAGCCAACTAGCCACACTCATCTAGCCAAAGAGCCACAAATGACTAACATTTTAGATGCCACAGTTCTAGACTATTCTTTTGGGCTTGAGCCCTCTGTCTGGGAAGAATCCTGTGTGAAATTAAATGTATGCATATTAGGTAACCTCTTTCACCAGAGGAACATTTTAGCCTCCTGAATCATCTGGTCATAACAGAATCTCAGAAAAGTGATACCTTGTGTGTATGTGTGTTCTTTCATGGATTAAGTCTAGATATTACTCTAAATGTACAAATGCTAAGCAGAGATAACTAGGGGCTTGTCTAGACTTACTGGAGGGTTGGTGCTTTGGAGGCCGATCTTCCGGGGTTTGATTTAAGCAGGTCTAGTAAGGATCTGATATATCAAATGCCGAGGGTGCCCCCCAGACACCCCCTCTCCTCCTCACAGCTGGGAGTTTCTTGTGTATCTGTAGTGTCCTGCAGTCCCGAGGATTAAGGGAAGTTGACGGGAGAGTTTCTCCCATCAACCTCCTGTTGTGGAGATGGCATAGAAAATTGATGCAAAGTGTGTTAACTCCAGCTACGCAGTTCACCTAGCTGGAATTGCATATGTTACATTGATACTTTCCCTTCTAGTGTAGACCTGACCTGGATGTGCAAATGAGGATTGGGTTGATAACCAGGTTGGCTGTCTGATGACTGACTGATTCTGAAATTTGGGGCGCACACAAGAACTGAAATACAATTTAAACAATACAGATTTTAGAAACATTCTTCCATCTCTCGCTTACCGTACATTTTAGTTGAGGCTTTTTAAACAAATCATTCTTAATTATTTCCCAGTTTATGCTACCATTGTTTGAAATAAACCATTTTGGTTGGTGGCATATCACAGTTTTCCTGAACATGTAGATTTGTGACTGAGGGAGGTGTGTGGAGAGGAGAGGGGTGGGGGCTGGTGGAGTGGTGAGGGGCAGTTTAATTACTGCCCCTTTCACTACTATTATAGGTGGCGGTTCAACAAAAAGGTCACAGTTCTGGTCTCTGCTGACCAGCTTCTGTGTTTAAAATCCAAGTCATTATTTTTGCTGGCTTATCCTTTGCAAATAAAGATATTGGGAACGCATATCTGAAATCTCAAACTTGCAAGATTTAAATAGCTTACTCTTTTTTTCTTGTTTTGTTCTAGGTGAAATTGTGGTCAATGAAGTCAATTTTGTGAGAAAATGTATTGCAACAGATACAAGTCAGTATGATCTCTGGGGAAAGTTGGTTTGCAGTAACTTCAAGATTTCATTTATCACAGATGATCCCATGTCACTTCAGGTATGTTTCTCTCATAATGGTTGCATCCTGATGTACAGGTAATATGATTAACAAAATAGATTCAGTTAAACTAAAATAAATTTCTCAAGTAATTGAGACATCTGACCTCATTCTGTAAAACAGGCGAGGGGAATCTTTTTTGGGACGGGGCTACTAACCCACAGAAAAATCAGTCAGGGCCCCACAAGTGAGAAGCAAATAAACAATAAATGAAATAAATAAATAACCCTCAATGGTGTGGTCCCTGACTGGAAAAACACTCCACTCATTGCCCTCACACACCAGCCCCAGAGCCTAGGAAGGCCTGGGCTAGTAGATTTTGTGGGCCTTCCTAGGCTCTGGGGTGGGTCCAGAAATGAGAAGCTCGTTGTGGGTGGGGACTGCCGGGAAGTGGGCCTGGGCTGTGGGGTCTGGGCGGGATTGAGGGTGCAAGAGTAGGCTGCGGGTGGTAGGGCTGGGCAGGAGTGGGGTGCAGGAGTGTGCTGGGGATGATAGGGCTGGGCAGAAGTGGGCTGGGGTATATGGTCGTGAGGGATATGCAGGAATGGGTTGGGGATGGTGGGGCTGTGCAGGAGTGGGTTGGGGGGTGCAGAATCGGGGCAATTGGGGGGCACTTACCTGGCGCAGCTCCCAGACACTTCCAGGCACTGCCCACTATTGCTCTGATTGTCTGCAGTTCCAGCCAGTTGCAATTGCATCAGGGGAAAGCTTCCAAGCAGCGCTGCATTGCTGCTCCCCCAGTCAGGGAAGGGGGAGCAGCCATGTGCTGAGCCCAGAGCCTCTTTCCGTCCTCAGCAGGCAGAGCCTGTGGACCAGATCCAACCCTGGCTTGCCTGACTCTGGCCCATAAGGCTTGGGGCTCCGCGCTCTGCACTCTACAGTGGGCCACATGCTGGGGATTGGAGTCCCAAGCCTTGGGGTCTGGATCCTGACTGTGGGCAGGGGATTTCCCCACCCCTGCTACAAAGAGGCAAATTAAGGACTGGCACACCTGTAATTTAAAATGGATGTCTGAACTTCTGTTCTGTTGTTTTGTATCTACAGACTGTAGGTGTTTGACATCAGTTTGGGCAGTTATGATACTGTTTAGACTACAGTATCAAAACAGTTAACAATGGAAGTATAATGAGCTACTGCTTGCAGGAGGGCATTTTGGGAAATACTGTTAAGAAGTCCAATGCTTTATTGTTAATTGAGAAATATAAGGGAACACCATACTGAATTCCGAGAGTTCCAAGTTTTGTTTGTGTAGCTATAAGCAGCCGTTCAGCAAAATCTTTCATATGTGCCCAAACCCTATTGAAATCAGTGAAAGAGAAGACAAAATACAAGTGAAATTAGCGTATTTACTATAGATACAGCAATGTATACAATTAAGGCTGGTTGTTCATAATAAAAGGGGAAAGTTATGACAAAACATGCAAAGTCATCACATTAGTTTAATTTGCAAACATTCTGGCAACAAACACATTTAATACAAGAAAGGTTGTTGAAACTGAGTTGTAAATTATACTTACTTTTTCAGTAAAAATGTCTTAATCACTTATACTTTTTAAAAGCACCCATTTGCCTATCTGGACATGTATTTAACTACGTTAGTGGAAAATACATAAAGGAGTCTTGCTCAGTAGTGGCCAGTGAGGTGACAAAAGACCATGGCTTTTATGAAAAAGTAAACTCGTATTCATATTTTGTAACAGAGAGGTAGCCATGTTAGTCTGTGTTCTAGCAAAACAAACCAGTAGTCATGTAGCATTTCAAAGACTAACAAAATGATTTATTAGGTGATGAGCTTTCATGGGACAGGCACGCTTCTTTAGATCATATTTTGTGTCATGGAAATCATAGCTGCAACAGCCTTAAAGTTTAATATAATTGTATTCCATGATATCCAGTGTCTTCGTTTTGAAAGCCATTGCTATAGAAGGCTTTGAAGGCATATTACTTTTAATATGTACAATTAGCATTATATTTCCTTAACAAACATTTTTGTCTTTTTCTATCTCTTCTTCTGCTGTCATTTTTCTCATTCTTTCCTGCAAAAAAATCCAGAATCCAGTATGGCAATGTGAAGCGGTCTGATATTTGTCTACTTTATTCAAGTGGTTTGAGTAAATTTGCTTTCAAATTTGTAAACTATGAAAATTACACTCCTTTGCTCGCTTATATGCGTTGTAGCTCCTGCACTTGTAAAGTAATAAGTGGCAATAGTAGCAGATGGTGATATAACATCTGCATATATAACTATGTTTTGGGCTCAGAGTACTGTTTTGAAGTTTCTGACTTGGGCTGTATAACTGCTCTAAGGAGCAATCTTCCACGCTTAATTTTGTTACATCTTTTCACAGTTTCAGTAATGGTTTTTCATCTTAAATTGCAGTCAGTTTAAACTTGAAATGATTTGAAAACTCTAAATATGGTCTAACCTTTTTTCTATATAAACTACATTGTTTTCATTTGAGAAATAACTGTCATAGTTCTGTCTAACCTGTAAAATGCTGTAAAATACCATGCTTAAAAACAATGCTTTTGTAAAGCTCCTGTTGTTTATAATGAATTTGTCTCTGTTCCAGAAATTCCATTATAAAAATCTTCTCCTTGGTGAACATGATGTGCCACTAACATGCGTTGAACAAATTGTCACAGGTATGGAAAAGTTTATTAAGTAAGGTAAAAGCTTAAAAGATGAATTTGTATGAGTCAGCTGCTTTCTATATAAAGGCACAATTATACACAGTTATTAAGGATGAATTTCATTAGTCATTCTATGACCTTACAAATTAAGTTAATTTTAGGCATAAATTAGTAAAGCATTCTGAAGACTGGGTAAAATTCAAGTAAGAAATTTTGCGAGACTTGCATTAAACTTTGGTTTTCATGTTCTTTTTGAAGTATGTGAGATTACAATTCTGAATCCATAATTGTTCAAGAAACAGTACCTTTAACAAGTGTTGGCTTTGTGTTTATTTATAACTGCTTTAACATAACATTGAACATCTCTTCCAACTTAAAATTTTAAATTAAAAAAGATAACCAATGATGGTAAGAATTACACTTATTTACTGGTGTTATTTCTGTCACCAAACCAAGTAGGTCAAACACACATAATAGATTGATTTTTAAGGTGATCTTGTCTCGCTATCTTTATAGCAGCTTTTAAAAAGGTCAGCAACTTCTGCAGGTGAATTTCTCTGTTATGCCAGAAATTATGGTCAGAATCTGCATCCTTCCACATTTTGAAGTTGTGTCAAATTGAGGGAAATCTGTTAAAATTAAAATTAGAAATTTGTATCCACTTTTGAGGGACCAGCTCTCTGGACTTCAGTGACCCAGCACAAACTCCCACAGCATTTATTAAAACAAAAGCAGTCAAGTAGCACTTTAAAGACTAGCAAAATAGTTTATTAGGTGAGCTTTCGTGGGACAGACCCACTTCTTCAGACCGAAGTGGGTCTGTCCCACGAAAGCTCACCTAATAAACTATTTTGTTAGTTGGTCTGAAGAAGTGGGTCTGTCCCACTTCACAGACACAAATATTTGGAACACAAACATATGTAGACAATACATATAAATTCAACTACAGAAATGGTTTATGCATTACAGTAGGATTTACTGATCCAGCAGGTTATAACATTAAAAAGCCACCTTTTATTCAAAGCACTTGAGTTTTGTACATATTTATATTCATAATCCATTTTCCATGAAGCATGAGAGATGTCCATCACAGAGGGTCTGTCATATTGAAATTGGCTTTTCATTCCGCTCCCAGAAGGTTGACACAGAATCTCCATAGCTAAACGCTGGACTGTATTAGGATAGGCTCTAAAGCAGTGAGCTCTTTAACCCTCTTTCTGTCACAAGGGCATCTTCAGGGCTGTCTTGTCGTCTTGTTTCCTTTTTTAACTGCATTAGGGTGTGGTGGGCTTAGAAGGGTGCAGTATTTCTTTTCCAAAATTTTTAACAGATCTGTGTAGAGGAGGATTGACACCAAAGTTAGGCTTTAATTATTACTGTTGTTGTTAGTGATATACCTGAAAAGTGACAGTGGCACAGACTAAGCAAGAAAATTGTAAGGGGCAGAGATCGCATTGTATATCATCCTAATAATGATTCTCCATTACTCAATCCATTGAGAAATGACCTTACCAGGAGAGAATTCGTGCTGAACATCATGGGAGGCAAGATTGGTTGCTGAGAGGTGCTGTGTAGGAAATCCTTTGTGCATGAAATGTAATTATCCATCACCGGTGGCCATTTGGACATGGGGAAATGAGGACAACAGATACGTCAGTTTTGTTTAGGAAGCTAGACATTACATCCTAATGTGACTCAGTAAGGAGCAGCATTTGTTCTTCTCAGACAGCATTAACGTTCCCATCACCGGTATCATCTGAATGCAACTAACAGTATTTTCCCTCCAGTTTATACTCTATACTTAAGCTTTAACAACCATTTGTTGTTTTTGTTTTGTTTTGTTTTTAGTAAATGACACAAAGAGGAAACAGAAGGTCCTTGGTCCCAACCAGAAACTTAAATTTAATCCAACAGAGTTAATTATTTATTGCAAAGATTTCCGTATTGTTCGATTTCGCTTTGATGAAGCTGGTCCTGAAAGTGTAAAAAAGGTATTAAAAATTTGCAATTTTTCTCTAAAGTTCTCCTTTGCAATAGGTACCTGATATTTAGGAATATCTCATTTTGGTTTTTTAAACATTTTTATAGATTAAAGAAGGCTAATTCACCAATTTAAAATACTGTTTAATCTTTTTAAATCCAGATATGTATCTGTAATAATTTTTGAAGATAATTTGGTTACAGGAAATCATCTTGGGTGAAATGTGAATGTTTTTTCTACTACAGATGTGGTAAATATATCTAAAAATAGATGTAACAGAAACTGTTATAGTGTGTTTTCACTAGTACCCCAGGAAAATATGTATGTACATGGATATAATGAATACTTCTAGGCTTAAGGGACTGGCATCTGACGAATGTTACTCAAGAGGTGCAGTGCAGCAAGTGTTTATTTTCCCAGTATACACCAACTTTGTTCTGGAAAGCCCTCAGTGGAGGGTGATTAGATTATTCTCTGTTCACGTTCATTCTTTCTACGAAGGCCATCCTCAGGTGTGCTAATTATAATAGCGATGGGCTTTGAAGTGGAAACTTGTTCACCACAAAATGGCATTCCTTTAAATATACCACCAGGGAACTTTCAGATGTTGTTTTCACCATTGCGAGAGGTCAGATTCACACCTGTGACCCAAAGGTGAAAAGCCAGTTACAGTACTAGTCTCTTGCATCACCAAATCTTAGGGCTTGTCTGTACTTACTGGAAGATTGACCTTCTGGTGGTCAGTCCTCCAGAGTTCAATTTTGTGCATCTGGTGAGGATATGGCAAATTTGATCTCTCTGGGCATGGCCGTTGACCCCCTGTACTCCACACTGTTGGTTGGAGTAAGGGAGGTCGGCATGAGACTATAGAGGCCAGGCCTTCACTAGGGAAATAAGTTGATCCCTGTAGCTAAATTCCATATCTGAAATCAACTTGTTTCCCTACTATAGACTTACTCTGAAAGCTTTGTTTTTTGGAACTTACATAGATGCATATTTATACATCTGCTTTTTAAGTTCCAATCCAGATGAGCACTTGCAAATCACCTCATGTGCATTTAGTTTTGTGAATGTGGTAACTGAAAACTTGTGCAAATGTTTTCCAATGTTCATGTACACTGTGTGCCTACAGTTGTGGAGTTTTCACCCCAGGTGAGTGCACTCTGCAGTACATTAATGAAGTCAAATCTGTTCTACTTTTAAAACTGACAGCAGGTTTAGGGAACCAATATTTTAAAAGCTGGTTTAGAGCTTCCAATGCTGCAGTCAAATTATATAGTTGAACTGCATATTACACTGTAGAAATTTTGTTACAGCTAAAAATGGAAAATATTAGATACTTCCAAGGCTGTGTCTACACTACAAAAATAACTTTGAAGTTGCTTACTTCAAAGATGAGATCTACACACATCCTACTTCAAAGCTAAACTTCGAAGTAGGGCACTACTCCATTTCCGGGAATGGAGTAAAGACTTCAAAGTTGGGCTTCCTACTTCGAAGTTGACTTCAAAGTGAGGGAAAATGTGTGTAGACGCTCTGCTGGTTACTTCAAAGTAGTGCCTAACTTCAAAGTTAGTTCCTAGTGTAGACAACACGGTGTTGTGGAAATTTTTAACCTAAAGTTACCCAAAAGTTAGAGTGCTGAAATTTTATGTATGCCTGCAGGAATCTGGACAAGTATTTTGTGGCACATGCTTGGAGTTCCAAAATTAAAAATTCCAAGTGTTTGGGGTTTAGTAAAGGGTGCACAATGAGATCATTCACTGATGCTTTCTGATGAGTTGCTGTTGGCCTTTTTAAATTCTGGGAACCCTGATGTAGAAAAGGAATTTGATTGCTTCTTTGGGGAGTATAAAAACTGTAACATCCTAAATCCAAAAGAGATGAGAGAATTTATTTGCTGCATTCATATTTTCAGTGTTTAAATAGAAGGAAATTTCATGACCTGCAAACCGGTTTGTACTATTAAATAAGCAACCTAGATTGTTGGTTTTTTCTTCCAATACTGATGATGTAGACTTCCCGCCCTGTCCTGCTGAATTCTTCTCTGGCTCTCTGCTACTTTTTTTTAAAAATGAGAGAATAAATGCAGCTCATATAAGCAAGATGTTTTTTCTGGCATCATCACTTCTACATGCTAATTAGTTGTCACTAACAAAAATAAATCAATCCACAGATTGTTTTAGCTAACAAAGAATTGGGAAGGTTCAAGTACTATAAAAGCCTGGTTGTCCAGTATTCAGATAACCAGCACATTTAGTTAACAGGCATTCCTGGCTGGGGCCAGCTCCCCACTGCCCAGCCATGGGTGGGGGAGAAAGCAGCATGGGTTGCTGGCCCCAGCTGTACTAAAGAGCACATTTTGTTATCCAGCATCCCCGGTTCCTGGATAATAAAGCTTTTAACGTAACTGTATATGATGAGCAGAAATTCAGTTTGCAATAACCATGGCTGCTCATTGACCCATTGGTCTAGACTGGGAGTGTACAGTATTTTGAATATACAAATGCTATGTATAAATTCTTATAAAGAATGGTACCTGTGATCTCTGAGTAAACTTTCAAATTTTCAAATATCAGAATGTGCTCATTAGAGAGACTGGAAAAGACAGTCACAGCAAATCTTAACTTTTTAATTATGTGGCTGGTGTGCAGCTATGTAATTTTGAAATTTAAAGTGCATTTAGGTTGTAGAAGCATCTTTCCTTTTCTGGTGGGCAAAATTACAAGAAATCATCTCTCTGGCTAATGCAGTATGGTAAGAACACATTACATGCATAAATGACATTTTGGTCTAGTGAGGATTTTGTTTATGGGGTTTTAGGATGTAGCTTAATTGGGAAAGAAGGGACCTTGGTTCAGATGCTTCTGTCTTTTGGCATTTATCTTCCATTTTTCAGATCTTTGCTGTGGCATGTTTTTTAAATTAGTCTGTTTCTTACCCATTTTTTTAGCAGTGAGTACAAGACTATTTTATCTATGGATGAATCTTTGTAAAGTGAGCCTCGCCAGCCTTTTTACAACTCTAGTTTTGAGGATTCCTTTAATTTTACTTGCACTCACAGATTCAAATGTGTGTCTGAGCCACATTAATCAGGAATACAAAATTATGTGTATAATTCTATCTATGGTTTGCGACTGCAAAAAGGGAGGGCCATGTCTTTAAAAGTCAGGGCCTTGTCTGATTCTATTATGAGAGAATCTTACTGGGTTTTCTGTGGTGCACAGGTGGCATAGTATGTTTTAAATACATATAATGTTCTAGAGAAATCCCACTCTTTCTCTTGGGGAAAAATCAAAATGGGGTGTGTCTGCAATATCATTTTTTGCCTAATTAATTTGTGTGCTGCTTCTTGTGTTAGGTTGTAAACTATTCATGAAACCTATGAGCTGCAAGGAATTTTATATTTATAAATTCCTCCAAGGGCTTTTTGATTGGACAGTTTAATTTGAAGATGCCTGTTTCAAGTATTGGGTAACAGGACCATAAAGCTCAATGGTTGTCATAGAACTGTTAATTGATCAGACTAATTCAACTGAAAGCAAATGTGGGAGATGTATAACGGAAGAAGGTGATCCCAAGTAGCATTTTTCTCTCTTGACCATTTAAAATAATTGGGAAGAAAAGTCAAATAGTAGAACTGACCCTGACCCTTTGTTACAGATTCTTTTCCATTGTTTGAGGCAGCCTCCATTTAAAATCAGAAGCCTACTTATGAATCATTTGTACTGGTTGAATGCTAGTGATTTGTAAATCATATCTTCAGCTGTGGTGGCTAGGTGTCTGGTTTTCAAAGGGACCCATTCTGTCCCTCTTCAGCCAGTGAAAATGAACCAGGGGAGGGAATGGAGTGAATGGGCTGAAGCTTCAGAAAAGGGCCAAGGCAAATTTGTTTGGTTTTGTTTGGTCGGAAAGTTGGCAACCCTATCCCAGCATGATATTTAATTTGGCCAATTTTGCATAAGTGCACTTGGTTGTGCAAGTTGGAGCAGAGGGAATTCCTCTCTCTTCCCTAGTGTGCATGATCTCCTTAGGACAGTGTTCCTCTGAATGAATGACATCACTGTTGAAGCAAAACAAAGACACCTTGTCACTGTATCTTTAGAAGCCCTTGAGATATCTAAATGTAGTAAACATCAAAAAAATGTATTCACTGCTGGAAACTGGGGCAACTTAAGAGCTGCACTCTGCCAACTGAGGCTTAGGCTTACTTTTAAAAGCAGGTATTTAGAAAAACTTCAGTAGGATTATTTTAAAAAACGAGCTTGAATGCCTCTTAACCTTTCCCCATATTTGGTGTCTGAAGGCCTGATAGTGCAAATATCTCTAACGTAGAGTTACTTGAGTCATGCAAGTAGATCCTTTAAATGAATGGGACTGTTTCTCTGAGTCAGGTTGTGTGCCAGTGTTTGCAGGCTGAGGCCCAAAGAATGTGATCTGTCCCTAAGGAGAGTGAGCACATATGCTTTTGGAGGAGGAGAATGGGGAATAGTAGGCTGTAGTAGCAGAGAGATTTGTTCATATTCCATCAGGTATGAGATATTCAGGAACAGAGTACTGATCTATGGCTAAAGTGGGGGGCGGAAATGGTTTGAAGCCTGTTGTAGCCAATGTGGGGGACATCCTGATTTAGCTCATAATTTGACTGTGTCCATGAACAAATATACTTTGTTAATGGTACTGATACATCTTTAAAAGCTCATTTTTCTGATTTCCCCACGTATACCCCATGCCCAGACTACTCAGAAAAACTTTACTTTAGGGTGTCCGACCATGTGAAATTTCAAGAGGATTAATTTATTTTAGGGGAAATTGTTATGGCATTTGAAAATCAGGATTATAGTAAGAAACTGGCTTCATTCTTAACTATGGAACAGCAGCCGAAAAAAGGCTTCTTTAAATGCTCCCTTGCGCTCTTAAGTTACGTGTCCATTTGAGGACATGATATCCATGAGGGCATAGATAATAGTTGGGCTAGTGAATCCTGTGGAAATCTCCAGGCCCATCATTATTGTATGATTTGATTCAGCTGTTTTGCCCTCAAATTAAAGCTGAGAGGTTTTTAGAGGAAGGAATACCAGGTGGGTGTGGGAGGAAGGAGGAGTAGAAGTGAGAGGGTGGTGTAAGGCTTAAGCCTGAAAACTTGCAAAGAGGAGTTTTGACTATTTTCACAGTTTAATAAAAAGAAGAATTTTAATTTAAATTGTTACAATTAAATGTGGCACTCAGACTTCTGTCCTCTGGCCTTACTAGCTACAAGTGCAATTTAAAATGTTGGAAATCTTAAGGGCTGACCATTTCCTGACTGCATAGATTTAACAGTAATGCATCACTTCATTTGAATTGTTAGTATTTGATTCAACAATACTGAACTGTTCTTAAAAATCAGCCTTCCTAATGATACAATTAGCCAATTTCAGCATTGCCAAGTGAGACTGTTCAGGGATACAGCATTCTAGGATATGATCACTTCTTTAGTGGCTACAAAATTTCGCCTTTGGCGTGTTGCCTGACAGTGCATGTGGGACTTGGCGGTACAACAGAATGGCGCACACCCTGTAGTGTGTTACTGACTAAATATATCTGTAATGTTTTGGTCTTTCCTGTCTCCAACACCCACAGCTTCATTCCTCAGAAGCTTTTTTTAAAATATGTTGCGTGTGTGAGATGTATATTATATACACAGACCCATAATTAAATGGGGAGAAGGAGAAAAAGTAATCCATGCAGAGTCCTTATTCCTGTCTAATCTCCCCCCATAGGTCATGGATATGTTTTAGGGGAGGGCAGACACTTTTCGTCATCACCTTCTGTATACAGTATTGTAGTGACCCAACATTCCTTAGCCTCTCAGGCCTCAGCATTTATCCTCTTCCAGTTCTTTATTTTTTTATCATAAATCCTTTTCAGTAAATTCTTCAGAAAGATCATTTGACTGCCTTAATTTTGTCCTCTGGTGCTTGTTGTAGCTTCTCCTGATGTACATCAGACAGTTCATAGTCAGTAGGCTTGTGTGACCCACTCACTCAAGAGCTCTCACTAATTATTTTTTGCACAAATTCCAAAATTAGTTATCTGTTAAGTCTGGAAGTACAAAAGGCATGGGTTTTGTTGGGATCTCCAAGTCATGTATGTCTTTAGAATGTTTGGCAGCATGGATCCATTGAGCCATTTCTCAAAATGAAACTTGGTTAACTAATTTAAAAAAAAAAAATCTTTATTTTAGTGTTTGTTTTAGGGTCTAGTAGAAAATACTACATGATTCAGTAATTAACATACTTGCGTGAACAGATTCTGAAATGAGAAAAAAAATTACATCTTAATCTTCAGTGTGTAGGGATAGTTGTACTCTCCTGGATTGTTCTTCACAAATTAAATAGCTGCTGCATATTATTGATAGTTATCGGTTTGTCTACACTGCAATAAAACAGATGTGACTGGCCCATGTCATCTGGCTCAGGCAGCAGGTCTGCAAAATTGCAGGCTAAATGTTCAGGCATGGGCTGAGACCTTCACCTTATGTAGGCTCCAACAGCCCAGGCTGTAGCCCAAGTCCCAGAAACCCATATGGGTGTTGTATTGCAGTGTGGACATATCCTATAAGGTACTACAAAGTAGAAGAAAAATCATAGCATTTGAAATTAGACTGATCCTGGCATAAGAGTTGTAGATAATTATCTGAGGATACAACACTAAGAGGTAGGGGTATGAGTCCTTGTCATATTGATGTAAAAATAATAGCATAGCTGCAATAACATGGGCAGTGACAACACTGAGTTCATTCCTTCTAGTACTCGCTGCCGTTGTCATTGCTACTGCAGCTACCCTGGTATTTTTTACCATGCTAGATCAGATAAGAGCTACACAAGCTGTAATCACATCCCTCACATGTTGTGTAGATGTAGTCTGTGTGGTGGGGTCAAGAGGGTAATTACTTCACTGTGCCAAGGGAACATTTGGAAATGTGGAACATTAATGAACTATAACAAAGCAAAACAGCAGAGATGTAACACTTCAAAGACTAACAAAATGATCTATTCAGTGATGAGCTTTCAGGGGACAGGCCCACTTCATCAGATCAATCTCATTTCCAATACAGACTGACATTAGTACAGAGGACCAAACAAATTGCAATAAAAGCTGACAAATCAAGTACATAGGACTGAAGGGCACAAATTCTCTTTGTTTTAGGACACGCATTCTCAGATCTTTAACAGGATGGCCCACTACATTTTGAAGCGTTCACTGACCAGCTTATGTGTGTTGAGGTTCCTAATGTCTGCTCTGTGTCCATTTATTCTTTGGAGAAAGTTTTGCCTAGTCTGTCCAACGTACATAGTAGCAGGGCATTGTTGGCACATAATGGCATATATAATGTTGCTGAAAGTGCACAGGAATGTGCCTTTGATCTTTTTAACTAACATGGTTAGGTCCAGCGATGGTATCCCCAGAATAAATATGTGGAAAAAGTTGGCAGTGGAGTTTGTTGCAAGGAAAAGTTCCAGGATTAGTATTACTGTGGTGTAGCTTGTGATTGCTAGTGGGAATTTTTCTTAAGTTAGGAGGTTGCCTATAGGAGGGGACAGGCCTCTCACCTAGGGCCTTCTGGAGTGTAGCATCATGACCTAGAAGAGGTTGTAGGTTTTTAATGATGCACTGCAGAGGTTTGAGTTGGGGGCTGTTAAAGTCCTGAGAATTGGTGTCCTAAAACAAAGAGAATTTAAAAACAGATTACAGGGAGAAATTTGTCAATTGGAATTCATATTCAAATTCAACATATTAACGAGTGGTATGAACAGAGACACCAATTACCTCATGCATTACAAGGACTGCTTCCCTCCCTTTGATGCTCATAATTATCTCAGGCAGGACGCTTAACATCCCCCATCCCCTCACCCCACTCTTTCAGTCCTATGTACTTGATTTGTCAGTTTTTATTGCAATTTTTTTGGTCCTCTGTACTTACAAATTTCAGTCTGTATTGCAAATGAGATTGATTTGATGAAGTGGGTCTGTCCCACGAAAGCTTATCACCAAATAAATCATTGTTAGTCTTTAACGTGCTACGTTTTTGCTGTTTTGTTTTGTTAAGAGTACAGACTAACACAGCTACCTCTCTGGTATTAATGAACTATGTTCATGGTGCTTGATTCAGTCCTTGCTACAAGCCTTTCCATTGGCAAATTTCTCCCATGAGTGGACAACTTCAGTGCCAATGGGTTTTCCTGCCAGTGAAACCATAAAAGCCAATGGAGTGGGCTGTGGAATTGAATGACTGCACAACTAGGGGGTGTGCTACGTGCCTCCCAACAGCTTCCGCTAATGGGATGCCTGAGGAGCCTGGATCCTAAATTAGAGCAATGGGGAGGGTTGGAATGCATATATTGTGTGGGTTCCCAAATGTGGAATTGCTCTTAAGGTGCTGCTGATAGAGGGAGATACAGTTCCAACACTAAGCATGAATGGGGTAATTGAGTTATCTCTCCTATAAGCAAAAACTATTGTCCTGGTTTTTTTAAAAATGTTTCTAACTATCTGTGCTTTTGTACAATTGCAGTTGTCAAAGATACTGAACATTTATTAGTTTGATGCAAGAATGCTTAGTGTAAAACATGTTTGTCCTGCAGTTTGAGCTTTCAGCTTCTGATAGATGGCATTCTGCTGCGGGCTGTGGAATTTGCATGTGTTTAATGTCCCAGACAATAACGCTACTATATGGAATTGCATAGTCAGGAATAATTAGAGCACAACTATGGCTTTAATGCTTGTTAGCAAGTAAACTGTTCTTTGATAGGCATGGTATGAATTTTAAATGAACAAAATGTTATGAGAACAAAATCAGAACAAAATGTTAACGTGTATTTGGAAGAAAAGCCATGATTCTACACTATGATCAGCACAAGTGGACTTCAGCATCTGGGAATCACCTTATTCGTTTCACTGGGGATCCATACTGATACAGCGGTCCACCTGTTCAGATCATAATGTGGGATCAGGGCCTGAACTGGCAGTTGCTGTCTTATGTGTTCCAGTTGTTTGCTTCTCTGTATATGAAAACTTCATTAAGTATTGTGACAGCTTGCCACCTGTGGGAGACCACATGACATGCCAAGCTACCACTGGGCCTATTTATTGTGGTGTGGGTATCCTTTCTACTTATCTTGGTGAACCCAGGCTGTTAAGCCTCCTCCAGCAAGCATGCAGGCAGAGCCACGCCCAAATGCAGCATCACAGACATAGAGATCAGCTCTGGGAAGACTCATCTGAAGGGATGTGGCCCAGCACTCAGGTGCCACCTCCCTTGGAGAGCACAACCCAAAGATGTGTTATGAAATCTGCCTTCTCCCTCATTATTGAGAAAGGCATGCACAGTCTCTTCCCCCTCCCCCATTATGAATTGTGCAAACCAGGTTATATTGTAAATTTAAAAAAAAATTGGGGATTAAGAGGTAGCAAACAGAACAAAGCAAATAAACTAAGCTTGATTCACTAAAGAAATCAGTTACAAATAGTAATTCCTCACCCTAGGTATTGCTACAGGCAGATTACAGAAAGCTTTTGTGGTCTTTTAATGCAGGAAAGGTCTGTTTCGAGTAGTTGTGGTTATATTACAAAATCCTGAACTCAAGACATGGCAGGTAAATGGAGAGGAGCCACATTTCAAATTCTTGATTTTGAACTAGCGGTTGACCTTCTCTAATCCAGAACTCACTCTCGCCTGGCAACATGTCTAATTCGGTATGATTTTAGTTAGCCAGATGACCACTTATTCTGGGCATGGCCAAGTTGCCTGTGGTCCGATAAACTTTTACAGCCATCGGTCCTGGCTCTAGTATTCTGTGGTGTTATTTAGCTGTAGTTTACCTCTAAATGTCTTCTAAAAGCCCAGTAAGCAGTGGAAGTATTGGCAATTTCTTGGACAATATTGACCTCCCATGGTCCAGCACAGTCTCTTATTCAGCACCGGTCAGGTCCTGAGGGTGCCGGAAGAAAGAAGTTTAACATGCGGCAGGTTTTCTAATTTGGGACTATATCCTTTTCATTGTTTGCAGTTCAAGTCTTGAATCTGGATTAGACTACTACACCCAGAAGGCTTTGACTTTTCTCCTAGAAGTCTGTATTAGGAGCAACTCCCCTTAGTTCAGTGTAGTTACACTGGTGTAAAAGTGTTTACTAAATTAGAGAATTAGGAGCAGCATCTAAACACTTGCAACCCCCTGTTCTTGTTTTCGTGCAACAGATTGATTAAAGCATTCCTTTAATAGGGTAAGATGGTACTTACGGAAATCGTATAGCTGGACGTAATAACAGTGTATGAAACTCCTTTATTAAAATGAATACTTTGCCAGTCATGTTGATTTTCAGCTAGGATTTGTATGCTAAAACATAAAGTATATCAAAATTTCACATACATGACTTGTAACATTTTAAATTGTTATCCATTTTTTGTGAAGTCTAGTGCATTTCCTACCCTTGGAACTCTGAAGTATCTGAAATAATTTTCCAAATGGAGCATACAATCAGTAGTGTAAATATCCCTGTTTCACCTTGAGTTTTAAGCACTTTTCAAGAAAAGTACCAACCTTCCTGTAAAAACAAACAAATGTGCTCAAGTGAACAGTTTCAAAACCACATGCCAAATAATTTTCCAGTGACTACTTAAAATTGGTGTTTTGCCAGGAATGACATCAGACCCAACCTGTTTTGTACGGTAGTTTCATTGTTGAACTGAAAAGAGTAATTTAGGAGAAGAACTGTAGGGAACTGTTCTTTTAAGACTATATAAGGATTTTAATTACATTTATAGTGTGCAAAAAAACAATCAAAAAACCGCCACCCAGTTAGCAGTTAGTCACTATGTAGCCATTAAAGGTGGCTGTACAAATAGTGGATGTTCTTGTCAAAAGTCAAAGCAAAAGGAAAGCATAGCCATTCTAAGCTCCTTGTATGCATTGGAGGCGTAAGGGCTAGAAATACTGTCGTAATCATCACACAGAGTTAAGCTTGAATATGCTCTCTCCTCTTCAGAGGAGTCGGGCCGTCATTTGTCTTAGTCTTACTCCTGCGTACACATGCAAAATCAAAAGCATCTTTAAGGTGCTCAGTCCCATTAGCCTGCGGCTAGCAGTAGTAGAGATCCCCTCTGTAGCAAATCTCAACAGCTTCGTGCAAAACAAATTAGTTTTTAGAAAACAAATCCCTGGGAGATTTTTAATAACTTTAACAGGTGGGATTTCCTGAAGCTAGATGTTTTGAATAGATCTAGTGTAGTAAAAGACTTCACTTTCTCCATATACTTTCTTTGGAGATGATGGAGGCTTTTTTTTAGTACAGCGGCAAAGTCTGATCATTTATATGGAGTGGAGGAAGAAAACAAATGTAAAGCATTTAAGCTGAGCCCCTTTGAAGCATGGGGTTATGAAAAGACCATTGCTCAAAAGTTTGTGTGCCTTTGTTCCATTCCTAAGATTTGGCCGGTATGTGACCATTTTTTTTCCTATGGTGGGTAACCAGTTTTGCAGATAAAGAATGTCAGAGCTAGATTATAATTCAAATTTAGGACCTGCTTCTGGAATGCTAAGAGTGCTGTCAACTTATATGTAAGTTCCCCTTGGCTTCACTGGTGTTACTCATGTGACTACAACCACTTGTGTTTTTATGTTTTGCATAGTGTGTAATGTTACTGAATGACCGTCGGCCTTCTGTCACATTAATTTCTGATGCTGTAGAAACAACTTTTTATGCTTCAGCGGTGAGGCTGTAATTGTCCTACAGTTTTGATGGGATGCAGTGATGCCCGTCTTAGGGCAGGGCAAGTGGCTCAGCCTGGGGTACTCTTACGACTCTCTCATTCTTACCAGTCATGTTGGGACTTGCTGAGCTCACAGGCATTCACACATTGTTAGCAGGTGTTTCCTTGTCTGACTAAATGCCGGTCTGCTAGAGGCGGAACTTCTAAGGGCAAGACCCAAAGTTATTATTAGGCTGACATCTGGCTCTCCTAGCATGTTCAAGACTCTTCAGGGACTGGAAAAGGCGTCATTTATTGATATGTCTGTCTAATTGTAAATCCTTGTCTCTGGTCAAAAAAACCCCCAATAACTTGTTTTTTTAAAAGGGATTGAAACTGTAACTTTATGGGAAGCTAGAAGTGCTCAGTTCCTGTGAAAAACAAGACAATAGTGACTAGGGAGGAGAGCACCTGCATCATAATGGAGATTTGGCCGTTCCTTAGTCCTTGATAATTCCTTTCCTTCTGCCCCAAAAGTCTTGGACTCATCTGTCCACTGCATCAATGAATGGCATTTATTTTGCTGCAGTGCTGCCATAACTCCTGCAAGCCTCAGAGGTACAAATGGGAGGCTGCTGTTATAGAAAGAATGTGAGAGTTGGGCTCTAGCATACAAGGCTGTTATGGTAGTGCCTAAGGCCCAACCAAGAGTGGAGCCCCTTTGTGCTCTTTTCTCTAGCTGCTCTCCTCCTATTTGTACATAAGTATAGACATCCCAGCATAGTAGCTCATATCAACTTCCTGTGTGGTTTCTCTCTCTCCCTCTCTCTCTGTGTATAATAAAAATATGGCTGCCTGACCTGTCTGCTAAAAACTAAATCCCATTGACGAAATTGTTAGTCTATAATTTCGAGGCAGTCTTGATGTAAGGTGAACAATTCACTTGTCTTGACTGCTACAACACTTTTCAGGCAAATATTAGCAAATGTAACCAAATATTAAAATAGTATAAGTTCTTTTCTAAAGTCAAATCGTGACATATATCATAAGGCCACTTTTTAATTTCAGTCCTCTGCTATTTTGTTAGTGTGATAAGTCCTGGTAATCACACTTTGTTTTTTTAACTCAAGTGTTTTCATTCTTACACTAGAGTATTTGTGTATTCACTAATGCTGCAACATATAATTATTTTCCCTAGGTGTGCCTTGCAATAGCACATTATTCCCAGCCTACAGATCTCCAGCTTCTCTTTGCGTTTGAATATGTTGGAAAAAAATACCATAATCCAGGTAACAATGTGAATATTTTTTCCATGCTATACTATATGTATGTGTTCTAATATTAATAAGGTTGCCTACTTTTAGACAAAAGCAATGGCAAGAGTGTTTTGAAGTTTGTTTTGGAGGGTGACTTAAATGCTTTATGCTGCACTTGAGCGCCCTACTTTTTGTGTATAAGTTAATCAGTGTGATGGTAATTCATTATCAGAAAACAGAACAGTCTTATCTTTATACAAAAGAAAACTATTCATAGCAGCCCCAGTACCATTATCTCTCATTCCATCCTTAAATCCTTCTTGTGTGTGTCTGTATTGATAATCTGGACACCTAGGTAATCTCCCTTCAGGCAAGTTTTTCACCTGCCCTTCTCTTGGGAATAAGTCTCTCTTCTGGTGGTATTGCAGGAGGATTTGTGCAACTTGGGACTCCATACCTCCTTTCCTAGAGGCTTACTAGGTATAACCTCCCACTCAAATCTTCCACAATCCCTGCTGAGTTGGAGCACCCCCTCTCTGCTCAAGGCCAGTCTCCAACTGAACCTTGTCAGTTAGGTAAGCTTGGGAAAGATGCCTTTGGAACTTGATTTCTAGTGTAACACTGCAAGGTCATTTCTTTATGCACCCCAGCCAGTACACAGTTAAAATCTACAAATTCCAGTACAATAAGCTTGCAAAAATTGAAAATACTATAGATGTGGCTCACTAGCATTGAAGCTTTTTATTTGCTCTGCCATTTGCAATAGAAGCAAACAATTTACCTACTACAAAAACGGAAAATCATGAAATTATAGATCCAAATGTTCAAACGTGCTTAAAAGATGCTCATTGCTGTCTATAAGTCTGTCTGTAAGTCAGTGTGCATGCATAAGTATGTTCTAGGCCCAAGTTGCAGATACTTGAAAAGGCGCACTTGTATAAAACAAGGCTCAGTTAAGGTCCACATCCTTCCTCCAGTTTCAGAGTGCAATAGTTGGCAAATGTGCAGAGAAAAACACAGCTGGGAATTGGAAAGGGAGAGGCAAATGAACAAATGCTGGGTCCAGCACAACCTCCTTAAAGGCACCTTTACTCCCTTCAGGAAATATCCCTGTGCCACATGGGAACAGAAGAGGGACAGCAGAAGAGCTGCACAAAGGGGGTAAAATAAGCAGTGTGTGAATATTTCTGCTTTAGTGTTAGAGCAAAGCTAGCAGTCTGGCTGCATGGCAATGGCTTGCAGCTGAGGGAGTGAAGGGAATTTTAGAGTGGGGAAGTCCCTGGGTATTATAAGGGGTGGTCATGATGGGGATTCTTTGGGGTGCTGATCACTTTTCCAGCACTGCATTCTACCCACTGTGAACTGCGAGTTCCATGGACAATGGAAGCTGCAGTATTTGTCCATTATTTCTTCTTTTCTCTGCTTTTGTGCAGAAAAACATATGCATTGTGTTTTCTTCCCAGTGCATTTTTACTGCACATATTAATAATAATAGTTTTCCCACTGTGAAAAGGTAGCATAAAAATCCCAGTTGAGCTTTTTTTTTTTTCCCACCTTTCCTGAAATGGGGAGTAGGAGAGGATGGGAAAGCAAATATTGCATGCTATTTCACTGTTCTGAATTCAAGTAAATGTTGAAGTTCCCTTAATTCCCACCCAATCTCCTCCCACTTATTTATATATAGGTAGGGAGAAAAAAAAACAGATTCCTAAATGTATTGAGAGTTGGGCACCTAACCTGCTAATACACTTCTGAAAATCCCAGTAACTGCCTATCTGCATCTGTAGGCACCTACTTACCTTTGAAAATCTGATTCTAAATCTTTTGCAGGATTCCTCATGTTTTATGTGTGGGTGAATGTAGAGCTTTTTACAATACAGGTCTAATAGAACTGCCTTAACATTTTGGTAAGCTTCCTTGCAGGGTTTTGTCATTGCACATCAGTGCCCAGCTAGCAGAATCTCCTGCTGTTCTACTTTGGGGCCTGCTGGATAGAGGCTCAGCTGCTGTAAAGCTATATGATACGATTTCTGTCATACACACAGATGATAGGATGAGGTTATCAAATTAATCTTCATTTGGGGCCTACTGAGATTTTGATCAGATCTGCAGGAACCTGTCCATGTCCTGTTTATTTTATAAGACGTTTAGGAAATAAAAAGAGGAAGCATAAACAAATGATCTGGGCATCAGCATTACTTTTATAACAATGAGAGAAATTTAAAGACTGCTGTCTTGAACATAACTTTTTTCATGTTAAAGTCTAATTTAAATCTCTTTAGGCCATCTGGAAACCAACAAAAAAAAAAGCATCAGATTAGCTTTTGAGATGCCATTTTTCAGGGTTGTAATCTTGATTTCTTCCCTTCCTCCCCACCATCTGTTTACATAAAAAAATATCGTAATGATTGCCACATATGAAATTTGTGTTTTACATAGATAAGAGAATTGACAGAGGATTAAAGCTTTGTCCCATTGAAATACTTGTATACTGGGTGGTGATAATTACATAGACTTCAGGAGCATGAATACCACATCTATTTTTATTTTTGGTTTAGGTTTCTTTTAGAAAGATAAAAAAAAGAGTGCTTTAGTACCACTGAAAAGATTAAATTGGTGCATATAAACAGCAGGCAGAGACTTATGGGACGATGATATGACCATCGGATCTGCTTGTAGAGATCCTAATGCCATTGTTGACTCCCGCTGTCAGCAAAAGAGGCTGTACGCATGGATCAGACTATAAGACTAGGGCTAAACTTGTATAATTATTTTGAGCTAATTTGCTTTTTAACTGTATAGTTTCAAGAAACAAAAGGTACTCTGATTTCACTTAGTATAGTTGATCGTCTTTGTGTCATATAATAAGAGAACAGCTGAGTTTAACTGAGTAGCATTCTGTAACATCCCAGCCCAGTAAGGAGCAACCTAGGCTAGTGAGCGGGTCACGTGAGTGGCCCTCCTTCATCTCAGCAATCTTGCAGCTTACTGTAAACAAGACGGTTTCTCAGTAGAGTATTTTTGCTGACTGTGCTTTCATACCCAAAATTTGCAAGGTTTGCTGATTAAACTGTAGCAATGCTTTGATAGGATGCAGAAGGAGCACATGGCTCTCACAGTGTTGTGTGCAATCAACACACACCTCACTTCATGTGTCTTTCTTTTAAGTGCATATCAATTTTGTAGCATTGGTAGGAAAAAAACTGAGAGGATAGAAACCAGCAGAATCTGGCAACCCTGTGCATGGGCAACAGTAAACAAAACATCTCATGGGCTACACATAGAACCCCAATGGGCCCCATGAGGGCCTTGGGCTGCAGGTTGCCCACTACTGTAGTAGAACCATGGCTGTTCTACATAGTACCCCATCAGGATGAGTAATTTAATGTAATAAGACTTGAGCAGTTTTACCTTAATTGTTGTGTTAACACTAAAAATAATCAACAGCCTTGTCCACTTCTTCACTGTCTGAGTGTAACAGTTTGCCTAGAAAGCAATCCCTGAAGAAAAACTATAAACCAGTGGAAGGGGAGACAAGGCAGTCCTGACCCGGAAGGGATGGGACTCAGTCAGTGTTCTCAGAATCTTTACTTTTTGCGGTAGATGGTAACTGAGCTACAAGAATAACAAACTCCTAACTTCTTAACGTGCACTACTCTTTTTAAAAAGAGAATTCTGTTTGTAATAGGCAAATATTTATAATACGGGTATAGTTTTGATGTGTTTTAGAGGAAGACCCCATGAGTTCATGTTACACTTTTTGTTTCCCATTTCCATCAACCCTTACCCTGTATTTTGCAGAAACAACAGGACCATTATTCACTGCTTGGTCTGTTTAAAAAAGAAAAAAAAGAAAGATACGCTTGTCATTCTTGCATATTAGGAAACAGTATCAATGCTGATTAATCTGTAAAGCAGAAACATCTCTTCTGATGGAGAGGCTCACCTGTCTTTGTGGGGGGAAAAGAGATAGTACTGCAGCAATTTGCATGACGAAGAGTTGAAAGGATGTTTTTAAAAATCTTGCATTCATTATTTTCCTTTTCCTAGCAACAGTAAATGGAATAGACCCAGGAGGTGGGGGCAGTGGCTGTGGTCAACAGACTCCTTTATTTGAAACTTACTCTGACTGGGATAGAGAAATCAAAAGAACTGGTGCAACAGAATGGAGAGTTTGTTCAGTCAATGAAGGTTACATGATATCTACTTGGTAAGTTTAAACAAAGAATGAAAAAGACAATCAAGCTCATTTAACTTCGAGATCACTTTGGTTTTCTCATAGCCCTGGGAGTGACCAGGCACTTTTGGGGAGAAAAAACAAATGTATTTTGATGAGAGATGAGTGTTTCTAAAAGTTCAGAATTTTCCATGAAGATATCTAAGGCAATCTCCTTTAAAAGATACCACCAGAGTCAGAGCAGTTTGACTCTCTTATGGATCCCTTAGCTGACTAATGTATTTATATCAAAATAAGTGAGAGAGAAAAAATCAGTATTCTTTATATTTTTATCCCATATAACTACTATTGTTGTATGAATTAACACATCTGCATGCCTGTAAAAGCAATATTAGCAAAATTTAAAGTTTTATAACAGGAAACAAGATCCCCTGGAGGGATTGGGTAATTATTTAGCACTACAGCCTGGTGCATTATGGTGCTAAGACTGGTAAACTACCAGTGCAGCAATTGGTACTGGATTTAACTTCCTCTTTGGGCCATGTTTTTGACATGCTTTTAGATGCTGTGGTTGGAGGTAGGGAGATGTATGTCTGTCTTTGCCCTTTCCCCCAGTACGTGCACTGCTGGAGCTGAGGGCAGAGTGCAAAGGTTGTATGTTTTGTTTTTTGTCCTGCTAGCAAAGTTGTTGCAGAGGTGGGACCTAAAAAATGCCTAGGAATGACTGCACTTCCATACCTAGAATTTGCAGGACATGCCAGTTGAAATGTAGCAGTGCTTTGATTCAATGCAGGGGGAGCACATGGCTCTCTATGTTGTGTGCAATCAGCACACACTAGAAGTGCCAATATTGTGAGTGACTCACAAGCACGTGCAGAGGAGTGAGGTAACAGCATTCAGCATTGCTATCTCTATGCGATGGTCAAATGTAGTCCATACAGCTTGGATTGTCATTCCGTGGCATGGATTCTTAGGCACTAATATTCGTTACGTCTTCTAGATTGTGACATTTTTATTTCCAGAAAACTAGGTAAAAACAAGTGAAAGAAAAATCACTCTTTTTCTTTGTATTTCTCCCCTCCCTCCAGCCTTCCAGAATATTTTGTAGTCCCATCATCTTTAGCAGATCAAGATCTAAAGCTCTATTCATATTCTTTTATTGGAAGACGAATGCCAGTAAGTGTGAACTTTTTTCTGTGGCTGATCGTTATTACTGGGCAATGTGTTCACGACAGTGATATATGTATGGGCGAGCATGTTTTGGGTACTAAGTTAGAGATACTTGTGGTGTCAGGCAATACTTACGGATTATCTGTTCCTGTTAGGTTTGGTGCTGGAATCACCCTAATGGGAGTGCTCTTGTGAGAATGGCCAACATTAAAGATGTATTGCAACAAAGGAAAATAGATCAAAGGTAAACAATACGCAACCACAGTTTCTTAACCAGATATGTATAATAAGAGGCAAATAGTTCCAATATGTGATACTTAGCTGTATGTCATATTTGTGATGGGGGAGCCCCAAAGCAGAATATCCAATAGCAGGGGTGAGCAAACTTTTTATGTTGGACGCCACTTTTTATTCCTGTAATTAGCAGGCCCCCTGCCAACCTGTCTAATGTAATCCAAAAGGATGGAAATTTTGGGCTGTGTTCACATGAAAAAAAGCCCTTTTGGCACGTGTAAGAAAATAGCTAGGTAGAATGTAAAAGCTTTATTAATCGGTCTATAAATATGAAAACGCAGACATAAAAACAGTAACATTTTTTTTAATGAGCCTGAAACCCAGCTGCACACCCCCTCTTATGAAACTTCCATGTCCCCCCCGCCCTTTATTCATCCCTGTCCTTATCCCATTCATGTAAGATTCCAATTCAAATCCTGTCTGCCTCTCAGGTGGAGGGGGCAACTGAAGCAAGGCCTCCCACATCTGCTGTGAGTACCCCTCCTCCACACCTTTTTTGAGTAAGCTCATCTATTACAGGCACACAGAGGGGTAGGTGAGCTATGAGCACCCTTACTAGATCAGGCCACACAGAAGGATTAGGTGAAGGAACACCTGTATTTGTTCATTTCTTGCAATGTGCTTGGCCTTCGATGTCCAGACACCAGGTGTAATCCTACAGTGCCTCGTTCAGAGGCAGAATCATAAGTGATAAAGAGCTTTGACTGCAAAAATTAAGTGACTGAGTGTAGGCAACAGATCATGGTGTTTTGAGTCCTAGTGGGACTTGATTCTGGGATTTAAGTGACAGGCATCTAAGATGTTATGTGAGGAATAAGCCCTTTGTACATGGCAGAAAGCCTCACCAACTTGCAAGACCATTTGTTTCATCTATGCTTTAATTTGTTGGGAGACATTGTAGACCTTCTGCTGCCACTGTTAGTGTATTTTTACTTCACTTAATGATAAAATTGTTCTCAATACACATGGAAAAACAAAACCATATCTTTCAGTAAAAAGCAGAGTTGGGACTCTAGTCAGCATCTCTGTTGGCACACACTTTTATATGCTGCTATTGTGTCATAGATGCTTTGTGAGCTATTGAACACTACATATTGACCTTAGATCACCAGTTATTTAGCTTTTGTAATTGAAATACAATGTCCCTCAAATTTTATTTACACTCCTGGGCTTTTGGTGATCTAGTGATAGTTGAAATACTTGAATTGTTGCTTTTCAACATTGCCTAATACGGTATATGCTTCAGTTTCCCTGTCTGCCAAAGAGGGTTATACATTGCATAACTTTCTCAAAGCTATAGAAAAGGCTGGTGTCACAGCCCAGATTATATTGAGGAGTTTAGGCTCCCAGACCTGTTCACAGATCGCTAGGCAATGTCTCTCCTCAGATATGCTAGAATATAATACAAGAAGTGTCATCTAGTTCCAGATTATCTGAATACTCAGTTGCTTACCATGTTGGTACTGCTCTGGGTATAAAGCTGTTTCTTGTGGGTTAGTAAATAATATAATGTTTTCTGTTTTTCAAATTATTTTTAGTTCATGTCTCAGCACTAATGGAATTGAATGTTTCTGAAATGTATGTTAACAATTCTGCCTCCACATATCATTCCATATGACTAAAAATGCATGACCTGAATTGTAGCTGAATGCTAATCAGATGCTTGTGCTCTTAGATTTGATATGTAAGCTAGTTGCCTTTTAAATGCAAGGAACATCTTTACAAAATAGGAAACTGGACATGTATTTTAATTGCTTTCAGTTGCTTGCCCTTCCCTGTATTCTGAACTTAATTCGAAAAGCTTTTCTCCATGTCCAATAATACAGTTTGGGGCTTTCTTTTTCATTTAGGATTTGTAATGCAATAACTCGAAGTCATCCACAGAGAAGTGATGTTCACAAATCGGATTTGGACAAGTGTCTGCCAAATATCCAGGAAATACAGGCTTCATTTATCAAACTTAAACAATTATGTGTTAATGGTAGGTCACAGTCTCAAAAATCTTCTGTTTTTGTTTTTGTTTTATTGATTTTTTTAAAGGCATTGGGGGATATGGTTTCAAGAAAGCAGTGTGTTAAACTTAATTTGGAGGCAACTATTTTACCTAGAATTGAAATTCTATATGAAACGTGTGTGTGTGTTATAATATAGCTTGCTTCTGTTAGATCTACCTTCTCTTACTCCTCTTTCAAACCTGGGGTGTATTCATGCACAATGTACACCCATAAAATAGTCTGTGTGCTTTTCTGCGGGCTGATGTACCAAGAGCCTCCAACTACAGATTTTGTGTTGTGGAAAACTATGGGCAGCATAGCCTATTGATCTAACTTGCTAACAAAACTCGTTAAAGTAAATGGCTACTTGCAAATACACCCAGACATTCCTATTCTCTTTGCTGCAGAACCTTTTGAAGAAATGGAAGAGAAATGGTTATCCTCACTAGAAAATACTCGTTGGCTAGAGTATGTCAGGTACGTACAAATATTATGACTGGAAAGTAATTATTCATGTTATGTTCTTAATTTTTCATCAATGTAAATATGTAATAAAACAAATACAGATGGGATTTCTATATTGTAAAAGGAATGAGAGAAATATATAGGGATTCAAAAAATTCACACAGTATGCAATCTAGGCCTTAATCTTGCTCAGATTTAAGTGACTTTAGTTTGTGTGATTTATATGCTAAAAGCAAAGCTCACGCACAAATTTTGTAGGATAAGGACAATAATGGGGACCATAGAGGCATTCCTGTGGTACAGGTTGAACCTATCTCATCTGAAACTCTCTTGTCCGATAACAGTAATCTGGCATGGTTTTAGTTAGCCAGATGACTACTTATCATAGGTGTGGTCAACTTTCTTGTGATCCCATGAAGTTTGCTTTCAGCCACCAGTCCTGGCTTTCAGTATTGTGTGCTGTTATTTACCTATAATTTACCCCCTACATGTTTTCTAAGAGTCCAGCAAGCAGTCGAAGAATTGATAATGTTGCTAGACAATGTTGGCCTCCCCTGGTCTGGCAAAGTCTCTCGTTTGGCACTGGTCAGGTCCTGAGGGTGTGAGACTGGAGAAGTTTCATCTTTACTACAATCTTACTGGGAACAGTTGAGGTTTTTCTGTTGCTTGAGTAAATACTAGATTTGGGATAAGATTTTCAGAAGTGCCTACAGCACACAGAAGCATAAATCCAAATTAAAATAATACATGTTCTCCTATATACTGGTTTTTTTTTGGTTTTTTTTTTTAAATTTCATCCTCATTTCTTAGAAAATGTGCGGTATCTATAGTTTTTAATTGTTAAATTAAATCACTTTTTTTTTACCTAGATTGTTCCTTAAGCATTCTGCTGAACTTGTATATATGCTGGACAGTAAGCATGTGTCAGTAGTTCTACAAGGTAATATAATTGTATCGCATGTTGTAATTGTTATGATAGATAGGCTGGCATGTGAAAGCATGACTTCTGATCACAGATCAAACTATATTTGTGATCTGTATACTTTACTGAAGTGTTGAGAGGCAGTGATTTAAAATATTTTTGTTTAATAAAACTCCCTGCCTATCATTATGCATGTGGACTGTAACAGTAGCATGTTGTGATATCTCCCCCCCCCACCCAAACACACACTTTTTTCTGATAATGAATATCTGATGTGAACAAAACTGTACACCAGGGTGGCCAACCACTTAGGGATGAAGAGCCACAGATAGGGATGAAGAGCTACAGATAGATAGAATGCAAAGAGCCATGTATTATGGATGTATTTTATCAATCCATCTAGGTATCTATCTAGATAGAGTAAAAATAAATATATAACGTGGCTCAATGCCCTCCCGCTTCCCCCCCTCCGCCCCGCTGAGCCAAGCACTCCCTGCTCTCACCCAATCCACCCCCAGCACCCTGCTCTAACCTAATCCCCCATCCGTCCCCCAGAGCCAGGTACCCCAGCCTCCCTGCTCTAACTCAGTGAGTTCCTTCCTCCCCCCCACTTTCAGTGCTAGTGACTCACTAGAGCCGCTGCCACAGTGATCTTTTCCCACCAAGCGATGGGGTGCATGCACAGAGTGGTGGACGGCACTCCCAGCACGCAGCTCTGAGGAGCTGCATTTAATGGCTTAAAAAGTTGCAT
The DNA here is from genome assembly GCF_033958435.1 of Carettochelys insculpta. Classification (NCBI taxonomy): domain Eukaryota; kingdom Metazoa; phylum Chordata; order Testudines; family Carettochelyidae; genus Carettochelys; species Carettochelys insculpta. The sequence goes on from NC_134148.1 coordinate 14,349,095, forward strand.
GCAGCTTGAGACCTGCAGGTCGGCCATCGCTACAGTAGACCGATGAGTTTGTAGAGCAGAATGTTTCTCAACTGTGGCCATGTTTTCTAATCAACTGTGAGGCTGTCTTGATCATTCTCCCAATCACGTACACTTCTAAATGTTACTCGTGTTTGGCAGTGTTGATTAGTTGTCTCTGAAATGCCATCTGGAGGAATTTTGGTACTCCGTACCAGTTCAGAGTACCTCCAGGCTGGAAGGAGAGTTTTTAAAGCTCTCCACTAATTTGGGCTTCTTCCATTCCAGCCTCTTGTAAATGGTAGGCAACCATTATTTTGGACAAACACTTAGCCGGTTAGTCTTAAGGAAGTGTTATTCACATATCACTACTGGCGACAGTTGTTGTGAATCTTAACTACAATGTGAAACTCACTAAGATAAAGTTTCTGACTACACTGAAAGATGGAAGTCTCAGGATAATATATTTTGAAATTTACTTGAAGAACACTAAACCAAATTGCCAGTTTCTGCCTTCTGGCCTCTTTAATTATGTATACATATATATTAAAATGTTTTTCCTGTTTGCCATAGAGGAAGAAGGACGGGACCTGAGCTGTTTTGTAGCCTCCCTCATTCAAGTAATGTTGGATCCCTATTTTCGGACAATTGTTGGATTTCAGAGCCTAATACAGAAGGAATGGGTCATGGCAGGATATCAGTTTCTGGATAGGTGTAACCACTTGAAAAGAGCTGACAAAGAGGTAACTGTTGTATTGATACCTAAGCAATATGCATTAAGTGAAGTGACTTGACCCCATAAGCTAATGTCTCAAATCCTAATGTGAATGTTTTTAGTACCTTCTAAAGACAGGAAGCTAATATATTAATAAAGTCATTGATCAGATGATGAGTCTCCTTGTTATCCTCAACAGTCATATAAGAATCATTGTAATTGTTGATATTGATGTTGCAGTTGTGTTGTTATAAGCCTTGTCAAGTCTATACTTATCCCATATTTTACAATATTTAATCCATTGGGGCCTAACACTTTGACCCAGTGAGCATATTGGGAGTCCTTTTTCATCAGCCTCTGTTCATTTCCTCAAACCCTCCCCCATCTTTTTTTTTAAAAAAAAAAGGCAGCCTGACCAGTATGTGGTTCCTGCTACAGTTACCATAATCCTCTTCTGGTAGAGAAGTGTGTGAAGCAAACTGTATAGTCTGTTACACATTCTTCAAACTGCAATCTGTGGCGCATTTGGTGGTGGTTCACAAATTGGTGATGGCAGCATGGTACCTGGCTCTAGTGGTTTTCACGTGCTTTTTTACAGTGTTCCAGGCTTTTCACTGCCAAGAAGAGACTGTTTGCCTGTAAAAGCACATGGCAACAAAGAGGAGCCAGCTGAACAGTGTGTTTTGGGTGGTACTTAGGTAAAAGGAAAACACCCTCAGGGATTGAAGTCACCAGTAGCAATACCAGAGTTGCCAAGCACCAGAAGCAAAGAACTTGTCTAGGAGCAAAGGAAATAAGGCAGCCAAGTTAGAAGACAACCCAGCCTCAGGAAAACATGGAAAATGGGAGAGAGGAGCAGATCAGATTCAGATGTTGTAAAAATAAAGAACAGAAAGACACCACAGTTAACTTCTTTCCAGATACTCATTCCATTGTAGACAGAAAACATTGTTTTCCCCATGCTTTGTCATGCATGGAATTGCTGTATGTGGCACAAGGATGTTTTGTAGTTATGATCCACTGAGATGTTCTGAGGTGATTCTAGGTTCATCCTGTGGGAAAAAAGTTAGGAAATGTTCTAACAATGTTTGAACTAACTTTTTTTCCTTTCAGAAGTGAACAAATATGTACAAATACCTGTGGGAATTTCCTGTCCACCTTAATAGGGAGATCCAGCGAATATTTTTCTTTCTATAATATATTTTGGCCTCGAAGTTTTTAATTGAAATTAACATTTTTGTGACATAGAATCAGTAATTTTAATGCCAAAAGGGGCCATTTACAACCATCTAGTTCACTTCTTGAATAGTAAAGGCCATGTGATTTTAACAGGTGGTTCCTTCATTGAGTCCATAGCCCCTATACCAAGTCAGAATAGAAAAAACGGGTGGATTTTAGGTAGCTTAAACTACTCCAGAAATACTGAACCTCACCCTAATTATCTGCGACCCAAACAATTATTACAAAGGTTTGGAGTGGCTGTTGTGAGCAAAGTCTAGTATCACTTTATGGCTGTAGAACACATTCTAAAATTAAGAAGAGACCAACAAACTTCTCTTCCTCTGTAGTTTAGCAAAGATCATTTATTTTGTTTGCTGGGCAAAAAATGTACTTTAAGCTAAAGTTAAACTGAAATGCCGTAAAATAGATACAGTGATTCTAAATATGGCTGGAAAGGGGCCTCCCTTTTCCAATCACTATAATTTACAGGTCACAGCCTTCTTGTGGTTTTGTCACAGAGAGATTTTCTGATTGTACCAGTAGCAATTTAAATCCATGTTTGAAAGAAAACACACACTGAAGGTTTCAAAATATTTCCTTCCCGTTCCCTCCCCCCAGCTCAGAATTTGGAATTTGTTTAATTCTGGAGATGTTGATGCTGAAACGTCCTTGTACAATGTACATTTACTGAGAAGCACATGAAATTAATTTGTTCTGTCATTTTACATTACTATGGTTTCCTGAGTTGTCCAGTTGATATAATCACACATTCTATCATGAGAAGGAAAATGCTAACCTTGCGTATTGAGTATTTGTGTTATAAATCCTATGGTTTTTTTGTTTGATTTGCTACAAACATCTCTTCCATTTGAGGAGCATACTATCATTTTGGTTAAGTACTCGAGAGGATGTTGAGGGTAAGTTGGAAAGATTTTGGCAAAGAGTGTTACTGCTAATTCTATATGTCCATTTATTTTCAAGTGCCCCTTGTTCTTGATGTTTCTGGACTCAGTTTGGCAACTGCTAGAGCAATATCCATCAGCCTTTGAATTTTCTGAAACATATCTGACAATACTGTATGATAGCACATGGATTTCGTTGTTCGGCACCTTCCTTTTCAACTGTCCTCACCAGCGAGTAAAGCAGAGCACTGTGAGTATGAAGAGGTATTACCTTTAAAATAATTGACCTTAGGCATCCCTCCGCCCTTTTTTAAAATCTAAATTGACTTGCATTCATTTGCTTTTGCAAAATGTCATCATTACAACATGAGCTTTTAAGAGAAACAGAGCAAAATGCTCAATGCAAAATGTGTGTTCATCAGATCATTTCTGCAGTGCTTTGCACATATACTGGAACAGACCTATGGAGTGGGGTGAACACTATTTGCCTTCTTTCTATAAAAGCATTGTTATTAGCAAGTACTCTCTCTTGGTTTTGTCATTTATACTCCCTTAAGAAACCTGCAACATTGTATTTTTGCAGTGGGCTTATTTTGCAGCTTCCTTTCATCTGCCTGATAGACAGTGACTTGCATGGTATCTAAAGGTACAAGCTTACTTGGAAATCTCTTATGACATGGTCACATAATTATTCAAAAATATCCAGTGATGGCTTTATAAAGAGAATGCTAAACGTCTGAGTAATAGTGATCAAGTACCGTTCATACAGAGAGAATAGTAGTGCTTAAACCTAGAAAAGGCCAATGGTAGAAATCATCTAAAAAAATCCTAACCTTCAAAGAAAGCTCACACAAAAAAGAATTATTTGCATACAGTGTATACCGGATAAAGAACAGTTTGTCACATGCATCTCCAAAGATCAGACAAAAAGTCTGAGATCTAAATGTTTCTCAGATAATTCTTCTGCAATCATTACTATGCCTAAAAGAATCCAGGATTCTTAGAACAGTGCAAATAGTCTCTAATATACACCAACATGCGCAAAAACATCTTTAAATTGTAATTAAGATTGTAAATACTTAGTGTTATATCTATGATTCCCTCTCCCACCATTGTTTTCTCAAACACATAAGCATAGAAATACATTTACAAGTTTATTTTTAAAAACCAAATAAATGTTTAAAATACACACACATGTGGTTATCATCAACAAAACATTAGCTCTGCCTGTGCATTACCACCCATTGAACAAAAACCAGGGTTTGCCTCTGTCCTCCAGCTGTGGTCACATAGGTTGCCCTGTGCACTCTGACCTACAGCCAGTATGCTGTAAGTCATGTTCCCCATCTCAGACTGCATGCAATAACTGTAAAGTTTTGTATGATCAGATTTGTAAATAATTTAATACATCTGACTATTCCTTCTTGCAGGAATTCGCTATAAGCAAAAATATCCAGTTGGGTGATGAAAAAGGCCTAAAATTTCCTTCTGTTTGGGACTGGTCTCTTCAGTTTACAGCGAGGGATCGCATGCTCTTTCACAATCCCTGGTATATTGGAAAGAGTGCACCATGTGTACAAAATGGATCAGTCAAAACCTTTAAACGAACAAAGGTAATAATGAAAATACCCTGAAATCAAATGCTTATTAATGGACTTCTCTTTTCACTAGCTTTGTTACAATGTTACTATTGCATGAGGCCCCAGCCTATAGATGAGGCATTAAAAATTAATTTCTCTGAGGTACAGCCCTCTAGTATTGGGCCATATGGCTTCCAGTGCATTCTCCGGTATGCTTGGGTTTATTGCAAACACAAGAGACACATACTGTATCACATCAGCTGTGGTGTGATGGAAATGTGCTTTGGATTAACAGTTTTCCATATTGTTTCGTAGATCCTTAAACTACTCGTTTGTTTCCACTGTTTAATGTTGTTGAATTCAGTTGCAACTGTTTGGTCAAATTAATTGCTGTGCAAGCCACAGTGACTGAACTTACAACTTTAAAATGGCAATAAAAGGTTGTCTCATTTAGTTACTCCTTAGTCCCACAGACGAAACACCGCCAGCAGCGGCAGATTAAATTGAGGAAAATTAACTATGTTTATTTCATATTTTTCTTTAGAAAAACTACAGCTCAACACTGAGAGGAATTCCCCCCTCATTAAAGAATGGGATCATCAATGAGCAAGAGTTTCTTCCAAGAAGAAATTCATTGATACTAAAATTGAAACCAGACTTTCTTCAGCAGATAGATAGCCAGACAAATAGCATGGAGCAGTATTTCAGAGATTGGTATTCAAAGCCTGTTGATTTGCATGGTGTAATTCTACCCCGTCTGTCTGGGACACACATAAAACTATGGAAACTTTGCTACTTCCGCTGGGTTCCTGAGGCCCAAATTAATAATGGTGGCTTCATCACTGCCTTCCATAAAATCTCTGTGCTGACAGACCAAGTAGACATGCTAAACAAGAGTCTTCGGCACTACAAAAGCAGTTCTGCTTTGCAAGCTAACTGTTCAGAACTAGATCAAAGCAGGATGTACTTCAGAGCAAATGATTTAAACGACACGGCTGGGACCCCAGATTTTCTCTCTTCCTCATTCCCGTTTTCTCCAATAGGGAACCTATGCAGACGGAGCATTTTGGGAACACCTTTAAGTAAATTTTTAAGTGGTGCCAAAATCTGGCTGTCCACTGAGACACTTGCAAATGAGGACTAAGATATTGTGATGCTTAAACTTTTTTTTTTTTTTGTGGGGGGGGGGGGAGGGAATCGCTGACCATTGTGTCTTCTCTAAGTTAACACTGCTAACTGCGGCATCTGCAGCTGTAATAATTTTATTTACAAATATTACATAAGTTTTTGCACAAATATTTAAAATCAAAGCAAATCATGCTTCAAATCGCACAATTTTGTTTTCGGTAGTTGTCATGTAAAAGTCTTGTCTGGTTTCTGACCATTTCTTCTGTGTTTTATCAGTCTGGCTCATTATGTAAGATACAGCAGTTTCACTCACTAATGTAAAGGTTCTATGTGGTAACTAATCACGTTTTTTATTTTGTTCGCAGTGTCTGTTTTCCAACTATTCACAGAAGCTAATATTGTGTTAACACAGATTAGCAAATCACCTTGCTGAAAACACATTTAGCATTACTGTAAACACACTGACTGGCAATTACAGAAGTCTGGAGCAAACTACTTTGTCGCAGTAAGGTTGAGTAAGGACACAGTTATATGCTTGCATACTGTCTTTCTGTGACTGGGTTTACATATTTGATGTTGTGTTGGTTCAGTGTGTATCTGTTCGCCCCCCCCCAATTATTCATTAGATAAACTATTCACGTCTTTGTTCAGTGTCATAAGCTTGCCTTTAGTTCATAGGAACTGACTTCAGGACAATATGCACTGTTAACCTTAAAATGTTCACTGTAGATATTATTATTGTAGAATTAGAAGTGCCTTTAACTGGAATGAAGTATTGGTAAGTCAATTGCACCATAAAATGCAATTTTTTTCCCAATAGATTAATGAACTACCCACTAACATAGGCATTGTTTCCAAAAGCAGAATATGGAAGTTAACTCTGGAAATCACCAAAAAGCCAATTTAATTTAGCCTTCTGAGCAGCAAAAATCTTAAATAACAACAATATGCAAATTAGCAGGGAAGTTCTGTCTAGCCCAAAACAAGACTGATTTCCTGTCAGTCCCAGAAAATAAAGAATCTTATTTTCTCACTCTTAAAGCTACTTGAGGTTTCTTATGTGTCCATTTACAGGAGTGGCGGAAGTGCTGGAGAAGTCCAATGTGTAACATGTAATTAGTTGCTTTTTCCCCTTGACACAACTACAGCACAAAGGATGTATTTCTTTGGCTTCCTCACTCCAGCCTTTAAATAAAAAAGTGTGCTTTTTCCTTTTTGTTGTTTTGTTTTTCAATTTTAAAGATAAAGCAGATTGGAAAATAAGAAAAGTTTTACCAAACAAAATTTAAAAGGAAAAATCACATAGTTTTACAGCACGAAGGAGCTGGTTAGGAATTCCCCTCCCCCAGCTCTGTTTGTAGAAACTTTACTTGAAGCTGAGCAGGGCACTTCCGTTAATGTGCCACAATATTATAGGGTATTTTTATTTTGTTGGATAAAGGCCTGGATCCTGCCAAGTCTTCCTCAAAATAGCCAAGTTATAGTAGAATACAGTAACCCCCCAATATGCGCGACTTTGACTTGCACTTAACTTGCATTAATGTGAGTTAAGGCCAAGTCAAAATTGTGGGGTTCCTGGGGGAAGAGGAGGGCAGCTGGGGAAAGCCAGAGGATGGACAGCGTCATGGTGGCATGGCGGCTTCTCAGCTTCCCCCAGTTGGGAGAAGCTGCATGTGCCTTCCCAGAGTGGCGGACAGCTGGGAAGCTAACAAGCACACCAGCCCTGCTCAGTTTCCTGGCTCCCACCAGTATAGGGGAGGCCAGGAGACAGTCTGCAGCCTGGTTCCCATCTCCCTGCCACTCTGGGAGCCAGGAAACTGACCAGGGCTGGTGCCCTCTTCAGGTTCCTGGCTTCCCCGAGTTGTGTGGTAAATTTGACTTACACCTGGGGTTGCGAGAACAACCCCTGAATAATTTGGGGGTCTATTGTAAGTAAAACTTACTCAGAGGCATTTGTTTAACTTGGGAAAAGCTTTCCCAGATCTGATACTTGACATACAAGCCTGCTAGCTGTGTGCTAATCTTTGGTACCATGTTTTAAAATTAATAAACCACTTTTGACAGTTTTTTATGGTCTAAGCAGTAAAATAGATTTCCTGAAACAATTAATACTTATAGGTATCAATTTTAGAATTACCAAAGCTGGGTGAGTAAATTACTTTAATCAGATAAATATGTGAGGGAAGTAATGTTAATATGTGAGGTGTTTATTTGAAGAAGGGGTACAAGTACTACTTGTGTAAGGATTTCTAGTTTGTATTTTTAGTTTATACCCTCATCTGTATTTTACATGCTGTTCTTATTTATAAATACCTATGCCTTAAAAAAACAAACAAAAAACTGCCTAAATATCTGTTTACCAAACAGAAGAGTTTTCAGAATTTGAGGGCTAAGCCAGCACAAGTGGTGTTATGCTAGTTAGTGGTTTCTGTGTTACTCTTAAAAATCTACTTTTGTTACATCTGCAGAGCCTGATCCTGAGTACTAATTACTCTTAGGTATTTGTTTTAGCCTATTTAAATAGTTTAAAACTTTAATGTACAGGTGAAAGGCTACTCCTAATGATGTATAGTTCACGACGCGCCCAGCTCTATAAACTGTTACATCCGTTTCTCACTATAAAAAGCTGCCTTACTGATGACTGCTCTGAAGTTACCTAATGGCCTTTACTTCTTGCAAGTAGCTCTGAGCACTGAGTACATATCTGTAGCTATTGTCCCTAACACACAAGCTCACAGTCTTTTACTCTTGTTGGCAATTTATAAAATTAGGTACTACTACTATCATTAGTGTGTTATAAGAATAGAAAGAACTATAAACAAGCTTATTTTTATATTGTTTGTTTTCTAACCACATGCACTGCTTTGGTTGATAATAGGCTGTTTTATCATGATTATTTTACTAGATTGAAAACAATATTCAGAACATACCTAGTGAGAGATGAAATACTGGTTGACGTGGTCAAAGTACAACTCTAATGCCTTTAGCTACTGCGGAGTGGAGGTCATGGTGTTATCAGAAGTCATGGTAGTGCCATTTTATTCAGATTTACTGCCATTTACCAAAGAAATGCCTACAATTTAGAAACCTACTGAAGTGTGTGTGTATTTTTTTAAAATATGCAGCTAAAATACCACTCTAATATTAAACCACCTTTGTGCTTTCGGTGATGTGCATAATAGGATCAAAGGTTTTGGCTGTAATCTCAGATGGAAAGATATATTGCCCCCCCCCCCCCCCCCAAAAAAAAAAAAAACAAAAACAAAAACCCTAACTTTATATAATTAAAGGATAGAACATCAATCTACATATTTTTAAAAAATGAACAACTTTTCCTGAACTCCCTTTAGGCAATAGATTGTTAATGGTATTGCTGTAGTAGGTTATAGAGAGTTCACTGTTTTAACAAACTAAAACCTTTGTTCCTAATTATCATGATGACTTTACTGAATAAAGAAGAATTGCCAGGAAGACTACAAACCCTGGCATTGAGGTTGTGAATGTGAAGTAAACTAGACTGTTAATAAAAAGTCATGCCTTTCTACTGTAATTCTCAGTTTTTTCTGATCTAAGAAAATAAAAATGGCAGAGGGGTAGAAAAACCTCCAGAAAGATTACAAATTGGTATTTGTTCCATGTAGACCTGTTACTTTTTTTGCTTGCCAAATTTTGTTTCCTGATTTGGAGAAAGTTGTATCATTTTCAAACTCAAATAACCCACTTGGAACCTGTCTCTACAGCTAATCAGAGTTTTGATCTTGAGGAATAAGAAATGTGTTTTGTGGATTCTGTTTTGCCTTGTACAAAAAGTGATTTGTGGCTTCCCTATGCTTATCACAGAAAACACGTGCCTTAAGTACTGATGTACTATAAAGCTATCCAACAAGCTGCAAGTTTGATTCAGTATTAGATATGTGAATAACCAGTGTTCCCTATAAGCTGAGCATTGGGGTGGCCTCCCAGGAGAGATTCAGATGCCACCCAGCATCCACTTTAGGCAGCATGTTTCTGGTGGAGGTGCACATAATTTATTCCACCCAGGGATGGATAAAAATTAGAGGGCACACTGGTGGGTACTACAGCACTTCCTATTATACAGCGTAAGTACCAACACTATCCTCAAAAAGTGTCAAATCATACACTAACTGATGTTAATCATTTACATCTCCTTTTTTCTTACTCCTACACAGCCCCCCTACAACCTTTAAAGTATTTTTTATATTAAGTGACAACCTTCTGTTAAAAGCTTAGTAAGTCTATTTTGAGCCTCACTTAACCCTGTCTCTTATTTATAGCACTAAGTAACTTAATGGGAAATGATTCTACAGCAGTACCATCTTTAAGGGAATTAAATTCTGGGGCAACTGAACCTTTGCTTCCCTCATTAGCTAGTGAGAAATAGGACAGGTGGGACTGGTCTGATGGGCACAGTATGCTTAATGGCATTTACCTCCAAAAAAGCAGAACTTGGTGCTGTAATTGGCTGAGCAAAGGGAGCACCTACAGTCAGTTTGGCACATTGCTGCAGGGTGATGTCTAGTGAATACTGCATCCCACCTGCTCAAAAGTATCTGGGATTGTTTGTTTCTCCCCTCTGCCACTGAGCCTATGTCTAGATTGAAGAGATCTGCCAGCAAAAGATATGCAAGTTGCACAATGCATTGCATCTCTTCTGCTGACAGTTCTGGTGGGAGAGGCTTTTTCAACACTTGGCCTGTGCACATGTGGCCAAATGTCAGGGGATGGTACCCTCTGTATATACATGCCTTCTTCCTTGTGGAGTGAGGTGTGCAGATATGCTGCCAGACCTCTCCCAACCACCAGAGCTGCAGTCTGACTGCATGCTTTGACGACAGTTTTGTCAACAGGAGCCAGGAGTCTAGACATAGCCCTGGTGTTGAGACTCATTGGCTTTAAGCATTCCTGTAGCTGGCTACACATCAAAACTAGTTAATGGCAGCCATGACAAGTATCAGACTCCTAACTCAGCTTTAGTCATTGCCCCACTTGCCTTAACACTACAATACGCTGAACAACTGATCTGATGTGTAATTGCTACCTGGGTTTCATTCAGTACTGCCACTGTGAGGGGTGTAAGGTAGCTGCCTGCATAATGTAGGTGTGGCCTTGAGCTACCATCTCATGCACATTTGCTCAAGATGGGAAATTACACATCTGTACTGCATTGTAGCTGTACCTCTAGCCAGAAGGAATGTAGTGAGGTCACAGATGGGCTTGCAGGGGGGTGAAGGAGGCATGGCTTCTCTCCTTGTGCCTACAGAACCTACTTTGAGTTCGCACATTTTGGTTACATGCGGCAAACCAGATCCCCTACATCACTTCAGTGTTATTTAGAAGAAAATCTTGAGCTCTTATTTCTCTTCAGCTGGTAGAGACTTGATAGGGGTTTTCCAAAACAAGCTAGTATCTTAAAATATCCATTATTGCCATTTGTCTGGGCCTAGTCAAAAACACTGAGCTGAAGACAGACATGGTTTTGGTATCATGTCCTTAAAATAGGAGCAACCATTAGCACATGTTCATTTTATTTATTTAAATCTCATGAATTCCTTCCCTCCAGCCAACACAGTGAAGGCAGTTTTCTTCAACTGAGGTGTTTACACTTAGCACCAACTGCAGCCACATGGCAAACTTCTACAGCAGCTCCCAGCTTCTTCAGTTCACTCAGCCAAATCATCTGTTTGTGTGACAGGCGATCATTGGGACCTTTAACTTCCACCAACTGAAATGTTAACATGAAAAATGTTAATCCTATACTTGGATTTAGAATGTGAAATCATCATCAAGGCACACAGTACCAGATGTCTGGATAAAAGCATTCATACTCTTACAAAATGCCTGTCTCGGCAGGAGCACTGCAGAAAGGCATCTATGGGTCATAGTAGACTGCAGGCTAAATATGAGTCTACAGTATGTCACTGTTGCAAAAAATAGCAATCATTCATTCTGGGAGGCATTAACAGGTGTAAGAAATACATAAGCAGTAATTCCACACTCTACTCTGTGTTGATCAGACCTTAAATGGAATACTGTGTCCAGTTCTGGGCACCACATTTCAAGAAAGACAAATTGGAGAAGGTTCACAGAAAAGCAACAAATGATTAAAGACCTAGAAAGCATGACCTACGAGGGACCATCGAAGGACCTGGGTTTGTTTAGTTTGAAAAAGGGAAGACAGAGGACATAAGAGCTTTCAAATACATAAAGCGTGTTAAAATGAGGGAGAAAAATTATTCTCTAACTTCTGACAGTAGGATGCGAGGCAATGGATTTAAATTGCAACAAGGGAGGTTTATGTCAGACAGTAAAAACTTCCTATCAGAGTCATTAAACAGTGGAAAAAATTGCCTAGGGATGTTGTGGAATCATCATTTGAGACCTTTAAAAGCAAAGTAGATAAACATCTATCAGGGATGATCTAGATGGTGCTTGGTCCTTCCATGAGTGCAGGGGACTGGATCTGATGACCCCTTCCAGTATTCTACAACTGTACCCTTTACTCCAGCAACAGCTGTTAAAAGGTTAGGAGAAGCTGGTGCAGTTTTTAAACAAATGATCACATTAAAGGATGATGTTTAATTACAAAGTCAGGTTGCAGCATTCAATCAACCTGTATATACAAGTTATCTGGTAAAGGACTATTAAGTAAAAGAGTTACAGTAGAAAATCCTGTTGGGCAAAGCAGCAGACTCTGGAACCTATGTATCCTGAACAACCAAGTTTAAAGCATTTTATATAATCCACAGTTCCTGAGGACCCCCATATCTGAGCCTCTTCCAGCAGAACAAACAAGAACTCTGAACATGAAGACAAACTTTAAACAGCCTCATGTTCATGGAAATGACCCAGCCAGCTAGTTTTGGCTATTTAAAAACTTTTGGCGTGCCCCTACACTTAAAGATGAGAGCAACCAGGTGCTGGCCAAAGTTTGTGCTTACTACCTTTTCCCCTGCCTTTTACAAGAAAAACTTCTTAACTGTCACAATGGTTAAGCAGTAGAATAAATTGCTTAGGGAAGGACAGTGGTCTTTAGTGCAGGGGTCTGGACTTGATGACCTCTCCAGGTTCCTGCCAGTTCTATGCTAAAATATACGTGAATGGTAAATGTGTGTTTCAAGTTACCATGCAACTTATCCCCTATTAGCCAAACTCATCATTTTTTGCTACAGCTATATTATGCTAGCCTCTGAACACCTGTCAACATTACTACACTGAAGTCACTGGAATACAATCATCTGTGGTCAGTCTTGTCTAACTAATAACTGGGTTAAAAGTCAAGCTAAAAATCTCATCAGTATGCTACAGTGTTATGCAGGCCAAGCTAGCCCACAGGCCTATGAATAGGATGTGATCCACAATTTAAAAAAATAGTCAGGACACTTGTGACAGATTGAAGCTCTTCTTTTGATCCTAAATAGCACAGAGAGAAATTATTTCGATTTAAATTTAGAAGGCCATTCCCCAGTATGTCAAAGCTAGGAACATACCTTGCAACGGTGCTCATGAGTACTCCACACAACTAGATCAGGAAGACCGCCTCTGCAATGGCGCAGATCTTTCGAGAGTCTCCTACATACACCGCTTAGAAAAGGTCCCCCAAAGCAAGACACTAGACTCTGTAAGAGCATTAATAAAGAAACATCTTTACGTTTCCATTTCCGGTCTTGCAAAAGTAGGTCAACTTTATGTCATTTCTGTTTTCTTCTTTACCATTTGCTTAACACATCTCACATATTCCCTGCAACAATCCTCCTATGCTTTTCCAAGGAAAACTGAAAACAGGGTCTCAGAGTATTGCCATGGACCAAAAGAAAGCACTGGGTCAAGCAACAGCTTAAGCCTTGGGAACCTCAGACTGACACAGAATTCCAGAGGGATCCTGAGGAAGCTACTTAATGCAACAGTTCCCTGTTTGTAAAATGGAAATACCTCACTGGGGTGCATATCAAGTATTGTGAAGTGCTCAGATACTACGGCAATGAGGGCCACACAAGTCTTAAGGTAGCTGGATACATCTGAGACTTAACACTAAGGGCTGGATTCAAAATGGAATCGCTCTCTGACCCAGCATTGGAGCTGTTTCTTGGTGGATAAATAATGAAAGAATCATTGGACCAGACGGAGGAAGCTTGAGAATGGCACTACAAGCTGATGGTTAGCGCACACAGCTGGAAGGTGGGCGACCCAGGATCCAGTGCCCCTGCTCCAATTTCTTTTTAAAAGTATATGCAAAAAGGAGTAGCTCCAATGGGAGAGGCTGAGCGAGCCCCACAAGATGTCCATGGATCAGTGCTTAGAGCACTCACTGAAAAGGTGACAGATCGGAGGGGAACTTGAACCGGGCGAGTAACCCAACCATATATGAGATAGATGGCCCTTCACACTGCCCAGCTTCTTGCCCTGAGTAGGTTTTCCCCAGGAATCCCAAACAGAGGGAGGCGTCTCCCTATGGCACAAATTTAGGCACTTCTCTCCCCTTGTCATCTCCTATTGGCTGGCTTGGACAAGAAGCTACCTAGCATGCTGGCTTTTGTAAATCCCTTTCAGAGACACCTTATCCCTCTCCCCACCTACCGATTCATTGTCCAGGAGCAGAGGCACTACTCAGGCTTTGTGAATCCCAGTGATGGTCCAGGCACCTAAAACTTAGACATGGCCATACTGACAGTCACCAGGCCTGAGCTCCTTCATGAATCTAGGCCTAAGTGTGATGAGATGTTTGCTATGTTACCTGAGCTTGCTGGAGGGAAGTAAACCGTTCCCAGCTAACCAGTGCCGCTGCTTTTCCCTCTTGGGCATTCCACACACTGGCAATCATCTCTTTTAGGGTCTCCGAAGAAGCTGCATGCAGCAGCTGGAGTCTGGATTCAATGGCATCCCTCCTGTTCTCATAGAAGCTGTCAGTATACAAGTCCAGGGGGAATGCCTGTATAAAATGGGAACACTCCTCAGCAGCTGGAGCCTGACAATAATTTAAGGGCACTTAGAGAAATGAAGACTCAGATTGTAAATGCTCTGCTTTGAATCTTGTGCTACAAGTTACAACTGAACTTGAATCCTGGGGGTTTAAAGTAATTTAAATAGCAGTCATCAAAAACTTAATTTAATGGAATAGATTACACTTCACTTGCACATTCAAGATTACGGCACCAAACACTAGCCATGATCAAGAGCCTCACATACTGGTCTAATGAACCACAGCATCTAATTAAAGGTGAAGCAGTCATTTCTAGGATCTTGCTAATTTAGCAAAGTTTAACATAAGAGCTGGGGCAGGCAGGACACAGCCCGTGAGCCTTTTAATCCAGCCTGCAGCTTTCCCTTGTGGTACAGGGCAGTGGTGCTCAAAGCAGCTGTCTGCGCTCTGTGGTGTGAGCTGGGAGGGAAGAGCTTCCCACAGTCCCCTGCCCCCAGCAAAATCTGGCTTGCTTCAAGCCGACAGGAGCTGGGAGATATTGCTGGGGACCAGGACAGCACATGAAGCCCTCCCCCTGCAGTGCAAAGAGCCATACACAACAGCCGTATGCTTTGAGCAGTCTGGGGCTGTTGACTAGCAGGCAGGGAAGCGTGACTGAAAGTGCTGATGGCTGGGAGCTGCATAGGTAGGAGTCTCCCGGTCACAGCCTGCCTCAGACACCTCATCTTCTCCTGTACCCCAACTCCCTCCCAGCACCTACACCCCCTCCTAAGGCCAGAATCCTCTTCTGCACCCACATCCCCTCCCGGATCCTGCACCACAATTCCCTGTCCCAGGTCACCACCCAAACCCTCTGCACCCTCCTCCTCCACACCACAGCTCCCTCTCAGATCTACTCCTACATCCCTCCCCCAAGCCAGTATCCTCTCCTGCACCTATGACTCTCCTGCACCCTACACCCTAATACCTGCCCCAGGTCACAACCCTCTCCTTCATCCAAACTCAATCTCAGACCCCGCACCCTATCCTGCACCTCACACCTTTATCTCAAGCTTCCTTCTGCAGCCAACCTCCATCCCAGACCCAATTCTCCTTCCACAGAAAAGTGAGGCCCTTGATCACTTATTAAAATCTTGGTGTGGGCCCCCATCAAAAATTACTGTCCACCCCTCCATAAGAAGTTTCTCTTCTACCTTGATGTATCTCAATATCCACCAGAAAAACTGAGAACCTACAGCTCCCACAGGCACCACTTAACCAGCCAAAGTTACAATCAAGGACATGGACACCAAAGAAAATTATTCCCCTGTAAAATGAGTGATAAAGAAAATGGCAGTCTGGAGAACGCGTGTCTCCAGAAAGCATACTGAATTTCAAACATCGCTACATACTGTACAGCAGTGTGCCATTCCATAGGATGTGAAGAGAGCACTAGTTCTATTTTCCCGTCTGCAGAGAAAACAAAGGCTCTAGAAAACAGAGGGGTTTTCAGGCTGGAAACTCCCAGCTCCCAGAGTTCCCTTCCTCCATCTATTCTGTGCATATACTGGCTGCTCAGTGATAATGACTGAAATTTGGATTTTGGACTCATGCTTGCAGAGCACTTCAGACACCCGTATTTCAATTTTCCTCACTTTCCTGCTTCACGGGAGCTCACAGCAGTGCACACTGTAAAACCAGAAACAGGGAAGGAAGAATAAAGAGAGAGGGGGAGAGGTAACACTCTTTCTCTTCTCTGCTGAGGTGCAAGCTTCCTGCCACTTTTAAGCTCCATTAACAAATGAAACTGACCACACAAAAGGCCCAGCTGTGAAAGAGCTGTACACAGACTGCTGTGTATGGTTCAATACTGAGTCATCCTGGTTATAAGCAGCTGTGAGGGCCTTTTATATGGTAATGATGTGCGTATAACAAGATTAATTTTATAAAAGGGAATGCATTTATGACAGGATGGACTCCAGGAGAATTTAAATACAGCAGAAAGCAGCACTAGTAGAAATCATTGAAACTCATGCAGATCACTCACTCAACTGTCTGTATGTTTGCACTACGTTAGAATCGCGAAAATTGGTTTTTTTAGGCCTGTGCCTCTCAACTCAAAGGACAGGACAGGTCACCAAAAGATTAATTTTTGAGGTTCCACATATTTGAGCACCTGTACATTTGTATTAGAGTGCATGAGACCTCCACGATGGAAAAAAGATGGACATCTGAGGCCTTCTGTATTAGGCAGATTTTAGTCAAGAACAATTAACAAAGGTAAATTAATGCTGCCCACCAACTGTGCCTGCCAGAGCAAGCTGCTACCAACTAGTAATGAAGAATATTCAGTAACAGGAAACAACCATTTCTATATATATCAGCAATAGCAGGTGATACAAACAAACTAATGCCAAAGTCTGTCTGCAATTGCCATCAGATAAAACACTGTGAGTCCAGGACAGACTTTAATAGATGCTTTATCATGATTATCTATTTTTGTAAACAAAAGATTTTGAAAGAGAAAAATAGCCTTCACAAATACCTGATAAGAATTTCTGAAGACATCTGGTATGCCATCCATGAAAATAATGTCCCACATTAGAAGCCCATAGAGTGTACTAAATGTGGACCCTTCTCCATGAATCCCTGAAGGACAAAAAAAAAAGAAATCATATTCAGATTTCCAGCCCTGGAAACAAAGACAAGCACATTTCAATCAATCTCTGAGTAGATAAAGCAACCTCACCTGAAAAAGCAAATTATTATGTTCAGGATTACATAAACATGCTGTCAACACTAAACAAAATGTAATAAAATGCATTTTAACGGCACTGATAGCACTTTCAGAATTTTCTAAGGCTCTTTATTTAAATGCCAATGTACTTGACTAAAGTAATAAAAATCAAGCCAAGACCCTTCTTAACATTACTAAAAGTATACTGTGGACATTTCCAAGCCTTAAAAACCTCATTTAATACCCCAAACAAGCTACAGCAAAGGCTAGCTGCTCCACCGAAATTATCATTTTAAAGGGGGATGCCAAGAAAGTTCAGTTTTATAGCTGGCAGCACACATTAACTGGAGATAACATCATAGTAAAATGTCATCACGTACAAGGCAGAAACAGGGAATCTAGCAACACTCACTATACACCGTGCAGCATGCATGACAAAACTGGATGTTCCACTGTTTTCTATAATTTCCTCACTAATTCACTAGTCTGACAGACGATTCACTTGGTTCCCCACTCCATTGTCTAGATCTCTGGCTCAGAGTTGTTGCAACGCCTGGCTTCTTGGTCCTTTGTTAATCCATGATAATTTTAATGTCTGCCTACTCTGCTTTACTGCACTCAAAGTGCTGCTGCCAAGATACAGATAAAACAAGAAAAAGATTACAAGTCCCCTAATCCGTCTGAAACTGGGGGATTATGGTAAATATCACGAAGTCATGGGCAACTGAAAACAAAATAAAAAGAATCTGTTATGGGACTTCAACTAAAACCGTTGCTGATGCTCTTTGTAATAGAGGTGTGCATGTCTATTGTTCACTGCAATGAATCTGAAATGGCTGAAGGAAAGGGAGCGATGATCATCTTGCCTAGATAATCATAAGGGGATTTCTATAAAATCCTCTTCTATGCAGCTTCCTAGATCCACTGTTGCTCCTGCTGGCAGTGACACAGACATTTACAAACTCCTACATAGTGTGAATAAAACTATTTAAGTAAAGGCCTATTGATCTGAAAGAAAATATGAGAAACTTCTAATGGACTAGGAGATCTAGAAAAAGAATTGCACTTTCCATTTCAAAACTGCAACTGGAATGTGGAGGAGAAAAGTCCAGGAGAAAGGCTCAGAAGTATCACTTCCAGCTACTTTTAGGAAGGGCGGGGGGGGAATCAACAACATTTCACTGACTTTCAAATAGTGGGAGTATGAACTGCTAAAGCTGGGTTAAAACATGCTCTCACTCCATTCCTTAACATGACTGCATTGGTATAAAAAAAAAAAAAAATTTACCCTGATCAAAGCCATTCTGTTTGTAATGTGTTAACGCCAGCTCCTCAACTGAACATATGACTGTGTACAGAGTGATGTCCTCCTCTTCTTCTTGATCAACATCATCGATTAGAAACACAGATTTTCCCACCCCTGTCTGAGGACACATCTTTCCTTTGATTGTAACCTGAATACATCAACATAGCTAGTTAATGTCCAATATTAAATGCAAGCAGCCTTACTTAAATGTCTCAGTCTCTGCTAAGGGATATACAGCTCCCTAGCACTGCTTTTACAAAAAGAAACACACTTTCAACAAATAAAAAAATTGGTCAGCTAAAAATAAAGAATCCAGAGTTTAAGCTGACATTTCCTTTGCAGCTGTTTGCTAACAGTCAATTTTTGGATGGCAAATCAGACTGAACGAGCAAATGTTCATAAAGGAATCACACTAGCACAGCTTCTGGCTTGAAGGAAATGTTAGGAGTCAGGACACAAAGTAGACTCCTGATGACCCAAGTACGAAAATGAAAAAAAGTTTTACTACTTTCAACAGGGCCAGAATTTCACTCATGATATCTAGCAGGCTGCATACACAAAAAATAACTATGAACTTAAGAAGCACACTCCTACTTGGCTTTTGAAAAAATTTGCAAATCAAACCTTAGCACACAACAGGACTGATCCATGTCCACTGGGTGTGACATTCTATCACTTGTTTGATGTGCTTTACACCAATTGTGCACAAGTATAAATGACAACACAGGACAGGGGAGAATGGAGTACAATAATATCCATGTTAATGTGGAAATTCCTCCCTCTATGGATCAAACACCTGATTCTATCAGTCCTGCATTTGCACAAGCCCCTCAAATAAGGCTAACAAACCCCCAGTGAGCTTGGTAGTATCTATTACCATGTTACACATGGCAAGCTGAGGCTTAATGAGCTCTGCTGATTTAAACCAGTGGAGGGTAGGGCCCATTGTGTTAAAGAGCATTTAATAAAAATGCAGGGAAGTATACACAAATACACAAAGGGCTTGTCTACATTAGCTCCTGACTTCGAAAGGAGGATGGTAGGTAGGGTGTTGGGAGTTTATGAAATTTTCAGGAGTAAAGGGACTTCTAAGTAGCCCAGGCAGTTGGAAGTACCGGCAGGTGAGCCGCAGCTACACGCAAGCCAGCACTTCGAACTTTAACTCCTCGGAGTTGCCGTGGGGAGAAATCTGCTTAATGAAGTGCTACATATGCAGCGCAGCACTTCATTACTAATCTCCCAATGCCCTACTTACCACCCTCCCTTCGAAGTAGGGAGCTAGTGTAGACAAGCCCCTATTGTCCAGGATTACCATCCCAGTGAGAGGGAAAAGACTGCAGGAATAGGTTGCTTCTCAAGAACCAGTGGCACTTCACTCACATGTGTAACTTCCTCCACAGTTATGACAGGCAGCTCCTGAAAGAGCCTCCTGAATTTCTTGCAGCTTGGTGAATCTCTCAATCGCAGTGCACGCTGGTAGAGAGAGAGACGATGGCCTGTGCGCACAAAGGGATCAGACAACCCTTTTGTAATGCATTCGATAGCCTAGGAGCCAAGGAGAAGAATGTGAGAGTCTATTTCTACTTAGCCTGAAGGAACATCTGATGAACAGAGTACAAAAAAAGAAAAGCACCAGAGGCTACAGAATGATGTTAGAGGGGAATCTATTCCCCTTCTCACTCTTATACTGAAGAAACACCTTTTACGTGATATTTGGTACCAGTGAAAAGGCAGAACAACCACCACCACCACAATTATATTGTAAAAATAATACTTCCTATTTATCTTATTTTATTTAGACTGTAAACTATTTAGGATAGAGACTCTGTCTTACTACAGATCTATATAGTGCGAGCACAACTAGGGTCTGATGAAAGCGAGGAACAACTATAACATAAAAACAGGTCAGCTCCCCAGGTCTGCAGCTCTATCTGCAAACCAGCAAGGGAGATTCCACACTAGCTGTGAGTGGGCTGGTACAGATGGGGTAGGTTAAAGTAGGGGCAACTGGGTCACACAACAACCTTGTCTACACCGATGGCAGAACGTAGGGTACAATGTAGCTACATGCTGCAGTGTGTAGCTGTACACATTAGCATAAGTATCTGGGGCGGGGTGGGGGGGGAAAGCAGGGAAAGATTCTCGCAGTAAGGAGCTGCAAATCCTTTCCCCGCTGCCTCCCAAGAGTCTTCCCTATTCCTAGCAGTGGCAAGGCAAGCAGGCCACTACACTGCTAAAAACAGCAGGTGAGAAGGCACAGCTTGGGTACATAGAGAGCCATGTACCTTAAGGTTAGGGGGGCAGGGTAGATATTCTACACCCCAGTGTCAGTGCAGACATAGCCTTAGTGAGCGGAGCCACAACATTTGGAGTCAGGCACACAGACCTCTGGGGCTGGCTGTTTCACTACAGTGATGTCTCATGCTTCTGCTCAGTGAAAGTGGGTGGAGGTCAAAGGCAGACCCAGAGCTGTGAATTGGTACCATCAGTTCCACTGCAGTTTGCTGCAAATGTCTCTGAAAGGCGCTGGAGTGTTGTGTCAGGCCTTATAGAATCATTACACCCAGACAAGCTATGCCATTCCCAAGCTCTGCTACATTTCTCTCCTTTGGCCGCCTGACAACTAATCACTTAGAAACTCAAGGGCTGTCTCCATGGACACCATGACTCCGAAAGCCTGAATTGCATCACTCAAGCAGCTAGACAGCAAGTTTGCTCACTGTACAATTAATGTGCTTTTATAAACTCATCCCCTGGAGGAGCAGGGATGTCAGAAAAAGTGGACCAAATTCCTCCTTCGAACACAACCTATAGAGTTCCACACAGCAGGGATAAACATGGCCCTTACAATGCCTTATTCTGGATCCTAACTTGTCCCTCTGGGGCACGTGTAGACACGGCCATAAACTTCGAAATGGCCATTTCAAAGTTTACTAATAAAGCGCTGAAATGCATATTCAGTGCTTCATTAGCATGCGGGCGGCCGCGGCACTTCGAAATTGACACGCCTCGCCGCCGCGTGTCTCATCCAGACGGGGCTCCTTTGTGAAAGGACCCCGCCTACTTCGAAGTCCCCTTATTCCCATGAGCTGATGGGAATAAGGGGACTTCAAAGTAGGCGGGGTCTTTTCGAAACAGAGCCCCGTCTGAATGAGACGCACGGCGGCGAGGCGCGTCAATTTCGAAGTGCCACGGCCGCCCGCATGCTAATGAAGCGCTGAATATGCATTTCAGCGCTTCATTAGTAAACTTCAAAATGGCCATTTGCGTGGCCATTTCGAAGTTTGGGGCATGTGTAGACGTAGCCTATGTGAGACTAATGGGCTGTGCTTTCTCTGCATGGATTTTGGAGGTAGTTCAGAGGTGTGGCGTGAGAACTCTAGGGCTCAGGCATGGCCAGAGGAGCTGTTTGTGGGGAGTGAATCTGGGAACCCCAAATCTAAAAGCAGGAGTCTCTACTACTTGAGCTAATGGACCAGGTCAATTAGCTCAAAGGTGGTGGCAAAGTCAAACCTCTGTACCTACTTTGGCCATTAGCAGGGCATTGAGGATATGGTTATGCTGCAGCTGGGAGTGTGCCTGCTGCATCTGGGTTGCACTAGCTTACAGATCTAGCCTGAATCTCAGCCAGTGCTATAGAAGCTTTACCACTCATTTAATGCTCAAGTTCAAGCCAAACTAGCAGAAGTACGTGTACCTGGGTTGGGGGAGGCACTCTCAGCTGCTCTAGAGTGCAAATAAAGCAAGACAGCCATACCAGGTTACCCCTCACATCCATCGCTCTATTCCTAGGACCACTTTTTTGCCCACCTTACACAAACTGGGAAGCAGCTGACTTTGCGAAAAGCTTGGTTGGCTCACTCTACACAGCAAACCCAGGAGGCTCTCTGATAATTTTCTTGTAAGATTCGTGATCAGAAGAGAATGTGTTAACACTGGCCTGAGCTAATGTTATTTGCTAAGGAAAGGGAGTTTTCAATTGAGTTGATTGCTGATTGTAGGGATAGTGAGGACTAAGAAAGCCACCCCTTCGAAATTGTGAGATACTTCTGGGGGACTCAAATAGGGCTCAGACCCTGGGTACCAGCGTAAACTTGATCTTGGACCCTCCAATCCTGCAGGGTGCTGGGACCCCAGGGTAGCACACTTGCAGTGTAGATGCAAGGGGCATTAGGCTTAAACCTTGCTCACGCCCAGGCTTATGCTATAGTATAGATGTATTCAAAGACTAGCCCGCTTCACAAGAGAAGCCTATCAACTGCCCTTCGGAAGAGATTTATACAAACTGCAAATGGCAGGTCTAGATTACATCAGTGCGGTGATGCCACTGCAGCACCTCTGTCAAAGACTTCTAAACCTACGGGGAAGAGCTTTCCCATCACCTTAATAACCCCACCTTTGCCCTCCTGCAGCCATACCACTGTCCATCTGGGACATTAAAGTCAGTACAATTATGCCACTCAGGCTATGTCTAGACTGCCACATCCAAACAGTGCTTCTGTTTTTCTCAGCCCGCTCTTGGAAAAGCGGAAGCATTCTGCCAGGACATCCCTGCATACCTCGTGCCACAAGGCATAAGGGATGTCTCAACACAGGGGCTTTTCCTGACATTTGCCCTGTGTGGCTGAGACAAATGTTGGGAAAGCCACTCCCAACAGGACGGTCACCATGCAATTTGCATATGTTTTGTTGACAGTTCCCCACAGTTTAGACACAGCCTCAGGGATGTGGATTTTCCACAACCTTGAAGAACACAGTTACACAGAAGTATGTAATGCGGCCCAGCAACCCCACTCATATAAAATACAAGCACAGTGGTTTTAACACCGAGCTGGTACTGTTCTCCAGCAGTAGAGTACGCAGCTAAGGGATACCTGCTCAGTGCGTTTCAAGTGCTGATGTAAATTCAGAGCCAGTCGATCCCACCATCGTCCTCTGCTGTCAGTACAATACACTTCCTGAGACAAAAGATTCTGCAGCTCCTCCACAGCCTCCTATAGCAAGGCAAAACTCTTCCATTAGATGACACAGAAAAACGAGCATTTCCATGGTGCTGTAATAACACAGTAGACTTACTCTTACCCTTTCCCCCACTGGCTACTTTAACTCTCAGTAATGCTCAGCTCCTGTCCTTTTTACCCTTTAAACATCCCTTTCTATAAGATCTCCTATGAACATATAGCGAGTCATTTAGCATACGGGTCAATTATAAATGGGAAAACGTCGTTTCTCTTTTTAGTTTCTTTAGGATATATCAAAAAGGCTTGAAATTTGCTTGTTTGTTTTTTCGTTAAAAAGGATAATTTCCTCAATTTTTCTCTCTTATATTATAAAAGTTGTATTCCCAGTCATTGGCCTCTTGAGTTGGAGATTCTTAGTACTCAACTGCATCGGTAGAGCATTTCAGATTCAGCTTTCCTCCCACCTTTACCCCTCCGAAGAGTCTGACTTTACAAGGTGGTAATGAAATTTAGTGAAAAAGGCGATATCTTTTTAAGGTCTAACAATTCCTCAGTGCTAGATTCTTGCCATATAGTAATCTTCAATTAGATCTGCAGCCTTCCACAGTCTTCCAGCAACAACAGGGAAGTCAAATTCCAAGGTTGTTATGCAAGAGAAAAAAAGTGAAAAAATAGTGTGGAAAAAAATTTTTTTTCCAAGCTTTCCTTATAGCTCCTAATGCAGGAAGAAAAACAGCAAGCTTTTTCTTCTTCTTCATGGGTTACTTTTAAGCAAAGTTATACCATATCCTATCATCTCTAAAGCTATACAACAGATGAAAAACTTCACTGACTATTGCAATTCCAAACCCTCATGCAACATTTAGTGAGGTCTGACACTGTGCAGTTATGATGTAGTAAGGCTGCCACCTAAAGAAAAATGTAGAGATTTTTATATCTAATAGTCAGCTATACTAATTTAATTCCAGAACTATTAGCAATTCAAAATGAACAACTGTCATGTATTACACCTTTACCTCATACATGTGAAGTCTCTGCAGTATTTCAACCCCTCGAGAGAGGATCCTTGTATACATCCACCCAACCGTAAAATGTCGCAGATATTCAGGTAAGTCCCTATGGTATCTTAAAAAACGATCATAGATCATTTAAATAAGAATGACTTATGCAAATTGTTCTGACTCTTTCTGGGGGAAGAATACAAATAGTTGAGTGCTTATAAAAACAAAATACATTATGTACAAAAATGCAGTACAAAGTACATCTATCACTCCAAAGTTAGCAAGTGACAGAATTAAGGTGGCTGGTGCAATAATTTAATTCTAATATTCTGGCATCCAGGTCCTTTGGTTCAACAACCTATGAAATGAAAGGTTCATGCAACATAGGTTAGTTGAAAGAAAATTTGTGTAGTTGGTTTCTGTTTGGTTGGCGTTTACTTACAGGTTCTCTCTACCAAGCCAGAAGATCAGCTAGTAGACAAACAGCTGGACAAAGGCTGAATTAACCTTTCCTGCCCTAGTACATTTAACTACAGATATCAGCTGTCTTTTTGATGACATACACCTGGGATTGGCAACCTTGAAAGAAGTGTCTGTTGCTTTTGTCTTTAACCAAAACATTACGAGAGCCACATCACAGGCAAAACTCTGGGTTAGTGCAGAGGACTGGGGCACAGGAGAGGTTGAGGTGTGTGAGCTCTGAGAGGGAGTTTGTTGATGGAGGAGATTCCAGGCTGGTACAAGGGATTTGGGTGCAGAAGGGAGTGTAGGGTCTGGGGAAGAGTTTGGATGCAGGAGGGTGTTCTGAGCTGGGGCGGGGGTGTGAGGTGCAGGCTCCAGCCAGCAGGTATTTACCACAGGTGGCTTCCACTCAGCAACACAGCAGGGCTAAGGCAGGCTGTTTGCATGGCTTCATATTGCTCCCGAAAGTATCTGGCTGCTGACATCTCTGCATGCACCCTGCAGGTGGCCAGCAAGTCTCAGTGTGCTGCCTGCACCTGCAAGCACCATCCTCACAGCTCCCATTGGTTGGTTCCCAGCCCATGGGAACTGTAAGGACAGTGCTGGGGGCAAAAGCAACATGCAGTGTCACCTCGTCCCTCAGGAGGGGCGCAAGAGATGTGCCAGCAGCCTGCCACGACTGGGAGTGGTTTGCAGACACAGCATAGGAACAGGGCATGCAGGTAGCCTGCCTGAACCCTCTGCCCCACTGGCCTTTTGGTTTCTTCAGAAATTCAGGGTTGTGGGGGGGTTGTTTTTTTTTAAGAAAATGGCTGCCCCAGAGCTACAGTTTGCCAACCGCTGGCATGGGCATGATACTAGTCTCACTGAAAGAAAGTTCTGCCGTTGACTTCAACATGAAAAAGATCACAAAGAGACCTTCCATGAATAAAATTTTAAGTCAGTTGCCGAGAAGGAATCTGATGGCAAACATAGGGTTATGATTTTCAAGATAGCTGACATAATTAAAATGAAAAATGATGATGGACGTGAGCAACAACACATGTAAATGCAGGTATCAGATCTTTAGTAATGCTTCCTGAATAACACCCACTTGGAAATTTCAACAGATGAATAACCGATGTTTTCCCATAACCCTTGCAACATTACTTTGGTCTTTGTGAATTTTAAATTCTACTGATTGCTGTTTGCCTAGCAGCCATAAGCATAAACTATGGCAAGTAAATATAGATTCTTGTTCTCCTTTATTTTGGCATGTAGAATACAGAGCTGATTCAGAGATTTATCTTTGTCTACCTATTCGCATTTTATGTAAAAAGAAACTCCAATTTAAGCCATTTAAAAGCTAAAAAAAATAAAGACGGAAGTTCAAAGCTTTCAAGAACAATGAAACTGCTGAATTCAACAGACTTGGGTTAGAACACAAGAATGCAAGCCTCCTTCAATAGGAGCTGCACCAAAAATGAGATCATGTATCTGATAGCCACATATGAATTTTAATGTGTGTTTCTGCTTCAGTACCTCAAAGAAGGATGATTTTTCAATTCATGCCAGGTTTCTTTTGCACACACATAGAGACATTTAGCTTCTGTCCAGTTCCCATTAGCCATTGTGATAGCTACATCATTTGACAAGTGAGCAGCTGTTGCGTACCTAACAAAACAAAAAATCCAAGCCACAAATACAAAAATAAATACCAGATAAAAAGACAGTTAAAAATAACTCATTCCCTTCATACAGTGTTATCTGATTTCCCTCCCACTATCATCTACATAGGCGTTTAAAAAGAAAAACACCAAGCAGCATATTCTATAAAGGTGTAATCTGAAGCGAATGGTGTTTACACCAGAATGCATTAAATTTAAAATCCTCTCTCTAGTATAAAATATTTGTATCATCTTCTCATTGCTCTCGGAATTCATTCTAACAGCAGGAATGGCAATTTAATGAGTAGCTTTCATCAGCATATGACCATGAAGCAACGAGGTAAGCTACTTTGGTTCAGAATGTAGGGTGACCAAGCTGTACAAATTTGGGGCGGGTTCTTAGTAGACTATAGTTAACCAACCATAAATATACGATTGTGTGCATCCCTCTGGTTTTCTCTTTGCCATACAATTTATGAGAATGACACAGATAAGCTGAGGAGGTACAGGCAACAATAGCATCTATCTAGAAATAAACAATTGCTGCATTTCACATGCTGTCCACATTAGCAAGTTTTCAGATAGACAAAGTTCCTCCTACCTGATGAGATCCTCTCTGTCCTGGAAGATTGCTGTTTTCCTATTTATTGTGTAACTGGGAAACACTGTACGACCCATGTTTACCATAAGCATAGTAGAAAGCTGACCTTGGCCACCACTAGCTGCTTCCTCATCCTCCATTGAATCAGTCAGTGAGAACAGCAGTAAAATTCGAGAGAATACCGCTCGGGGGCCTTTACATACCCTGACAGACTTCCCAGAAAGGTCCTTAGCCCTAGAAGCCAAGCAAAACATTAATCCGGACGTAATTTACTTCCAAACCAATTACTATGCAGCTTGATTTTCTCAAGCAGGAAGGAGCTTGAGAAACTACATAGTATACATGTAGTATACTACATGGTCTCTAATAAAAAGCTAAATATTGGGGCTTAACATAACAAAGGTAGCCTCAGAGACAATAGAGCATTTCTGCCAGCGAAATACACTAACCTGATGTTATATATATGCTCTATAAAAAGGAAGATTCTCTCATTCTGACTACAACTTACTATGTGACTTTGGGCAAGTAAACACTCAAAATTGAACGCACTGAAAAATCAGAGGCTACTTTTGAAAATACATCCTTTCACTTCTCAGAGGACTTGTGAGACTTAATTCATTTATGTTTAACAATTTGTTTTAGATTTTCATATGGAAGATTTAAGAGAAGTACAAAGCATTATTATTATTATTATTATTATTATTATTATAAACAAACACATTCAGATTTTATATTTAACCCTTACTAAAGGTTTTTACGGATGTTGACAAAAACCTCAAAATTCAGCCTCAAATTTAAAATGCAATGCCTGCAAAAATGTGATTTTTGCCTACATACTATAGTGGATAATTCTTCTATCATAGGACCTTGAACAGTATATAATCTTGTATGTTTCACAAATTCAGTTAACATAATGTCCTAAGTAACATGGGGATATGTGGATATACTCCATATTATTATAGACTTCGGTTTTGGTTTTGTCTTCGGAAATGCAAAACTCAAGAGACTGAGATTTGGCCAAACCTAAAAACACAGTCATCCAAGATCAGATCTAAAGAGAAGAAAAAGGTTGAAGCTCTAACGATTTTTCTCTGGTTGTGTTCCAGCCACCTTATAACACTATTGCTAAAATTACAACTAAAACCTTAATGCTTTCCAATTAGCCAGTACCCTTCTATAGGGTGCTTAGGATGGTGATGGAGCAGTAGCACCTGTATGGTGAGACAGCCAAGCATGTTCCTTTCAGGCAATCAAGCTGTACTAGTGCACTAACCATGCTCAACTCGTATGTTTGCCTCTTCGTAGCTGTTTGGACACAGTGGTGAGTGCACCCTGGTTCATGATCTTGGTCCATCATCTGAACACTGTGCAAGTAGCCAGCTGAAGACTTCTGTCTGGTAAAGGAAGTGTCCTTCCTCATCTCACTGTCAAGCAATGGCGGATCCCTTCCGGAAATGGCAAATGAGCTGCAACCTAGACAACCAACGGCTTCAGGAGGATGAACCACTGGAACCTGTGCTTTGTGACATGACTTCCTAGTTGTCTTGGATCTCCTTGCCACTGATTCCCAGCTGAGCTTAGTCAAGCATTGTGTGGTCGCTGACATTCAATGGCGTCTCCACGTAAAACTTTATCACACACAGACTCTTCATTGGAAAATTGCCTCTACATTTTTCTCTTTTCACTTCCATCTCACATTTTTGATGCAGCCTACCACAGGTTGGGACAGACTCTCAAAACACAAAAGATCAAAGTTCTCTTTCAGTCAACACCCACCATACTGTTACCTGAACCAACCATCATGGCAGAGAACCAAGTGCTGGAAATTTCTACAGCTTCTTTTATCTTGGAAGCTATCTGTCCAGCAACACTGACATTGATGATGAAATCCGCCACCGAACTTCCAGTGCCAGTGTGGCTTATGGATGCTTATGGAGGCGAGTCTTTGATGACTGTGACATCAAGATCAATGACTACAATGCTGCAGGCATCCCATTGTTGCTATATGGAGCTGAAGCTTGGATTCTCTATAGATGTCACATAAAATATCTGGAGAAATCCCATCAAAGGCACCTGAGAAGAATATTGGGCATCATGTGACAAGACAGACCACCATTAGCATCCTCAGAGGCTGATTCTTGCAGTGTTAAGGCAACAATTGCGCACAGGTAGCTATGGTGGCCTGGTCATGTAGTCAGGATGCCAGACACACATCTGCCCCAACAGATTCTCCATGCTCAGCTGAGGAGCAGGTGAGGTCTCATACTGGACAGAAGAAGCACTACAGAGACATCTTTAAGAACATCTTGGTAAAGTGTGACATTAACACTGACACCTGGAAGAGGCAGGGAGAAGATCGAGTAACCTGGGAGGACCACCATCAAGAATGGTGCCCAACATTTTGAGATCAAGCATCGTCTCTATGAAGAAGACCAGAGAGCCCAACATAAGGAGTGTGCCCAGGCCTGCATCGGCACCCACGGAAACAGAAGCCTCACATATAGCTACTGACAGAGTGTTCCATGCCAGAATTGGCCTAATTTCTCACCAATAGGCGTCCAAGGGGAAATCTTACTCAACACAACGTAACAGAGAGAGACAGACTACACTTCGATTCACAAAGCATATTTTATTTCCAAATGCATGTAAACTTATGGTTTTCTCAAGAATAATGTATAGTCACTTGCAAAATTAACTAAGCTTACATAAAAAGCTGAGCAGTACCTTTTCAAAATCACTGCCCCTATCCCAGCCTGATTCCTGCTGAAGATCGAACGTTGTTTTGCCAGTCTGAGAAAGTCCTCCACTAGCTGTTGTTTCTGACCATTTGGGTTTTTCAGGTGAAAGGTCTTTGCTAATGTTTTTAGCTCAGGAGAAGAAAGCAAGTCCAGTCCCTCGGAAAGGTCTTCTAATTCAGATTCTGCAGGTACACACAAAAATCATTGTGCATTCAAACTATTACATATGACAATTTAAAATACGTATTGTTTCTGGATATCTATGCATGAAATTATTGTGGACTAGTAATTTAAACTAACTGTCCAAATATATTTTTAAATGTATCATGAAAATTAGTAATTGAAGTGCAACAATCAAGAAAATTTCATGGCAATTTCATAACAAAACCTAAGTCTACAGATATCTGAATTAAACTGACCGTTCACGAAAATATAAATTAACATTTATTTTCTTGGGCTAACCACCGAAATCTAGCCTGCTCGATCCAAAAAAATCTTGCCCAACTCTCTCTCTCCAGTTGATTTGCACTACCAACTCCTATTATTAAATTAATAGAGCAAGCTGCCAACCTGCCTGAATTGCTCAACTAAAATATTCCTCAATCCGGTTCCCTTAATTGGCCACCCCAAGACAACTGGTAATTCTACGAACATGCAATCATTTCCCATACCTGTTTGCAGAAAGCCTGCTTCAACCAATTCTCCAATTACTGGCAACAAATCTGCACTGATCTCTGCATATTCTATTTTATTAATTTTGATCCAATTCAGCTTGCGTTGAAAAAGTCTTACGTATAACTTTTGTCCACTAGCTGTAATTGGTATGAAAATAGTGAAAGAGAAAAAAATTAAAGCATAAAAAGTTGCATTATATATGTACACCTCACATAAAATTACTCTGGTACAGCTGGTCCATTAAAAGGAGAAAGTCAATCTTAAGATATTTTCACAAATTGATTCACTAAAATATCAGATTTTAGCCTTTGAAGTAACATGCCAAGCACAGAGCTTTATATATGGACTTGCAAAGCTGACAGAAAGGTTGTTAAAAATATATTCTGCATATTCAACACTAGCCTCTCAACGATTTTGGCAATTTTCTTTGGGGGGGGAGGGGGGGAAGGCAACCTCCCTGTTCAATTTTAAATAGCTTAGGTGCTTACAGTGTCTCTCTACTTCAATCAGTTTTGCTTGTTTCAATGTTGGACTGAATGAGAGTCTCTTGTGTTGAAGAAAAGGAGTACACAGCACTATCTGATCGGTCTTTGAAAGGGCTCATCTGATCCTTATTTTTGCCCAATACAAACAGTGATTAAGCTGTCCATAGTTATTAGGCTCAACCTAAATTGCAATTCTGCTCTGAAAAAAGGCTATTTAAGGTCATATGTTAGCAACTCAATAACTCTAGGTCAAAGCTAATCTGGTAAAAATCAGTAAAAAGATGTTTTTAACTTCTAATTTAGCTAAATTCTACCTGGAATCAGAAAGTGAAATTTGTTGCTCATCATCTCATGTATCAACATCATCATTGTAGAGGCCAAATTTATGCAAATTACAGCAATGAACCCATGTTCTTAGCTGGACTCACAAAATCCCAGTGTTTTCGACAGGATTACACAGTTGAAGTTACCTTTGATTGTGTTGCAAAAAGGGTAAACCAGAATTATACTGATGCTGGAAATTAACTAAACCTTGCACCTACTCATATCCTGGGGTAATTAACAAGAACAGAGTGTTTTAAACCCATGTTTTGCCCTCTGATAACCTGAGTTATCTGTGCAACTGCCCAAAAAAAAAAAAAAGCCACCAGAGATGACTCCAAATATACCCAGGGACAAAGAGTAGGTCTTTTGAGTATGAATGTGCCATTTTCATAGAAATTTCAGAATACAAATATTGTGTCTCATTCCGGCTGTCCAAGCCAGATCTAGTCTTCTAATCACTTTAGCCAAGATGAGGCTACTGCTTTGTGTTGTAGCTCTAGCCAAAATCTTCTGCAGTGAATGAAAACATCCCAATTGACTTCAATCTGTTTTTGTACCAGATTTTATAGAAATAATATCTCTTTTTTTTTTGGTTTAATATGCAAGTTCCATACACACTTGAAAAAATCATAATGTATCTTCAAGTAAGCTTTACAATTTATTCCTACTGAGAAACAATTCTCACATCTCAAATTTTTAGATGGACAATCTGAGCAAAAAATGTTTGCTTTTCTTTCAACATGGAAAATATTAGAGCCAGATCTGTCACCAGTAAAAATACATCTTATTTCAATCCATTTATTCATGAACAGAATAAAAGTCTTCCAAGAAGAGTCCAAAAAAAATCTGACATCTCTACAGTATTAAATTTTGCATTTGGATCTTTGATTTAACTGAGAGATAGGGGGGAAAAAAAGATCACATTCAGCCAAATAGTTCCTTGTTGTCTACACATATTGAAGAATAAAAGTTAAACCAAATAAGGCTGACGTTAATGTGGCCTTGAAAGTTATTGTCAGTGTGAAGTCTACTTGTCGAAAACCAAAGATGTAGCTTCAGGTATAAAGCATCTGCTTACCTTGTGACATTGTTTCTAGTTTTGCAATAAAATTTCCCTATTTAAATGAAAGTTCTCTCCTCTGTTCATGTGTGAAAGACCCAAACAAACAAAAGGAAATAAAACCAATGACTATTCACTTGTACGCTTCAGATGAGCGAGGTATTTTGTAAATATAAGACAAGGTCCCTGGTCCGTAGATCTTACATTTTAATAATAATGCCTAGGGAGGCTGTGGTATCTCCACCTCTGGAGATATTTAAGAACAGGTTAGATAAATGTCTCTCAGGGATGGTCTAGACACTACTTGGTCCTGCTGTGAGAGCAAGGAGCTGGACTCAATGACCTCTCACGGTCCCTTCCAGTCCTAGTATTCTATGATTCTATAACTTGATGCTACGAACACTTACTAGCATGGTAAGCAACTTCACATACTAGCAGTCCCCATATGAGAACTACTCATATTTAAAGTTATTCATATGCGTCGACAGTATCTAACAGTGCTGCAGTGTACTTATATAGGAACATCAGAACAGAAAACTTATTTCTCACTAAGATGAAAGAAGTTCAAATATTAAACAGAACATTGCCCATAATTTAATCTGGGCATTAAAATACCTCATTAATTGAAGTTTGGTTGGTTGGTAGATTTAAAATGCGATTACTGTCGGCCTCCTTCTCAATGCATTTAGTTCTCAGACTCCTGATGAGCTTCTAATCTGATTACCACTGTCTTTTCTGCTCAGCTATAACTGATCAATAACAAAAAGACATATTAAATACCATCAGTACTGTTGTAATAAGAAAATGGCAGCTAACTTATACATGCTTATTAAACTTTACTTTTGGCTATAAATCTACTTCTCTCCTGCAGACTTCTCTTTTGTCTGATGTCTCTGTCAATAAATTAGTGGATCATTCCACTGGGAGAATTATATTCAAAGGCCCAAGTTGTCACTTCCCTGGGGATATTACAATTTCTTTGAAGTGCCTTTGATTCTTTGCAAATCAGACAGAGAGAGAATGCTGACTTGCACAATATCCTATCCACTCTTACCCCTTCTCTCCCCAGCCCACAATGCGAAATGACAAAACTAAGTCTGAAGTTCAATAACTGTAGTGAAAAGCTGGCTTTATCTCAATGGGATTTAAAAGGCAGACAGCAGAATAAAAAGTCCTGTGCTAATACTTAGTTCTATTCAAGCTTCATATTCTGCAGCACATCACTTTGGGCGGTAGGGTTTTTTGTTGTTATTGCTACTGTCAATAAGATGCCTGTACTCAAGAAAAATGATTTCACATATTCAGCTAAAACTATTATTGTCAATTTAAGTGAAAATATGATTGAGAAAAGATTCAATAAGCCTGAGGAAAGTGATTACATGGTAATTATTTTCTACTGCATTTTTAATGAAGCATAAATAGCAATCATATTTTTTTTTAGGTCTCCGACTGTGCATTAGTACCAGTGAGAGCTGCAGCAACATGTTAGTCCAGGACAGGCACTTGTCATTTGGCTGTAGATGTGTTAGTCCAGGAGGAGCTCCTTCAGTGCATCAAGGAGTGTTATCAAAACGGTATTTTAATTTTTCCAATAGAAATATGGATTTGTTTTTTTAAAATGTTATGTAAAATATAGAAAACATTCCTTGCCAAGATTATCCATATAAAATAGAACATGTTTTAACCAACAGAGTTTG
Organism: Carettochelys insculpta; assembly: GCF_033958435.1. Taxonomy (NCBI): domain Eukaryota; kingdom Metazoa; phylum Chordata; order Testudines; family Carettochelyidae; genus Carettochelys; species Carettochelys insculpta. The sequence goes on from NC_134148.1 coordinate 14,383,248, forward strand.
GTGTCGCATGGTTACATTAAGTGCTGCTACATGCTATTATTTTAGAACTCAAGAGGAACTCAAGGGTTTTCACCTGTTCAATATTTAGCAAAGCTAACAATGTTACAAACAGTTCTGTTTTTAAGGGGAAAAAGAAAAGAAAGAAAGAAAAGAGGAGCAGGTACGCTCCTCCCACCCCCACCACAACTCCGCTGGGGCTCCTGTGGCTGGGACTTCGGCATCCTCCCAGCAGCGGGGGCTCTGGCTTCGGCCCCATGCTGCTGCATAGGATCAGCTCCAGTCCTGTACTGCCACAGGGGCTCCAACCCCACTCTGCCCCAGGAGGTGCTGGCCCTGCTCTGCTGCGGCGTCCACAAGACCAGCAGGGGCTCTAGCTCCGTGCTGCCACAGGGCTGGCTGGGACTCTGGCTCCCAGCCCTGTACTGCTGCAGGGTCTCTGGTTTGCGGCCCCACACTCCCACGGGGCCAGTGGGGCTCCAACAGCCCTGTGACTGGGACGCTGCTGGTTGCCGCAGTGGGGATCCCAGCCAAGGGGGCACCCCACAACTCTGCTGAGGGGAGCCAGGTGGGCGCTGAGCCCCACCTCGCTTCTACACTCTCTCTCCCTTCCAGACTCCCCACCCCACTTCCCTACTCTACCTTCCTCCCAGCTCCCCCATTCCTACACCCTACCTCCTGCCCAGACCCTGCACCCCATCCACCACTCCCTCCCTGGCAGCCCTGTTTGTACACTGAACCATTCATTTTCATCCTCACCCAAAGAAGACTTAAACCAGCTCTGAGGGAAGCCCTGAGCCTCATCACTCTCCCACTAACACAGGGCAGGAATGAAGGGAACCTGAATTCCCCAAGTAGCATAAAGAACGTGAGAGTCTCTTTCCCCTCCACCCCTTACTTCCCAGTTGAGGGTCAGGTCAATACAGTAGGGTTTTTTTTCTTTGATCTTTTTTTCTTTGCTTCTCACTTCCATGTAGTCCCTGACTGACTTGTGTGTGTGTCAGCGGCACCCAAACCAAAAAAAAAGTTCCTCACCCCAATCTTAGACAAAGGGAGATCACATATTACTATGATTCTGGGGCCCCACAGGTAACTTATCAGCATTGCTTTGTGGCAAGACACATTCCCTGAGCCACTGGGGAAAAATGTTTAGATTACACACTGCACAAGACAAGTAACAGAGAGGGAGCTGTGCTAGTCTAAACACTATCAAAACAAAAAGCAGTCAAGTAGCAATTTAAAGACTAACACAATAATTTATTAGGTGAGCTTTCGTGGGACAGCCCCACACGCCCAGACCTCACCTGCATTCCTCTCTCCTGCCCAGACCTCACACCCTCTACCTCCAGCCAAGTGGGTCTGTCCCATGAAAGCTCACCTAATAAATTATTCTGCTAGTCTTTAAAGTGCTACTTGACTGCTTTTTGTTTTGCACAAGACAAGAAGGCTCTCTCTGTATAAAGAGACCAAATGGAGTATCTATGACCTATTCTGGGGATTCATTCCAGAGTTTCTACACTAAGTGATTTCATTTGCACCGTTTCTGTACTTACACAACTTGTACCATCAGATAGGGACATTAATCCATTTTCTGTGTGTGTTTCTATTTTACTTATTTGCCATATGTTTGAGCTGTCACAGCACATGCACGCATTTAAATGAGACAGCACAAAGATCTCAAAACAGCAAATTGTTTAAAGTAGGAGTGGGGAATCAATGGCCTGCAGCTTGCTTTGTCTCACAGGCCCGATCAAGGCAACCAGTAGGCCAGATCTGGCACACAAGCTCTACATGATTGGGCAGGGAAGCATTCTTTGTAGGTACTGCCCCCTCCGTCGCTCACAGTGGCCGAGAATAGCAGCCAATGGGAATACTGGGGAGCACTTCTAGGCAACCCACAGAGCTGCACAAAAGATACCTGTGTCACCCCACCACACAAGGAGCTGAGCCAGGTAGGCACGCCAATCCCCCTCCTACACACCCCCAGACCCCACACTCTCCTGCACGCCCCATACACCCAGACCTCACCTGCATTCCTCTCTCCTGCCCAGACTTCACACCCTCTACCCTCAGCCTGCTCCCAGCAGCACCTTCTGCACACTGAGCCCTTCATTTTTTTTTACCACACGTTAGAAACACTGGGGGAGCACACAATATATTAGCCCCAGGCCCCCAGAAGAGTTAATCGGCCATGGGGAAAACCCTGAGCTTCAGCACCTCTTCTGCCCTCACCTCCATGGGGCTACAGTGTAAAGGAAGTACCTTTTTTTTGCTGCCTCTCACCTGGGGGGCATATCTGTGAGGGGTTTTTTAACTCCTTTTCAGTTGGGCACCAGATCAGTGAGGTTTTAAGAGAACTTCTCACTTGTGTGTGCCCCCTTCAACTGATTTTTCTATGGGCCAGTGGCTCCCCACCCAAAGAAGGTCCCCTACCTCTGACCTAAAGCATCGCCATATCTCTTGTTTGCTTCAAACGAAACATTATACATGTTTTCTCCATGCATTTTTGATTTTTAAAAATTGCATACAATATTATTAAAATGTTGCCCTCTTCCTCAAGTGGCAAGAACTGTACAGTATTACGTGCCTGCATTGTTTATAGCAGCATAGATAGATATGAATCTTTAAGTAAGAAACAAACCTTAGGACTTAGATGTGTATATGAACTGCAGCCACAATATTACTCATCCTAACAAGCATAAACCAATGTTTTCATACACTGGAATCCTACTCCAGTTTGGTATTAAACAGCTGGTGATGTCAAGTGAAAACCAAGCCCTAATAGCCCTCAGTACAAGATATGTATGGTAATAAAACATTTAATTAAAAGTATTAGAGGGGTAGCCAAGTTAGTCTGTATCTTCAAAAACAACAAGAGGTCCTGTGGCACCTTACAAACTAACAGATAATTTGGAGCATAAGCTTTCATGGGCGAAGACCCATTTCATCAGTCTACTAAAGCTTATGCTCCAAATTATCTGTTAGTCTATAAGGTGCCACAGGACTTCTCGCTGTGTTTAATGAAAGATATTTCAAAGAGTTCCCATCCAAAAATTCTGGGATCTTCTTAGATTTCTTTTTATTACTATTATGTCATGAAGTATGTCAGTCCCACAAAAGCTCATCACCGAATAAATCATTTTGTTAGTCTTTAAAGTGCTACATTTCGGCAGCTTTGTAACGGTGAAGCACAGACTAACACAGCTACCTCTCCATTACTTTTCATCATGTAAATGAGTTTAAGATCAGTGGGACTTTTAGAAAAATATTAAAAAGAACAAAGAACTAATAGTCCATTCACAGCATTGATTCAAGCAGCCTTCTATTTTAATTTGAAAAATGAAACAAAACAAAAAAAAAAACCCAAGAGATTTTAAATTAGCACAAAAGAAAATGAATGTGAATAATTCACTATAGATAGAACTGCAAAAAAGACCTAAGCATATAAAAAGGCTCCACTGGAGGGCATATGCCCTTTCTGAATTATAATGAAGGATTCTGTCCATTAGGAAATCCAAATTGAGTTAACACAATTTATTAGTTAGTGCAGCTATTTCAATGTTCTCAGGTCCAGATTTTCTAAAAGGTATGTATGTTACTAAGGGTCTGGCACTTGTGTGCACTCAGCTCCAACACACAGTAGCATTGCATGAGCACAAGCCTTCTATGCACACAAAACTAATGTGAGAAATGAGGGGTACAAATGTTACATTCAGATCTCCTAAAATTACAACAAAGCTTAAGCGCTTTGGAAATTTGATATTTGGTGCACTCAATAGCTATTTGTCAATATGACCCAGTGCCAGCTTCACATTGAGCAGTGTTCTCATGAGACAACTGCTACAGTTAAAAAAAAAAAACAAAACAGAGAGCAATGGGAACTAGCATAACTTAGTGTGGAGTTTCTGGAGTGAAATGGGTGCTACCGATGTCAATATCGCCATTGTTTACACCTTTGTTACTGTTAGCTGTTATTCTCATCTGAACAGGAACCAGAATGCTGGTTACCTCTACCTGCAAGAAAGTCAAGAGCTGCTATTATTTCTTCCTCCACGGTCTGAAAGCTAGTATAGTAAACTCTTTCATGTCTGGCATTCTATCATCCGGAGCTCTCAAATAACTGGCATTTTAACCATAAGTAAATTTTAGTTATGTTTTCCATAAGTACAGTATAGTACAAATACAAATAAATACAGCACACAGTGTAAGTTTACAGTGTACTATATTTTGGAGCATAAGCTTTTGTGGGCAAAGACCCGCTTCATCAGATGAAGTCTTTGCCCATGAAAGCTTACACTCCAAAATATCAGTTAGTCTATAAGGTGCCACAGGACTTCTTGTTGTTCTCAAAAGGTACAGACTAACACGGCGCTCTCTCCGATAGTGTACAATATTACTGTTGTTGGTAAATAAAGTGAGCGGCATACATTTTTCTTTGTTTCTTAATATCTAAGCTTCTTTTTCTTTAGTGTTATGCATTGCTAGGTATACCTCTGTATTATCCAGAGTATTTGAATATCCCACAACCTCCTGGTCCCAGGACTGCGAGATATGAAAGCATTTACTGTAGTTTATATACATAAAGATTTCTTGTAGATTGCTCTTGCTGCAAAATGCCTTAATTCTGTTAGACTGACTAGACCTAAACATAGGTGCAACTAACAACGAAAGGGCACCGAGACAGATTATGACCACTGCAGGTGTACTCAAACTGGAGCATCCCATAAGACTTCAACTGCCCAGTCACTCAGACTAAAGATAAAGAGGAAGCCATGCTAGTCTATACACTGTCAAAACAAAAAGCAGTCAAGTAGCACTTTAAAGACTAGCAAAATAGTTTATTAGGTGAGCTTTCGTGAGACAGACCCACTTCTTCAGACCAGAGCCAGACCAGAACAGACTCAATATTTAAGGCACAGAGAACCAAAAACAGTAAGCCAGGAGGACAAATCAGAAAAAGATAATCAAGGTGAGCAAATCAGAGAGTGGAGGGGTGGCAGGGAAGGCCAAGAATTAGATAGATTCTAATTAGATAGATAGATTCTAATTCTTGGCCTTCCCTGCCACCCCTCCACTCTCTGATTTGCTCACCTTGATTATCTTTTTCTGATTTGTCCTCCTGGCTTACTGTTTTTGGTTCTCTGTGCCTTAAATATTGAGTCTGTTCTGGTCTGGCTCTGGTCTGAAGAAGTGGGTCTGTCCCACGAAAGCTCACCTAATAAACCATTTTGCTAGTCTTTATAGTGCTACTTGACTGCTTTTTGTTTTGATAGACTAAAGATTGTTCTACACATACAGTTTAATTTAAGAATGAAGGACTGAAGCTTGATAGCCTCAATCTGGGCAATGTTCTCTTTTTAGCCTGTATTTGTGATACTCTCAAACTCCATATGCTGATCAAAGGGGAGACCATGCTGCAATATGGGTCATATCCAAACATCCAAAATATGGAGCGTTTCACACTCCAGAATTCAAAATATTTTCCAAGGTTTAAAAATATCATAACATAATCTTATTAGTTCCTACCAAAACTTTTGCATATGTTACAGACGTCAAATTGCTTTTTCAGTTTAAAATAGTTTCTGTAGTTTTATGCTACAGAATTCTGCCAAGATATATTTTTAATTTTTTACATTCCATACAAATGTCACTGAGTGAAAATGAAAATTACTTGCCAAGTAACTTGTTTCTAGTGTTGCTACAGCCATGTTAGTCCTAGAATATGAAACACAAGGTAAATGAGGTAGTATCTTTCATTGGACTACTTCTGTTGGTAGAAGAGACAAGCTTTTCAACTTTAGAGAGTTCTTCCTTGTATCTCCAAAAGGTAAACAAACTGCCACAATTAAATAAAAGGTGGTTAAACATGTCTACACTAGAAGCATCTGTCGACAGAAATTACTGTCGACAGGGAAATCTCAATAGAACTCCTGTCAACAGACTGCATCTACACACAACTTGCTCTGTCGACAGAGACCTGACAGACTGCACTGCCCTCTGGTGCCAGAAAGCAGAATGGCAGCTCTACAAAGAGGAATGCCCGGCAACCGGAAGTCCTCTCTGTTGACAGAAGTGTCTACACTGCATTTTGTTGACAGTGCTCTGTCCAGAGATTGTTACGCCTCAGCTTTTTGAGGGATAACACTGTTGAGGAAAATGCAGAGTTCTGTTGAGCCTTTGTCGACAGAACACTTTAAGGGTGTAGACGCTCCCTGAGTTATGTGGCCCCTTCTGTCGACAAAACTCTCCAGTGTAGACCCAGCCAAGAAGTTAATAGAAGTTGCAAGAAACCACATAAAATGAAGTGGGTAACTAACATCTCTCCAGTCATAGGACAAAGTAGGGTTAGTAGGATATTAACTGTTATAGTGAACCATAAAATTTGCATCTCTGTTGAACCATGTTTCTAACAAAGATTTTAATTTTAAGTTTCCAGGCTTATCTTTTGAAAATGTTGTACAGGTTTCTTTTTGTAAAGACTGACCTGGCTTGGAGCAGCCTCTCCAGACACTCCTCCCCTTGTGGCCATTGCAGACAGAGCTACTCTGCCACGGCTGAAGTGTCCCTGCCTGTGGTGGTCCTGCAGGACTAGAGCAACCCCCAGCCCACAGTGGGCAAGGGGCTACTCTATCTCATACTGGTTAACCATAACTGGCTTGCCTCATCTGTTTAGGATGAAGTTAACCAGTTAATCTTTAGTAACAGAGAGGAAGCCGTGCTAGTCTATACACTATCAAAACAAAAAGCAGTCAAGTAGCACTTTAAAGACTAGCAAAATAGTTTATTAGGTGAGCTTTCGTGGGACAGACCCACTTCTTCAGACCGTAGCCAGACCAGAACAGACTCAATATTTAAGACACAGAGAACCAAAAACAGTAAGCCAGGAGGACAAATCGGAAAAAGATAATCAAGGTGAGCAAATCAGAGAGTGGAGGGGTGTGGTGGGGGGGGGGGGAAGGTCAAGAATTAGATTGCATACTTGGCTCAGTCTAATTCTTGACCTTCCCCCTGCCCCCAACACACCCCTCCACTCTCTGATTTGCTCACCTTGATTATCTTTTTCCGATTTGTCCTCCTGGCTTACTGTTTTTGGTTCTCTGTGTCTTAAATATTGAGTCTGTTCTGGTCTGGCTACGGTCTGAAGAAGTGGGTCTGTCCCACGAAAGCTCACCTAATAAACTATTTTGCTAGTCTTCAAAGTGCTACTCGACTGCTTTTTGAGTTAAATCTTCAATATCCCTAGTTTCAGCCATAAAGAAATGGCACAGAAGGTGATCCAGTAAGACCTTTTACCTCACCCACCCTTCCTTTTCGATACAAGGATTATTAAGCAAGGTTTAAACACTTCTGTTACTGTTTCTCTTTTTTGCTTGTATGGTAGGGTAGGGTGAGAGGGACACTCAACACACCAATAAATTGACTAAAGTACCTGACAATTGGTAGAACTTTGTGATAGTCATGGAGTCTTGCTCATCAAAGAGTCTCCGATCATCCTGATTCTCCAGGACTGCTTGCAGGACTGTCAGGAAATTCTGCAGGTAGTATGGGTGACTCAAAGAGTCAGACGCAGAACAAAGTGCACCACTTGTTCTGTTTAAAATGTCACTGGCAGGATTCTGAAAATCCACCTCTTGCGTTGACTCTGTGAAAGCATGATACATCATCTCATTCTGTAAGTCTTCATTAACTTCCACAGGAAGTATTCCTGTATAACCCTTCACTAAGCAGTTTTCTGTACAGCTCTCCTCTGCTGCTTCTGTCCTTCGAGAAGAAATATCCTCAGCAGAGAATGGCGTTTTAGCTTCTGAATCATTTGATCTCTCTACTTTATAATTTGTTGGATGTGTTGTATGTTCACCAAGATTAGGCACCATGCCCTCAGAACAACTGTGTTTCTCAATGTTCCCTGCAGCAGACTCTAATTCCCTGGCAACAACTCTACCTGACGATATTAAACCATCAGCAGATCCCACAACAGTCTCTTTATCACTTTCTTGTGCTTCTCCCTGACTTTCAAGTTCTTTTGTTAGAGCGTCTACCAGGACAAAATGATTCTCCTTCTGAGAGCCATCCCCAGCACAAGCCTCTCCATCATCCCATTCTGCAGCATTGTCACACACACTGTGAACAGCTTGAGATGAAGAATTCCTCTCATTTTGTTCCATCAGTTGTGTCCGCTGAAAACGACGCCTTCTGGATAATTTAGATGACAAACTTCCCAAAGATATACTTTTAACCGTTTGCACCCTGGGCTCATTTTGAACCTCACACATTGGAGCATTATTTTTTTTGAAGTAAGGACTAGTCTGTTGCCCTGCATCTGCTCTCATTTTCAACAAGTTGCTTTTGAAGATTCTCTCACTTTTCTCTGGAGCTGAAGCTTTCTTTGGAAAGCGTGAGGTGCAACTAGTGTTCAGATCTATACCTGATGGACCCTCGTTCATAAAACAGTCAAGTCCTGAATCAACTGGAATCCTTTCACCACCCCCATGATTCTTCTGACACACAACATCTATGTGCTTGTTGATCTCATACCTTGGCACCATTTGCCCACACAAAGGGCAAGTGACTTTAGCAGGGGGAGTGTTGTTAAAAAAGGATAGGATAGTCGAAGAAGCTGAAGATATAGGTGGTGCTCCTTTAACTTCTGCTTCACTCTTTTTCTTGTTTTCATTTCTTTTCTTGTTTTTACTTAGGGACAAGCTTCTCCGGGGCCTTTTATTTTCTGGAGACGTTGCTTCTGACATTATAGGATTAAAAGACATATATATAGCATTTGAGTGATATTTTCTTATTCTGAAATAATTAAAAATAGGAATTTTCTTGGCTTCATGTTATTTGCTTGTGTCCTCTGCCCTGCCTGCAAGGAAACATATGAAACTTATGAACAATTCTGAGTCTACTGAACAGAAGATCTATTAACTGCCATATATCACCGATGTGAATAATGTAGATAAGAAAAAGACTGTATGTCTGGAACAATTTACTCTTGACAAAACTAAAAAGCAGTCTCGTAGCACTTTAAAGACTAGCAATATAATTTATTAGGTGATGAGATTTTGTGGGACAGATGCACTTCTTCAGATCTGAAAAATCCTGATAAATTATAGCCGAGACAATGAGAATTTAACAAAAAGACAGAAAAAAACTAAACAACTGACAAATCAGCTAGATATGCCTCCGGTTAATAACAAAACAACACCTGTCATCACCCATATCCCCCAAATCAAACCCCTCCAATGCATTATCAACAATCTACAACCTAAACTGGAACATGATGCTGCTGTACAACCATAGGCCCTGGCTGACAGACCTGTTCTTTCCTACAGACAATCAACTAACCTCAGGAAAATGCTCACCAGCAAACACATGCCACAAGATAGAAATACTAATCCTGGAACTTTTCCTTGCAACAAAGCCCACTGCCATCTCTGTCCACATATTTATACTAGAGACACCATAACTGGACCTAGCCACATCACTTACTTGATCGGTGCTCATATTCCTGCATTCCTACCAACGTGACATATGCCATCATGTACCAGCAATGCCCCTCTGCTATGTATATTCTCCATACTGGACAATCACTTCGCCAAAGAATGAAAGGACACAAATCAGACAAAAGGAATCTGAATACACATAAGCCTGTCAGTAGTTATTTCAATCTAGCAGGTCATAAAACCCACAACTTAAAAGTCAGTGTTCTAAAACAAAGAGATTTTAACACCAGATTACAAAGGGAGACAGCTGAATTGGCGTTCATTCTCAAGTTTGATTCTTTTCACCTCGGACTCAACAAAGATGTCAATTACCTTAAGCATCACAGGGACAGTTTCCCCACCTTTGATATTTGTAGTAGCCCACTTAACTTAATAGACACCTGCAGGAACTATTTACCTTTTCCCTTCATCCCCTTCTGTCCTATCTAGCTGATTCATCAGCTTTTATTATGTTTTTTTTTATGCCAGAGGACATAACATATGCTGTTGAGCTACACAGTTGTATTTAAACGTTTTTACAGTACTCAGGAGCAGTCAAGCAGTTACACAGAATTCTTCCCCAATTAGCATTTCAAGGTCTGCTTTGAACGAGTGTCTGAACTCTGGCCCAGACACATCAGGAGCCTCATGGTGCATGGAGGTACGAATCATGAGGCAATAAGCACCTGAGGAACATCTCAAACGCTCACTAACTTCAGCTACAGATGTTCAGCAGTTCTGAGGAGCTTAGCCTTAATGTACGTATATATTTTGCAGATTAGTGCTTTTCTAAAAACAACTGCCACAGGTTAAGTATAGCTTCACCCAAAAAACTCCAGCAGGAGCTATAGTCTGCTCCTGGAGTGCACCCTGTCAACCCAGCTTCCAAAAGCAACTATAGTAAACTTTTCCATTGTAGCGGGAATTGTTAGTCACTAAGTTGCATCAATGTATTTGAGGAACCCTTACACAACTGAGGAGAAAGGAACACCATAGGAGTGAAAAACAAGGCTGACATAGAGAAGTTAGCTCCCCACAAAGCTTCTCACAGAGAGCCAGCTTTGCTCTATATTCTTATGAGGAACATTTAAATTGGAACATTTCCGTTCCTTCACCTGTAAGGCACCCCTAATTCATATACAGTTATGACTGACATACTAAGTATAACTTTAGCATTAATAAAGCATTCCAAAATGCCTACAGTAGGTGTAATCTCTGATCAACAAATGAGGAAAATGAGGTATAAAGCAGCTGAAGGGCCAATACCAATGTTTTAAAAAAATTCTATGTTGTAAGCAACCAAAATTTTTTATCTGTTAACAGCACTATAGGTTAAGAACTTTTAAAGCCTATTCACGCTTCAGGCACCAATCCTGAAAGGACTTTGGTGAACACACTTAACTTTACTACCATATGCAGTTCTACTGATTCCACTGTACAGTAAATCCCTGAGATACATGCTCTCGATTTGTGCATATCTCGGGTTAATGCAACTGTGAGTGGCGAGGAGCTGACACCTAGCTCCCTGCTTCCAAGCACCAGCTCCCTGCCACTCAAAGGAGCAGGGAAATTGACCAGCTTCTGCACTGGTCATTTTCCTGGTTCCTGTCAGGGGTGGCAGCCAAGAGTTAGGCTGTAGTCCCTGACAGGAGCAGCAGCCTGACTCTTGCCACCCCTAACTCTTAGCTGCTGCCACTGACAGGAGTGGGGAATCTAACCAGCACAGCAGCACTGATCAGTTTCCCCTCTCCTGCTAGCAGCGGGCAGCCCAGAGCCAGGCTGTGGCTACTCCCAGTTCTCAGGAGACAGGAAACTGACCAGCAGTGCTGGTTAGTCTCCCAGTCCCTGGGAGTTGTGGGGACCTACAAATCAGGAGGCAGCCTGACTCCTAGCTCCCCCAACTGCAGGAGCTAGGCAGCTGATCAACGATGTGTGTGGGTCAGCTTCCTGGCTCCTGCAAGCCCAGGGTAGCCAGGAATGCAACTTTTGTATAACTCCAGTGTCTACTGTACGTTTGCAGAATCAGGATCTTGTGTGTATCTGAGCATGTGCAACAAATATCAATGAAGTTGGTTTTACTTTATTTACAGTCAAACCTTGTAGGGGCATGCTTATTAATTGTGGAAGCAATGCTATATACTTGAGCCGTTAGACTGTACGCTGGCTTGTTTATACAAAGATAATATCAGGCATTTCATTTCAACATCCATTTAGATAACATGTCTACTCACACATATAGTTAGTGTGAAGTAACAGAGAGGGAGCCGTGCTAGTCTATATACTATCAAAACAAAAAAGCAGTCAAGTAGCACTTTAAAGACTAACGAAATAATTTATTAGGTGAGCTTTCGTGGGACAGACCCACCTCAGACAGAAGTGCATCTGTCCCACGAAAGCTCACCTAATAAATTATTTCGCTAGTCTTTCAAGTGCCACTTGACTGCTTTTTTGTTTTGTTAGCATGAAGTGTTTAACCCACTTCTCCTGGCTCCCCCTGCTCTGTCTTTTGCTCATGAAGGAAACTGTGAAGGGATCAGCAGAGCATAGTAAGGCTCAACTAAGGTTTCCTAAACATACTCAACATTATTTTGTTAGTCTTTAGAGTGCTACTTGACTGCTTTTTTTGTTTAAATAGTATATCGACTAGCACATCTCCCTGTCTGCTAATACTCAACATGTAAGCCCTAGTTATCTATATACACACTGCTGGTCTGACAACATAGCAAATACAGACAGGAATGAGCACCATCAAAAGGCTCCACGGTCCTGCATGCTAGCCCTTCCCAGTGCCTGCACAAGGCATCTGCATTTTCTGGGGGTTCTTACTCAGTGTTTAATACAATTATCCAGTGAGGGTAGCATATTACATTGTAAAAACATACCTTTAAAAAAAAAAAACCAAGTTAAACTAGATGCTAAGGCTGCCCCAGGCCACTGACCAGCCCAGTCCCCTGTCCTTGCCGATACCACAAGATGCACAACAGAGGCGCACGGCTCACAGGGGAGGATGAGCGGCTCTTACACTACACCTGAGGCACTGCTAACTCACATGGGGAGAAGGCCGAAGGGGCTGGACCCGCAGGCCCCACTAGACCGGCTTGGCGGCAGTGCCCCTCAGGTCCCAGCACATGGCGTGCCTGTCTCTGCTCCCTCCTGTCAGCTCCACCCCCACTCCAAGCCCGGGCCCCCCAGATCTCGGGGTCTTATATGGGCACCTAGTGACCCACCCCCGCAATCTCCTGTTTCACACCAGCTGTCTAGTAGCCTGGCCCGGGCGGGGCTGGGGTCAGGGCCAAGGCCGCGGGCGGAGCCGCGCAGAACCGAGCTGACACCTGGCAACGAGGGGCCTCAGCCTCTGCGAAAGCCCCGCCCGCAGGAACCGCGACTGACAGGGGTCCCGCGTGCAGAGACGTCATTGACACGTAATTGCGGGGGCTCTGGGCGCGGCGCTGGAGGGCCACAGACCCTGTGTGACCGAGCCGGGGGAGGGCACAAGCACTCCGCTGGCAGGACCCGACCGGCAGCCGCCATGTTACGGCCTCACGAGCCTTCGCTCACCTCCGCTCAGGGGCCGGCACGCGCCATCCCTCCGCTCTGCATCCCGCCGCCGCAGGCGCGACGAGCAGAGCCCCGAGTGACCGATTCGCCCAGCCGCTCTGGCTGCGGGTGCTTGCGCAGAGCGACTCTGCTGGCCGGGGGAACGCGTTGGCCGCTGGACACCGCCCAGCCGCGTCTGACGTGCCGCCGTCTGACCCAGCGCTGCGCGTGCAGAGCTGCAGGTGAGCTTTGGCCGCTCGTGCTGGGGCCTTGTCTCAGCCGCGGGCTGCTGAAGCGATGGGGCACAGCCGCCTGTTCCACAGCTCATCCCTCTGCTGGGCGGTGGCCCAGTGAGCCCCCACCGTCTAACGCGCGTGGCCCCGCGGCGCTCCTGGCCCGGCTGTAAAACACGGCAGTGCTTGCAAAGTGCTTGGAGAGCAAATCCTCGTGGTCTGACTCAGCACCCTTCTGCTCCCTCGAAAGCCCCCTGTGTCACACTCGTCTCTTGTCCAGCCCTACCTTACATCCCCCGGAGGTGTTGGATTCATTTATTTTATACGTCGCCATTGGCAAAGGGCTTATCATTAATTGCGGGGGAAATATATCACGTGTTTTAAATTTTGCATGACATTTTTATTGATGTGAGCTGCCAACAATTACCGGTAGGCAGTACTTATCTTTAAATAAGCAATAATACTCTTCCCACCTATGCAGAGTGAGTGTGCGTCAGCCCATTTGATTCCACTTGCAGTCAGCGTACTAATTTGTCTTTCCCTCTATTGAGTCTTTAACCATGCAGTCATTGCAGGATCAGGGTGTAAATCAGTTTGTAAAACACTCATTTTTATAAATTAAAAATGTATTATCTCTAAAGGTTACAAAATGTTTGATCTTAAGCGGTATAATTCTTTGTTACATATTTTGAATTTCAGAAAATCTTATTTATCTCTTGTGACAAAATTATAGTATGCTAGAAGACTTACCCTGTCACCTGAGTCCTTCCTGACAAGTGTAGGACGCAGGGCAGGGGATTCCATCCAACAGGCCTTCTCTCTCACTCCTGACCATCAGGGGCCTTCTTTTTCTTCCCACCCCAGGTGGAGACCATGTAAAGGGGTTTGGGTAGGAAAGCTGCTTACCCAAGTCTGACAGCTGGCAAGATGGTGGAGGCCCAGATCTGCTGGCTATGCTCTTGGTGGTGCAGCTGCCTCCAGTGGCCATTCTCAGTCACATGCTCGCGCCTCCTCCCTTTCCATGTTATCAAACCAGTCCCATTCCAGTAAAGATACTCAACATTAAACCAGAATCATAATATGAAGGCCAAGCTGAGAGGACAAACTATTTGAATATACAATAGGTGTGGGTTGTATTAATGGTAAAAGATGAAAAGTAATAGAAAAGAAAAAAAAGCTGTTGCTTTTAAGAAAAGATTAAAAATGTTTACATTATATGAAAAGTAAGTGAAAAAAGGTTCCAAATTCTAAAAGATGAACAGGTGTTCTTGAAGCTCCAGGGTGAGGCTGAGATAAATGCCAAATTGGATGCTTTATTATTCAACCAAAGAGAAGCTGAGATCTCCAGAACTCCCAGTTTTAAAGTCTCTCTATTGAGAAAGGCCTTGAAACAAGAAAAATGTTTATCCTCAATAAATAGAAGCTTGAAAGCTCCTTTAGCTATTTCACAATCCTGGGCTCTGAAACCGCATGCATTGAAAGGGACTGGAAGAGCTGTTCCTTCATTAAATCAAAGGGATTTCACATGCACTATGACTTCACAAAAGGCTATGTTGTAACAAGAAAGGCAGTTTGTTTTTTTCCTGTTTTACTATGTCAGACTGCATGTGAACTAGCACAGACACCCACATTCTAAAGAGATGCTTAAGAGCACTGTGTGGCCCTGGAAGTACTGACCAGTTTAAACTAAAGCAAGTCAACAACATGGAGAAGAAAATATGTTCACTGGAAAACCTTTTCACTTTCAATTGCCTGGAAAGTTTATAACTGTGGCATGAAGAATCTGCAGAAATATCTTATTGTAAGAAGACAAAGATTTATGTTCAGATACAGAACTGATTCCTGAAGCTGCTGAAAGATAACTATACTTTGCTAGAGTTTTTAATTTATTGTGTATCTATCCAAATGAAGTAAGTTTTGAAAGGGAATGTGAATGTTAGCTACAATTTTAATTTTTTACCTTTCATTTTAGAGCATTTTTCATTTACAAGTCTAATATCTAATAATGCAAGAAATAAAACTGATCAGGTACCAATATTGAAGCGGGGGGTGATCCAGGGTCAAACATGCAAGCACAAATGATACCTTGCTGTAATGACTTTTTAAAAATGCACATCAACATAGGTCTCGACACAATGAATAAATTAAACCCCTTTTCAGATTCCATTAGCCAGAACTACCATACTGTCACTCAATCTTGGTTATATAACATGTTCTTTTAATGTTTTTACAATGCAGATATAAGTCCTTTTACCTGTTAATAATTGTTCTGTTTTCGCTTTACCTGAGATTGAATTTCTACAATACTAACTTTTATGACTTGGACTGTGACAAATTTTCCAAACATCTCTTTGCAGATATTATTTATTTGAAGTCACTGAAAAAAATATTTAGCTCTCAACAACCAATTACTTTTTTTTTTAACTTCCAATTACTTAAAATGGTTTATTGTGATGAGTTAAATAAGTTTAACGATACTGTGTCTCAATGTGATGAAATGTATTTATGATCATTCAGAAGTTCCTTAGGAAGTCTTAACGGATAAGTACAATATTATGCAGTGGGAAAATGAACATTCAGGATTATCACTGCCTAACATTTAACCTGCTTCAGGGCTTGTACGTGGTAAATAGAAAGTTGCATGAAGAAATCAATGCTACTGAACTCAAACTGGTTTAACCCTGGCTTATCAGTTTTACAAGCTAAATCACATAAGGGCTAAACCAGTTTTAAGTATGTTTACATTAGGGGTTTACACCAGTTTAACCAGACTGATTTCCAGTACAGGTTGAACCTGTCCAATTTCGAACACACTTATCTAGCAACTTCCGCAATCCAGTATGATTTCAATTAGCTGGATGACCACTTTTCATGGGTATTTGGCTAAGTTTCCCATGATCCCATAGAGTTTGTTGACAGCCACCAGTCCTGGGTCTCAGTGTTCTGTGCTGTTTAGCTGCATTTTACCCCTAAATGTCTTCTAAGAACCCAGTACAGCGAACGTGTTGGTAATGTGCTAGAAAATATTGATCTCCAACAGTTCAGCAAGTTCTTGTTTGGCACTGGTCAGCTCCTGCAGGTGCCTGGTAAGAATGGTTCAATGTGTAGTGTTGGAAGAGGCAGGCACTAATCTGATGCATGGAAAGGATGTGCAGTAGTCCCTCAAGTTATGTAAGGGCTGTGTTCCCACGCACCATTGTGTAACCCGAATTTTGCATAAGTTGGGGGGTGGCTTTTTTCCCTGGCAGAACACATGTTCTGTAGTTGGGGAAGCAGCAGGAGCACCTGGAGCTCCTTTTGAAAGGTAAGTCCTGTGGTTCGGAGGGGCAGCTGGGGAGGGTTAAGCCTGGTAGTGGGTTGGGGCCATGGGAGGGGGGCAGAAGGGTTAAGCCTGGGGTGGGTTAGGGCTGTAGCTGGGGGGTGCAGTTGAGCCAAAGCTGGTGCATAGGGGCTGAGCCAGGGCCAGGGGCAGATTTTGAGTTGCACTTAACTCACCTTAATTTGAGTTAAGTGCAACTCAGAATTGCACATTTCAAGGGTTTACTGTAGTTAATTCATTTGCTGCTAGCTGTTAGGTGACATGGGTGTGTATGCTCATTGCCATAGCAAAAAAAATGAACCCCTCTGCCCCAAAATTCCAAGTCATCCGAACATGGTTTGTTCACATTGTTACCATGTAATCTTGATGCCTACCAACAAAATTATTTGAACAGTTGCACTGTCAGAAATTCTAACAATGGGCAGCGGTTATTAGGGAGCAATTTTAGAACCATCCCTCCCACACACAGCCCTGAACAGTGAGGCTACCTATATTATGGTACCGTTAAGTTTCTGTGGTTCGCAGAACAGGACAATATGGATCAGTTCTAAAAAGGCTACTTAGGCTACCTACTAAGCTCTAAAAACCAAATTAAGAATTTCACATTCATGGAGCAAAGGCCATTTAAGCTAGAAGTATTAAGAAAGATGACTATAAGAATAATTAAGCCCTAGAATAGGCTTCCAAGGAAGACTGTGGAATCCCATTCACTGGAGATAGTTAACAATAAGTTAGAAAAACATCTCTCAAAATGGGCCTCCCTCAGCACAGAAGACTGAACTAGAGGACTTCTCAAAGTCTCTTCCAGCCCTACATACCTCTGTGACTATGTAATAAATACACAGCAGCATGAACTACTTGTGTGCCTTTGCTTTCAGAGCGCTTCATGAATTTATGCTTTGAGATTCAGTGATTTTTTTAAGTCACCCATCAAATGATTTAGAACTGAGTCCTCATCTTCCTTTTCTAAATACCAGCAAATTAAATCCTATAACCTTAGCTACTGAGGTCTTATGAGAACTCTGACTGCAACTAAAAGGTTAAATTTATGAAAGCAGAAATATCCTAAGACATTGAGTGTAGAGGTACATGAAGTTTTTTTTTCCCCTAAAAATAAAAAATGCAATTATAAGGTGATAGCATGTGCAATGGTTCTACAACCTAATCAATGGCAATATGGTATTCTGACTTAAGTGGTTCATTACAATATTCAGCCCTGATTTCCTGAAGATGACAGGGTTACAATAGACAAGTACTGAATAGTAAAGTCCATCCATGACTAAGGTTCTCAGATTACCTCAATTCAACATTTTACTATATTAAGCCTCTTTCCCCACTCTTCTGTGTACATATAAAGAAGGGAATAATTTGGAGACAAATACAGTAGAAACTCAGAATTATGAACACTAGATTTACAAATTGGCTCATCAACCACAGATCTCATTTGGAACTGGAAATACGTAATCAGGTAGCAGCAGAGACAAAAAAGTAAATACATTATAGTACCACGTTAAATGTATACTAGCAATAAAATTTTAAAAAACAGATTTGACAAGGAATTTTTCTGTGCTTGTTTCATTTAATTCAAAGTGGTTAAAATCAGCAATTTTCTTTTGCATAGTAAAAAGTTTCAAAGCTGTATTAGGTCAATGTTCACTTGTAAACTCTTAAAAGAGCAACCATAACCTTTTGTTCAGACTTATGAACAAATTCCATTTCCAAAGTGTTCTTAATGGAGGTTCAACTGTATATAAAATACTGAATTTTCAGAGATGTGTTTATCTGCTTAGTGTTTGAGACTTTTCTTTCAGAAGAGGAAGAAAAATTGAATTCCTAGCAGAAGAAAAAGTAGAAGGCTGAAAGAAAGAGCATGAACAGTCTAGCATTTTCATAGCACAAAAGACTCTCAACTGCAACTTTTGAGCACCATATAAAAACCTAGTATTCAAACTGCAAATCAGAAACATTTACTTTAATATATACAAGGTACAACATATATAAAATGTATTATAATTTAAGTTTCTGCACCGAAATTTTTTTCTGCGTCTTCTGTATTTTCTTTGACTCTTTGATTTGCATTTTAACTTGATCTTGTAATTGTGAAAAGAATGCTTGAGATGATTTCAAAGCCTTGTCTTTGCCTTCATCCTGTCAACAGACAAAATGTTTATTATAATACATGACGAGTTAGCAACCATTCCAATGGACTGATTTAATTACACAATTACTAGATAAAACACTTTTTATTTTTAATATACTGCTGATGTAATTGAGAAGTTATTTGCTTTCAGCTGCTATGCCAACTTCGGTTTTGTCATACTGGAACTTCAAAAGACTTAAGTATATGTTCTCGCTTCATGCACATGCTTAACACCTGTAAATGAGAAATATGTATGCAATGCCAGAAGTGAATCTTTGGATATTATCAGTCCCCTCTAGAGAAATGTGGACTGATTATTTATTTATTTTACAAAAATAAAGAGTATAAATGTTTTATCTGTATCAAAGAAAACTTGTTGCATATGGTCTGTCACTATTTTAAAAACCTCTAATAGTAGGAATTAATGTTCTCTTGTACATGGTAACTCCCCTCACAAATTATATAGATTTAACATTTTACTATTTTCAGGATAACACTGTCAATATTTTCATGTTACAAAGAAGTCCCACACAATAAGTATTTGTTTTTTTAAAATACTTATCTGATTTTTTTTGTTTGAATTTAAAGTAGTGATCTGAATTATATATATATATAGATAGATAGATAAAGTTTGGGAGCATGGGATAGATAACATCAATATATAGGCTGAACATCTCTAATGTGGCAAATCCGTGATCCAGCATGATTTCAGTTAGCTGGATATTCATTTATCATGGGTGTGACCAAGTTTCCAGCAGTCCCATAAAGTTTATTTACAGCCACCAGTCCTGGCTCTCAGTGTTTTGCACAGTTATGTAGTTTTAATATACCCCCTAACTGTCTTCTAAGAACCCAGTAAGCAGTAGAAGAGTTGGTTATACAGCTAGACAACATTGATCTCCTGGGGTTGAGCAAATTCTCTGATTTGGCACCAGGCAGCTCCTGAAGATGCCAGACTAGAAGGGTTCAAACTGTAATAAACACTGCAAGTATCAATAAACATAACTGGCCAAACTGCTCTGTTTTGAAATTAAATATTCACACCGTGGGTCACATTTTCAGTCAAGGAAGTGCTCATCCCAGATGAGAATAAAAAGGCATCCTTTGCCTTCTATCAGTACTAGGGCTTGATCTGGACAGAGCTAGTCCCTAGCACAGGCTAAAATAGTCTTAACATCCCAGAATCAATACAGATGTTGGAATTTAGCAAGGTGCAGGAATGCCCCCCAACTACAGCTCATGAGGTGGCTGCACAGGAAAGATAATCGGATAGGAGTTCTGTGACAGTGCAATCTATTTGGGTGCAGAGTTGCTTTACACTGGGGTGAGGAAAGAGGAGCAGACAGTGTGCAGCCCAGCACTGAGAAACGAATATCTAATTATGGCAGATACATGTGAAATGTACTACTATGTAAGGCAGTCTTACCTTGAGCAAAGTTGTTTTGCCTTCTTTGATGAGCTTTTTTAATTTTGCCGCAGCAGCTTGTTTGCTGAGTTGTGTCTTTTTTTCTGATTTTGCTTTTTCCAGAAGTTTTTGACGCTGTTGCTTTTCCCGGAGTCTCATACGTTTGTGAAGCTTCTTCTTCCTTCGTTCTCGTTTTTTGTCTGTAGTGGTTTTTTCTCCATCTGTTTTCATATCTCCAGCTTTACTCTTTTCCTAAAAAGACAAAACTGCATAACTTTGGATCCAAAAGTGCTATCTGCGCTAGTGATGAGTACACACACAATGGCTACCTTTGCTATGCATCTCATAGACTAGCCAGCAGAAATAACACACTATTCATCTCACGTACAAAGCAGTTTGTGTTTATTTCATCTCTCCTGTACCCAGCTTTCTGCAGATGAAAATGTACCTGATTTAGTAAAACAGAGAAACCCAAAGAGCATAATTCACTCAGACTAGCCATGGAAACTGAAAATTCTTACAGATTACATCATGCAAGTATATTTTATTTTCCCCTCCCTGCCTTAGTTTTTTTCCTATATATGCACCCATATACCTATGGGAAAACAAAGACAGGAGTAACTGACCAAAGCTAGTGTAATGCAGATTAAGAACAATAAATTTCTTAACAATAAAGCATATGAGTCGGCACAGCAGGGTAGTTTTCAAAAACCTGAAAAGGAAGCTCAGGCTTTCTAGTATGTGGCGAAGAAGACAATTTTATCTAATTAAGCCAAGCTAGCTTCTCCAGATATTACTATACTGGAAATTCTTAAGTCTCTATGAAGGGGGTTCCAAGAAAAGTGTCACAGAAAATGAGTTCTCTCTTCTGAGGGTGCAGGGTACCCTCATTCTGTAGCTCTGGATTAATTTCTTACCTTAATCTCCTCTGGAGCCAAGAGAGCTGCATCACTAACACTAACTGGTGCTACTTCCTCCATAACTATAGCTGGGAGATTTGAGACGATTTTAACCTCTGGCACAGGCTAGAAAGAAAGAAAGGAAGACTATTCATGTACATGATCATATCATAGCAATATATAGTAATAAGGCTATGTCTACACTAAAGCATAAAGTTGATTTTAAGGTATTTAGCTTGATTTAAAAATGTTACTGTCTTCACTGCAAATATCATTAGGTCAATTTTAATGGGCACTAAGGTTGACTTTCTCGCCCTGCCTCACCCCAACAGTGTGGTGTAATGCCAACTTTGAATTTAAAATGTCAAATTAGTGCTAGTGTGGAAACAGTATTACTTTCTTTAAATCAATTTTATTGGCCTCCAGATTTTATTGGTATCCCATAATGCCCTGAATGTGTCCATTCTGGCTTCTTTCACGTCCGCTGCTCTCCAGGTACACAGGCAGTAAGAAACAGGAAGCCTGGCAATTTGAATTCATTTCCTTTCTGGACAGCATGGCCATCACACCTAGCCATGATCTTTCAGGATTGCAAAAGAACCCCAGCATAGAGCCATCAGGAGAACCAGGATCTCACAGCGGCTGGCAGGCTAGGCTCCTGCCCCACCACACCCTCTGGTGGCTGGGCTGTGGGGACCATGCTTGCGGACAGCAGTACATTCTGCCCTGCGCGGGGCGAATGCTTCTTCCCTGCACATAATTTAGCTTCCTTAAGTTTTTCTTCTCTTCTTATGCCACTACTATTTCTGACAGGATAATGGCTCCTTCCAGCAGCCACTAGACAACAATGCCCTCTGGGATTATATCCTCCTCTTCTGTTTAGGTCTTGAGGATTCATAATGAGTCTGGAGTAAATACTTCTAAAGGTCTCCTAGCCTCATGTTGGAGACGTCAGTGCAATGGCCTCCCCAGAGCATTCCTCACTTCTGTGTGGTGAGGACTCTCTGATTTCTCTCTCAACTTCAAACCTGGCTCCTGCAGCCAGATACAATGCAAAAGTGGTAGTGTATCTTCTTTGTGAAGAATATGAAGTCTTTCCCTAGTCACATGGAGCCAGTTTGTTCCACTGGGGTATCATGGGCTTCAGCTTCTGAAGCCCACTTGTTTGTTATTTTTTCCACCAGGAGAAAACTAGTTGAGCAACCTGTTGACATGGTTCAGTCAGCTGGGTGCTCTCAGAACAAATTTGGTAAGGTTATTTTTTTTGAAGTAACCGTTCGTTAAAAATGGACAGAATGAAACAGAGAACACATTTGGTAACAAGGTCCGTAATGTGGATGACTCAGTTTCTCTCATCGGAGAAAAAGACTTCTAAAAAATAGCCATTTCTTTTCAGTGGAAGGGGAATGAGCACAGTGCAATCTGGGAATATGACATCACACACCCACAACAACTTGTGGGGCATTTTTTCCTCATAATGCACGATCAAAAAAAACCCAGAATGCCCCAGGGCTGTGGGATAGGTTCTAAAAATGCACTGTTGCAACAGTCAAACTTTGACAATTTAGCAATGATGCACTACGTTGACTTTGTGGGCAGGTGCAGGCACTCAACTTCAACTGTATACAATGCAGTGTTACAAAGTTGACTTTAATAAATGTGACTTTATTTCATAGCGTAGATATAACCTAAGTGAATTTAGTCACAGTGAATACATTCCCATTTATATAAAGCCTGATTATAATGTTTCTGAAATACTCAACAAGCAACTGCATTGGAAGTATCCCTTAATTTATACTTATTTCCCAAACATATTTTATCATATGGTGCTTAGGAAAAAGTGGGTAAACCAATGGACTCACTGGTTTAGGTGTGAAGTGGAAGTTGGAAAGAGCATCCAATTTTAGGAAGAGCGAATCCATCATTTTCTGAATTTCAACATGTTCAGGATTTTCTTCCTCTTCTTTTTTTTCCTGTTAATAATAATATAATGTTAATAGTAACATCTGTCATAAAGAAACTTGCATATAAAGTTATTAGTGCACTTTATAATGCTGGAGTATGCAGTTTATACCCATTTAACAGATGGGCAGAGCCTTTCAGGCACAAAATTTGTATCTGAATCCAGTCCACAAACATGGTCCATAGATATAAAGCAGATAGCCACAGATTTGTACTACAGATGGGTAGACTGAGCCATAGAGAGTTTAAATGATCTTCAGTATGTCAATAGTTTGGGGAAGATTTCCAAAGAGAAGATGTGAAAGGCACCCAATGTGTACTGAAAACCAAGGGGACCTAGGTCCCCAACTCTTACTTGTGCATTGAAATAAAACCTCTCAGACTCAGACCACCACTCAGGACCCCCATTGTCTCATAAGACTCAGATTAAATTCTGTGACAACGTTTCATATTGTTAAGTGGTTGTGCAGCATAACTATCATGTTAAATTGGCTGGAGAAGGGGCAGTTAGGGAAGCATAGGCTCCTACACATTCAGTTTAAACCAAATTTGCATGTGAATATCTGTGTTGCTCCGAAGTCCTGCTAGAGGAGGTAAAGAAGATTAAAACATCGGCTTTATAAGACCAAATCTGTGATGTACTAAACTTCTAATATTTTAATTGATTTGAAGAATTTGCATTATCTATGACTTATAATGGTTCAGCTAAATATTCCGATGATACAAACCAAAATAGCTTAATCATAATAAGAGAACAATTATATCAACCATGAGTTACTCAAAAGATGGTCCAATAGTATCTCCAATAGACATTTTTAAAGTAACCATTGCTCTAGAATGTAACTTCTATTCATTTTATACCACATTTTAAGAAAATGACTCAGTCCCATCAGTTTTTGTTCAAATTTAGGAGTAAATGTTGAATTTAGCATACCAGTTCACCTGTCTGGTTGTACTGATTGAACACATCAGGATTTTCCAATACTCATGGCAGTTTCAGGGTTAAAAAATAAAAATGGAATTTTTCACACAGTCACCGATTTTTCCAGCCAACAGCAGTGTCATTGTGTGCATGCGTCCATTCTCATGACTTACTCGGTTGAGTGTCAAATATTCTTGCTCATAGATTTCAGCAAGACTCAGTTTGCTCTTTTCATGATCTAGAGTTAGACGCTTCTTGTATTCAAAGGCATCCTCTTTTGGTTTTTCTTTACGTATTACATCATCCCAAGCCTAAAAGAAAACCATAAAATAGTTAAGATGCAATTTCATCAAATAAGCTTCAATAAATCATATTTATACATTATGCGCTATCAGACATCTCGTGTTGTTTCAGCCAGGGACATTAACTTGATTTTCCAACACTGTACTGAAGCTAACAGCAAAGAGCAATTTCTTATACAATGGCAGCTACCATTAAGTTTTGCTACAACTTTGTCAGTTACTAAATATGATAGTGCCTTTTAAGGAATTTCACTTAGGCCGTGTCTACACTAGCCAAAAACTTCGAAATGGCCATGCAAATGGCCATTTCGAAGTTTACTAATGAAGTGCTGAAATACATATTCAGCGCCTCATTAGCATGCGGGGAGCCGCAGCACTTCGAAATTGACGCGGCTCACCGCCGCGTGGCTCGTCCAGACGGGGCTCCTTTTTGAAAGGACCCCAGCTACTTTGGAGTCCCCTTATTCCTACCTGCTCATAGGAATAAGGGGACTCCAAAGTAGCCGGGGTCCTTTCGAAAAGGAGCCCAGTCTGGACGAGCTGCGTCAATTTCGAAGTGCCGCAGTCCCCCGCATGCTAATGAGGCACTGATATAGCCTTAGTGCAAAAAACCCCACACCCTGCTAAACAAGTCTGAAGCATAGACACCCTAACCCACTCTTCAGTCTTTTTTTTTTGCACAGATACAACCACAGATGATATACTAATTAACCAAAAATAAGCTTCTGAGAGTAATTTTGTATAAACTATGAAAACAGCAGTATGATTTCTGTGCAATTAAAATTTCTAGTCTACCATAAAAACCTTTTTACTCACACATTTTGTCTAATATATTATGAAAATAATATTCTTGGTCAATATTCTGAGCAGAGATTATTAAACAAAAATCTACAAATCCATTACATACACACACATACCCTCCAAAAGTCCTTTTATAGTTGAATCTGTAAACCGTGAGGGTAATTTTAATGAACTAATTGAGATATGTTAGAGTACACAAAGCAGATGGAATGGAGTAATTAAGAATACATTATCAGCATTAAGCAAAAGTAATATTATATTTCTTCTGGAAATGCTCAGGAGAAAAACTGATATATAAAAAACTTTAAGGACCTTATACTCTTGCTTAGAATCCATTCTGGCGGGCGCCCCCACATCCCAAGTCAATGCAAGTGTATTTCAATGTACTAGACAGCGTTTAGGGCTAATTTTTGTTAAAATACTTAAGCTTCCAAACCAAATACATAGGCGAAGTCAAATCTTATTAACCTGATCTTTTATCCTCTGTTTGATAATATCTTCAAGCTGAAAGGTGGTTTCTTCTGTGATCACAGGAGCTGAAAAGGGCAAAAAAACCAGCAAGTCTGAAATGTTTAGAAATTTAACCATTCAGTAAATGAAAAGAAGATTAAGATGGAGATACTATTTTTGCCTTGGTTTTAACTGGTTTTGATTATTCTATAAACAAAATTAAAAAACTGATAGCAATGCTAGAAAAATATACAATATTTCAGAGAGGCATTGTTGGCCTGAAATGAAGACGGACCCTATAGGTAAACCAATATGGTTATTTCCCCAGGAAAGAATGCATAGTGTGAAATGGTGAGAAAGATAACCAAGTTGTGTTTGCCTGTTAACTAAGTGGATCACAAACAATGTGTCATTCTCATTTGATTAAGCTTAGTTTCTATCTGAAAAGTCAACAAATTTGGCAGAGCAATTAAATGTGAATGGAGGGAAATATAGCCTTATAAATATTCAAGGACAATTCTAGTCTGGGCATTGTCTGGCAAACTAGGGTGGCTGTGAGGAGGAGGAGGAGGAGGAGGAGAAGAGTTGTGCATCACCCTTTACCAGTAAAACAAATTACCTAACATAATGCCTGAAATTACAGTATTTACCCATTCTGACTGCGTGGTCAAAGAGCAAAGATTCCTCCAAAAGGCTGTTTTCAGGTCGTTTTTGTCCAGTCACTTCTCCTGTAAGCTGCCAAGGTTTTTCACCTAACAACTCTTTTTCTAGAGATTTAATTTTTTCATTCATCTGAAAGATGAAAATTTCCTGAAGTTAAAAAAACATTTGTTTTGCAGCAGCCAAACGGAAATCAAGTTAAAGGAAAGATATCTTATCACTCCAGATAGTTTTAGATTCTATTTCCTTATCTTTCTGTAAATATACTATTATCAGAACATATGCTCTTCAAAAAGATTTCTGACACTTTCAGACAATTTAATGATGTTTAAACATGCAATCAGTTTATTAACAACACACATCTTTGGCTCAAGTCTTAATGGAAAACTCAAACCAATTGCTAATAAAGGGGTACTAGAACCTCTTAAGTTACCTTTTCCTGCCTTTTCTCAAAAGAAGATTTTATTCCAGTGGGATCACTTCTCTTCTCGACTGGTATACCTGTACTGTCTTCTTTTTCATTGTCCACTGGTAAGTTAAAAGTAACTTTTTTAGAGACTTCTTTAGCAGTCTCATTCTGCTCCATTACTTCCACTTCACTATTTTCTTCAATCCTATAAACATGGAAATGCCATTATTGTTACATTTATTGTTTAATATATTATAGAAGCCATGATTTAAAAAACTCTTCCTCACTTTAAGTGATACAGCTGGTCACCTATTATTGCATCTAGTTACAATGCAAAGATTCTCAAAAATTTTAGTACCTTTTCCTTAAGACTTAACATAATCCTTTCTATCTAGTGGAGATATGCCTCCCAAACTGAAGCAATATATCATTAATTTAAGGTAAAGTCATTTAGTCAAAACCCACAAAACAGCCTAATGATTATTCTTTTCTCAGTCAAAAAGTTGTTAATTAAAGAACATGTTACATTGATGTTACAGAAAGCCAAAACCAAGCACACTAACCAATTATGAAATGCTTACTAAATGTTTTATAAAGGCTACTGTTTCCTTTATAGATCAGTGCTATCTGTTCAAGAAATGGTGTCAAATTGTCAGTGACAATTCAAATAACTAGGCAGATCCCATAGAACAGTTACAAATCATTCCAAGCGTACATACCCATCAAAAATGCTGCCATCTGCATCCTGCTCCTCTTCAGTGTCACGTTCCTCTTCATGACTCTCGCTGTCATTAGCTAGGACATCACTGTCATCAATGGGGTCAAAGAAATCATTATATTTCAAATTCCTAGAAGTTTTAGCTGCCTGGGAGAAGAGAAAATAAGAACTTAATCATTGAACATAACAAGTCTAAATAACCAAGAATCTTTCATAACCCTGTGGGCTATGTTTATATGCCTACAGTGTAAGATCTGCAATGGAATTTAGTGGACTTGAACATTTATCACTTTTCTGGTAGACAGTGGCCTTCGGACAAGTGACACATGTTTGATGTTGTCAATTAATAATCAATTCTATTTCAATTTGCTGCAAAATCAAGGTGTGGAAAAGCAATGAATGTGTTGTTAACCGACGTATTTGTTGAACAGTGTGGGGTAGCTCATAAATCCCCTGACGACATCACACATGGCTCTCATGTGCATCAATTTATCACTTGCAGAAGCACTTTATTTTTCTTGTATCACATCTCAATTAAGATACTGAAAGAACAGAACTGTCAAACAAAGATAGTTAAGAAAGCATGGAAGTAATTTTAAGCCAAACTATGCCAGCACAAGTTTATTCAAAACCTTATAAAATCCTATATGAATCCTGAGAGTCTCTGGGTTACGTTAAAAGGGATAAAATACAAGAATTGTCATGCTAGGGGTCTACTACAGACCACCTACACAGGTAGAAGAGGTGGATGAGGCTTTTGCTAAATAACAATATCATCCAAAGTGCAGGATTCAGTAGTGACCAGGGAATTCAACTATCCAGATATATGCTGGAAAACTCACGCAGCGAGGTACAGACTATCCATTAAGTTTTTGGACTAACCTGATGACAAGTTTTTTATTTCAGAAGGTCAAAAAAGCTACTCAGGGGAAGCAGTCCTAGATTTGATTTTAACAAATGGGGAGGAATTGGCTGGGAATATGAAAGTGGAAAGTAGCTTGGGAGAAAGTGACCATGAAATCATAGAGTTCATGATTCTGCAACCGAAATAGCGAGAAGAGCCAGGTTTTCAAATTTGGTTAATAAAAATCAATACGTCAAGAACCACAATGGACGTGAATATGAGACAGTCCTTAATAAATAGTCAAACTGCACTTTTTGTCACCCCAATTTTAAGAACAGCGCACACAAAGTTTGTATCAGATAGTTAAGTTACCCCCATCTCCGCCTCAATACCCAAATCCACCCCCTACCCCAAGCTTTACCCCCCATCCTGCAAACCAGCCCCCCAGTCCCCAGGTCTAAGCCCTTCAGCTCCACCTCCCCCTGCCGTCCACCTCCCCCATCCCCAGGATTTACCTGCCTCAGATGCTCTGCACGCTGCGCACCTCCCCCAGCTGCTGAGGTATGAGGTGGTGGCTCGGAGCCAGTGCCCATCCCGCCCCACTTGCAGCACAGGCAGATGGTGCGGCCTGGGCAGTGGCAGCGCTAGCGCTGAGTGCTGCAGGTGGGTGCTTCTACGCGGGTGGTGTCAGCGGGGAACGGGGGACGCAAACAGCTGGCAGACGAGTGGCCACCTCTCTTCCTCCTTTGGCTGTGGCTCTCCGCTGCAGCTGGAGCAGAGCTGCCCACTGTCTCCCTGGCTGCCGCCACCGAGCGCGGCACCTGGGACAGACTACAGCAGCCAGGCAGCGCTAGCCCATCGGGCGGGAGATAGGCAGCAGCCAGAGGAGGCTGAGGCCCACCCAGGCTGGGAGCAGAGGAAGCGACGCTGGCCATGGCCAGGGGTGAGCCAGCTGCTTTCTTCCCCCATCTCCCTGGCATGGTCGATGTATTCCAGTGGCTGGCAGGCAGCGGGCTGCTGGGGGAGCTGGGTTCCTGCTCTGCTCCTCTACTGCCTCCTGTTTTTCATCATGGCTCTGGCAAGGGAGCCCCACTGCCTCTTCTGGGGCTCCTTTACCTCTGCCAGCTTCCTCTTCTAGGGCTCCCTGCTGCCGCTGACTCCTCCTGGGGTTCTGGAGGCTGCCACCACTTAAACAATGTCTGCAGTTAAAATGGAATTTAGTTTTTTTGTTTAAGCGGCGGCAGCCTCCACAGGTCCAAGAGCTTTCAAGAAAGATGTGGAGAAATTGGAGAAGGTCCAGAAGAGAGCAACAAGAATTATTAAATGTCTAGAGACCATGAGCTATGAGGGAAGACTGAAAGAACTTAGTTTAGAAAAGAGAAGACTTAGAGGGGACATGATAGTGGGTTTCAAGTACCTAAAAGAGGGTTACAAGGAGAGAAATTTTTCTTCTTGGATATGGGCTTAATCTGCAGCAAGGGAGGTTTAAGCTGAACACTGGGATAAACTTCTTAACTGTCAGTGTAATTTAAACACTGGAACAAATTGCCTAGGGAGGCTGTGGAATCTCCATCACTGGAGATATCTAAGAGCAGAATAGACAGACATCTATCAGGGATGGTCTAGAGATGGTGCTTGGTCCTCAAATGAGGGCAGGGAACTGGACTAGATGACCTCTCAAGGTTTCCTCCAGTTCTAAAGTTCTATGATTCTACATCCTCCCCCAAAAGAAATCTCCAAACCCTTACAACAAGCATATGACTCATCCAAATGACCATGGGACCATGTCCTTTCTTCTCTCTACCTCTCAGAGTCTGCCAGTTCCTCCTGTTTTGTCTGAAGTTGGGCCCCACTTCTGCTATTTGATCAACATGGGCAGACTCCCATGTGCATGAAGAGTCCCAAACACCTTCAACAAGATGCTGTACAGTCGTAAGATGCATCCAAAGGTAGAGATTGTAAAACTCTGAGTAGGGACTTGTTTATTTGATCCCATATGTTCATAACATATGTTAACAGAACAACAGATTTTTAAGTCCAGAAGGGACCATATTGTCCTCTTGTCTGACCTGCATAACACAGACTACAGAACTGCATAGAGTAAATCCTGCTTTGAGCCCAATAATTTGTGGTTGAACTAAAGCATATCTTTTAGCATCTGATCTTGAGCTTAAGGTTTCAAGTAATGAAAACCTACAAAATCCTTGTTAACTTGTTTCAATGGTTAATTACACTTTTTAAAAAAGTCTACTTTTAGTTTCCAATTTGAACTGCAATTTTAAGTCTGTTTTTAAGCTAATCTAAACTTTACTGGATTGTGACAAAAGTAGAAATTTCCAGTTCTGGATGCACACATGCTTACCTTGATTCTCTCTCTTTCAGGTTCTTCTTCTTCTTCATCATCATCAGAAAGAATATCTTCAAAATAATCAATCTCCTCCTCCTCCTCCTCCTCATCCTTCTTGCTTTCTTCCTTCTCTACATCTTCCAAAAAGGCCTCCATCTCAGCCAATTTGAAAAATTTATCATCCACTATGGACTTTTTTCTTGATTTTTTCAAGGTAGTCTTCTTCAACTTTTGAACCTGTTGTTCTAACTCATCAACATCAAAGTCAACATCTGAATCATCATCACTACATATGTGTCTTTTCCTAGATCTAGATTTATGTTGCTTTTCTTTAGCCTCCTTTTTATCCTCAGTACAGACAGATTCTGCTTCCATGCTATCTTCCTGTTCCATTTGCTTATCACTGCTAGTATCTGCCCCAAAGTCATCCTCTTCTTGAGATGGGAGAAGGTAGAGATCTTTGTCTTTAACATCTCTATCAACAGCTTTCTTGAAGTAGTCTAGAACTGCATTATTCTGTAGTTCTATTTGTTGCCAGATCTGTTCTTCATCAAAGTTTTCTATCACCAGTTCTTTTAAAGGACTCCCACAAACTAGTTTTGGCCCCAGTGCTTTATGTAAGTCATAAAGAGTCTTTGTCAATGAACTGAAGTCTGCAGCCAGTCCATCTTGCACACTGATAAAAGAAATTAAAAAAGCACTGCACATAAAGATAGTAAAATGGAAAAAAAAATAAAATTCAAACATCAATTATGAAATTTGTATTACGACAAATCCATTTTCCAAAGGGAAACTTGTATAGCCTTAATTTTGTTTCTCTTTTCAGTATTTGTTTACCAAATCATTCCTCTCTTGCTTCTTTTATGTCTGTTCAGCGTTTTCACAGCAAAAGCTTGGCTGCCCTTCTACAAATGCAGGTTTTATCTTGTTTATTACACAGCATTTGGAGTCCTGTTAGTAAAATCCCTTGAAATTAAAGTATATATCAACGTGAAGTTTTACAATATGTAACACACACTGAAGGTACAGAAATGAAATGGATCACGTTTCCCTTATCCAAAATTTGCTTAGAGATTAACTATTTTGTCTTATTTTTCTCAAAAATGTTTGTTTTTGAATTTTCTTTAAATTCCAAATACACTTTTGGCAATCTATTCAAAATAGCTCAGAAAAAACAAAGTGGTCACGATGTTTATAGGTGGGACCCTATCAAATTCCTGGTCCATTTCTGATCAATTTTACGGTTATAGGACTTTTTAAAATTGCAAATTTCATTATTTCAGCTATTTAAATTCAAACCCTCCTGATATTGTAAGTCTAGTGTTGTGACCCACCGAAAGGAGTTGTGGGGGTTTTGCAAGGTAGAGGAGGCTGGGGAGAGGCTGAGGTACTGCTATCCTTACTTTTGTATGCATGCTGGTGGCAGTGTTGCCTTCAGAGATAAGCAGCTGGAAACCAGTGGCTGCTGACCAGGAAAACAGCTCTGAAGCCAGCGCTGCCACCACCAGCAGTGCAGAAGTAAGGATGGCATGGTACAGTATTCCCCTCAGTCTCCAGCCACCATTATCTGGCTGCTTGGCTCTCAAGGCAGCAGCGAGGAAGTAAGTGTGGCATGGTATATGACATGATATTCTGCACTCCTGCTAGCCAATAATCCCGAAGGCTGCACAGAAGTAAAGGGATGCAATACCAGGGCCCCCTGAAGTAGCCTTTTGTGTCAAGATTTCCAATTTGAGAAACACTGGTCTCCCCCAAAGAATCAGTTAAGCATAGGATAAAACATGCAAAAGAATAGATTTCATGGTGGGAGATCAGATTTCACAGCCCATAAACACAGTTGTCGTATGTGGAAGATCAGAAGCTGCAGCCAACAAGTGCCTGACAGAGGGTGAACATTTTGGGTTCTATTTGGGAACCAGCGAGTGGGCAGGCGCAGCCCACCCACGACTAAAAGGCCCCTCTCAAGATGAGGGGGAGCCCACAAAATGACATGGACCAAAGTAGTTTTGGGGAACAACTAAAAAGAAAAATAGGGACAGGAATGAAGGTCAAAGGTTTAAAACAAGGGAGCCAGAGGGGGACACTGAGCAGAAAACTCCGGACAGCGCCCACTGCTCCTCGAAGGCATCAAGGGAGCCAGTGAACACCGCCCAGAGGAGCTCTGCCCAGATTCGTGAGCAGAGGGAGGAGCAGGAATAGGCCCCACAGTCGCAGGCCTCCCCCCCGGCCAGCCTCCTCTCCCTGGTGTTATAAATGGCTACTTTGGCCATAGCCAAGGGGAGGCTGACGAGAAGGTCCCACGACTTAGTGGGGCCATGGATGGGGTGTGCCAAGATCAGAGGTGTGGGGAGAAGTGCAGCCAGAACCTCAACAGGAGGTTCGGGAGGAGCTGGAAGAGGGGCTGCAACCTGGCGCACTCGACACAGATGTGACCCAGGGTCTCCCTCACAACACAAAAGGAACAAGTGTCCAGGAGGGGGGTGAACGGTGCCAGGTACACTCCCGTGTTCACTGCCCCATGGAGGATTCGCCAAATGATGTCCCTGGCGGTCCATGGGACTAGGGTGGAATAGAGGCTGGCCCACCGGGGCTCCCCACCCTCCAATGGCGTAGGCAGTCCCGCCACTTGTGGTCAGGGCGGGACGCAAGGGTGGGGAAATGGAGCATGTGAAGCACGAGCGTGTACAGATGACATCTAGGCGCGGTCTGGAAGGGGACTGGCTGCAAGCCATGCAGCCAGCTGGGATGTTGAGGCGGGAAGAGTCAGGGGGGTGGGTCGTGGGGCCGGGGGCCAACAGAGAGATCCAGAGGGTCAGGAGTTAGAGGGGGGCAGGGTACACCCTCTCGCAGGAGCCGGCGGAGGTAGACATGAGCAGCAGACAGCAAGGCGGCCTTCACCTCCTCGAGCATGCGCCAGGGAAAGAGTAGGGTGGAGAGCCCCATGCACCAGGCGAGCGCCGGGGCCTCCATCCAGTCTCCCCAGTCGTAGTCCAGGATGTCTCCAACCCTGGCGATTCCACCCAGGACCAACTTCTGGGGCTCCGCCGCCTGCACACGGAGATAGGGGTTGTGTAGCAGGGGCTCCGCAAGGAGGTCTTCCCCCGCGGTGGCCCCTAAAGACCTGGAGACCAAGAGCAGCCACCAGGTGCGGAGGAGATCCTGGTAGAAGACCAGCAGCGCTGAGAGGTCTCATGGATGAACTCTCAAGTGTAAATAAAGGAGCTGCTGGTCATAATGGAGCCCTCGGAAGCGACGGAGGAAAGCGTGCGCTAGGGAGCTCCACACCGGACCACCAGCACCATTGGTGTTAAGGAGTCCCTACAGGGCCCAGAAGCAGAAGCCATTGACCTGAGTGCTTAGGCAGGTCAGGCCCTGCCCCCCCTCCTCTGTGGGGAGATGCAGAACCCCTGCAGGGACCCAGTGCAGTCCTGACCAGAAGAACTCCAGAACTACCTTCTGGAGGTTGGCCATGAACACCAGGGGTGGGACCAGGGTGTTGAAACGGTGTCAGAGCACAGACAGGACCAGCTGGTTGAGCACCAGTGCCCTCCCAAGCAGGGAGAGATACTGGAGCAGTCCCATCCACCTCCACAGCCGCTCAGCCACCCTGCCCTCTAAACCCTGCCAGTTTTCTGGTGGGGACGGATGCGTGGCAGATAGAAAGACGCTGAGATACGGCAGCAGACCCACACTCCACCTAATGACCTGAAGCATGGGTGGGAGGCAGCCCGCATACCATCCAGCCCCGACCACCAGGCCAGAGCTCTTGACCCAGTTGACCCGGGCGGAGGAGGCCACCAAGTAGACAGCTTGGCAGGCCTCCAACTGCGCCAGGTCGCCCAAGTCCTGGACCATGAGAAGTACATCGTCGGCGTACAGGACCAGCCAGAGCTCTGGCTCACGAAGCACCAACCCCGTCAACCTTCGATGAAGGAGATGGAGGAAGGGTTCGATGGCCAGAGTATAGAGCTGGCCTGACAGCAGGCAACCTTGATGCACTCCTCGGCTGAAGCTGACCAGAGTGGTCAGGGTCCAGTTGAGCTTGACCAAGCACTCTGAGGCAGCGTACAGCACCTGGAGAAACCTGACAAGGCGGGGCCCGAAGCCAAAGGCCTGCAGAGTGCCCAGGAGATACCCGTGGTCCACCCTGTCAAACGCCTTCTCCTGGTCCAAGGACAGGAGGGCAAACAACAGACTATCCTACACCCAAGATCCAGGAGATCCCAGACCAAATAAAGATTGTCAAAGATGGTACGGCCCAGGACGATGTAGGTCTGGTTGGGGTGAACCACATCCTTCAGCAAATGAAGGGGATGGCTTTGGCGATGATCTTGTGGTCTGTGCTGAGGAGTGAGATGGCATACACATCGACCTGCAGCCCCTGGTGTTCAAAGTGGCAACGATGAGCAGCGGCATGTGCTGGGCTGGGGAGGATCCTCACCGGAGGAAACACCAGCAGCCCCCATGAGGCCCTGCAGCAAACCGTGACTGACGCCGAAGGTGAGCAAGGTGTCACAGAAGCTGTGGGCCCGCTGGTAGGCTGTGGTGTTCCTCCTCCCGGTCCCTCTTTCAGGAGGGCCCTCACAGTCTCCAGGACGATGTGGAAATCTCCCCAGCACTGAAGGGCAAGAATCACCTTGTTCTTGGAGCCACAGATGTCCTCCAAGAACTGGCATGTCTTGCCCCTCAGCACGTCGGGTGTCTGAGCCTCAGGATCCAAAGTGCCTGTCGGCCAGACGTCCTTGCAGGCCCTGTGGCCAACAGGGAAAGTCGGGCAGGGCTGGATCCCTGCCACGGGATGAGTGGGGATGGTGGAGGGAGAGCAGCCCTAGAAATGCTGGGAGAGGGCAAGAGGAAGGACACCTCCCAAGGAATCACAGCCTCAGGGGCGGTTAGAGAGACGAGGGTTGGAGAGGGGCATGGAAGTAGTAGGGGTGGGGGCAGGGGTCACATGGGGGAACAGGGGTAGCAAAGGTATTAGGGGAAGGGAGAGGGTTGGGGGAGGAGTAGGGGAAGGGAGCCAGGGGGGTTAGGAGGGAGAGGGGGTTCAGGTTTTGGGGTAGGGCGTTCCTCAGAAGAGGAGATGGGGACAGGGGCGGAACAGGCGACAGGGATGAGGGGGTGAGGTGGGAGTGTGGGCGATGGGGGGGTATCAGGAGTGGGGCCTTTAGAAGGGGCAAAAGGGGAGGGAAGATTAAGGGTGGGGTGCAGGCGCCCCCAATTGTGGGCACCAATGGGGTGGTAGGGCCAGCACCGAAGTTTTTGGTGCTGTGGGAGGCGGGGTACAGGGGAAGGTCAAACAAGCCCAGGGCGTCCAGGGGCTCAAAGACCGCGGCTGGGAAACCAGTCTCGGCCGGGCAGGCGGTCATTCCCTGCAGCGTCCCAGGATCAAGAGGGGTAACGGCTGAGAAGACAACAGTGGCTGAGGGGAGGGACAACAGAGGGGGTGGCTGGGTGTGGGCAGCTGGCCCACAAACCTCCAGCAACAGGCTGTCCACATCCGAGGTGGCCGAGGTCAAACCTAAGGCCTCAACCTCCTGCAAGAGGGTGAGGCGAATGCCCACTTCCTCCAGGCATCCCTCTGCGGCGGTTGGGGCAGCGGTCAGGACAGAGTTGGAGGCAGGTATCGGCTCAAGGTCGGCTACCATCACTCGGCTGGGCCCAGGCTCTGGGGTAGGAGGGGTGACATCCTCTGCCACTTCCACAGCGGCCTCAACCACCTCCGGCCAACAGTTAGTTGCCGGGGATCAAGCAGGGGGATCGGGGCTGTCAGCCCTCTTGAGCGCTTTGCGCGACACATCCACCCCATCCTCTGACAGGGTGGAGTGCCGGGCACGCGCACCTCACTTCTTCCTCTTCCTCCTCACTAGTACCCAGTCCTCCGAGAAGGCGGGCTGGGCAGCAGCGGCAGAGGAGGAAGGGCCACGGGAGGAGGGCAATGATGAGGGGGGAAGGAAAAAGAGAGCGGGGCAGCGAGGGAAAGGAGCAACCCACCCTGGGGTGGGCCCTGTCCAAGTCCCATCACTGGTCCTGCTGTCCTCTCCTCCGCAGGCCCAGCATGAGTGCCTGCTCGGGCATCAGCACCTGCCTTCTCTTGCTCCCCCGGCGCCTGGGCGCCCTCTGACACCCAAGCGGCGGTATGCTCCACAGTGGGAGGAGGAGGGGCAGTCGCAGGGGTCACCACAACAGGGGCGCTGGTGGTGGTGTGGCTGGCACCCTCCCGAGTGTCGGGGGCCCCGGGCTCCTCCCTGTGCTGAACCAGCGGGCAGTCCCTCTGGACGTGCCTCGTCGCCCAGCACATGAAGCACCAGGCCTCTCCCAGGGTGCAGAACACCCGTTACTGGGACCCTTGATGAGGCGCTAGTATAGTCCCCTCCTGGGCGACCCCACCTTGTGCCACCGCCGGCAGCAGCTGGACCCGTGCCTGCCGACAGAAGGATAGCACACGGCAGAGGGTGGGGTCCTTGCAGCCCAGAGGCGGGGGACTCAGGACTGACAAGGACCGTCCCAGGCATGTGAGGAAAGGCAGCAGGGCGGAGTTGGGGTGGAAGGGAGGGACAGAGGAAAACACCACCCGCAGGCCCAGGTCCTAGAGCGGGTCAAGGGGCACATGGACACCGCTGACTGCCAAGCCCCTCTCCACTGCCACCTGGGTGGCGGCCTCCGACGCCAGGAAAAAGACGACCTTCCTATACATACGGGAGGCTGCCACCACGGCTGCGGGCTCCACCATCCACGCCATCACCCACATGTAGGTCTCCACGTGGGGCGAGGCCAACACCATGAGGCAATGGACCCCGTGCCTCCTGGTGAGGGGAGGGAAGGGGCCGCGGCCATTGGGGATGGTGTTCCCATCGGAGGCAGAAGGAGCAGGGTGTGAGGCGGCCACCACCTGGGTGTAGAACCTGGAGGCCAAGGAATTGGGGCCCCCAGGATCGGTGGAGGGAGCACGGGGTTGGGAAGGAGGGAAAGCTGCAGCAGCTGTTTTTGCAGCGGGGGCAGCAGTCCCTGCCACAGGAAGTTTAGCCTTCCGGGCGGGTCTTTTGCCCTTCTTGGTCCCCTGGCCCTTCCTGCCCTTCCGGGGGTGGGGGAGGTGTTTCGGGGCAGGGTCAGCAGAGGAAGACACTGTGGTGGGAGCAGCAGGAGCCCTGGAGCCCGAGCTCGCGCCCTCAGCTGCCACGAGAGTAAAGTTTCCGGCAGCCTCAGACCGATCAGCCGCCGTTGCAGAGGTGGAATGGGGGCATCGCCGGACAACACCCCAGTGGGTGTAGACGCCATGGTGAGGGACACAGGAGCAGGTGGTTTAATGGAGGGTGGGGTTCTTAACAAGGCAGGAGAGGAGAGGGGAAGGAGGTAGCTACCCCTCTCCCACCGGCCGGGCTGAGGACCCGGTCAGGTGGGGGTGGGGCAGGAGGCGAGAGGAAGGAAAGGCGAAGGGGAGGGGAAACTAAGAAAAGCCACAACTCCCAGCATGAGATGGTGGATGGCTCCTGCTGCTGCACTGGGATGTGCAGGGGATTCAATGTATGTTCGTGTGGGGAGGTGAGTGAGAAGGAATGGAAAGGGGGGCCTCAGGCACCTAACAAACAAAAGGAGGGGAAGGGGTCATGGGCACAAAGGTGGGGAAGATGAGGGAAGAGAAGGGGACGTAGCAGAGCTAACCAGAGGGGGCAGGAATGGGCGGGGGCTGTAGGGATGAGTGTACCCATAGCAGCTGCTGCAGAGCCTCGGCCAGTGGGGGAGGAGGCAGGGGCAGATGGTGATAGTGGTGGTGCCCCAGTGGAAAGGGCTCCAGTGGCAGCTGAAGAGGGGGCAGTGAAGGAGGCGGTGGTGGCAGCAGGGACCACACCCCAACGCCCCACCCCAACTACACAGCCACCCTCCTAGAGCCCCAGTGGGGAGGGGCTCCACCCAAACTCACCCCCCACAAACAAACCACTCCACAGCAAACTGCGGAGGGGAAGCCCAACTGCTGCCCAAGACAGCCCCTTACCTCCTCCGGAGCGATGAGGGTGCAGCAGCCACGAGCTGGCAATGTGGGCCCAAAGCAGGAGCCAGCAGACTCCCCCGCAGAAGATGGAAAGGGGAAGGAGGGGCTACCCCCTCCTCTGCCAGCAGCCAGGGCAGCAAGAGTGTCCCCCACACACCACACACCCAACAGCTTCAGGCACTAGCTGGGGGTTGAGGGAGAAGCAGCAGCCTGCCCATGGCAGGAGAGCAGGGGAAGGAAAGCTGGCACAGAAAGGGGCCAAAGAGTAGACCTGAGAGAGGCCAAAAAGCAACAGCCAAGGCTGTCAACTTCCCAACCACAGGGGCCCCCAAGTGGGCTCCCAGGGGCAGACTGCTGTCTGGAAGCTGCAGAGGTTCACTAGGGGGCCACCCCCAAACACTTTGTGTGCTGGAGGAGCTCTTTTTTTGGTCCCCTCCTAAGCTCCCAGAGGGTGCAGGCCGGATGGGCAGCTGGGACCCGTTAGGAGTCAGCCAGCCACTGCTTGCAGTCGAGCATCTGCGACCAGTTAAGGCCTCCAGGCTCCCTACAAAAAGCTTTCTCCAGGCAGCAGGAAGACGAGAGCAGTGCCTAGAGAGAAGGAGGCTGGAGGATTGGAAGAAAGGAAGGACAGGACAGGGTAAAGTGAGGTGACACCAGCCACAAGGTATCAGAAGGAAGTGGTAAGTGAAGAGACCCAGGGAAAGGTCGCTGCTGTGTGGCACAGACAAAAGCCCTACTGGCTCCCTCCATTCCCTAGAGTCCCTGGGCTGGAGCTCCCCCACCCTTCCCCTGGAGGGGTACTCAATTTGGGCCAAACTGGGGCAATTTGAGACTGGGGGAGAGGGTCCATCTCCACTTAAGACTGGTCTGTGATGAAAATGCCTTGGTAAAGTGACATCCTGGCCTTTGGGGAGCCCCAGGCCAACAAAGGGGCCTCTGTGAGTCTGGCAGGCATGCAAGGAGCTGCCTGAAAGCACAGGACCCCTAAGAAATGGATGAGGGGTCTGTCACACCTGGTTACGAATTTGGTAGGGCCCTAATCACAGGATGAACCTAAGATCCCCAATCCTGCAACCACAGTGCTGATTAGAATTCAAATATACCTAAAGTCTTACTCACATATACAAAGATCTTGTCATTTATAGGGTTTAAAAATATCTTCCTCTGTATGTTTCAATGACACAAAACTTTTTTTTTAACCTTAATTCAATCGACACCTGAACAGAAGGCCACAGAACTGAGCTTTAACATATTTAAATTAAATCTTTCCCTGAGTGACAAAAAATTAAGAACATTTAGTTTTATTTCTACAGTTAAATGATTCATTTTAATCATGCAAGTGAAACTTAGGCACTTTCTCCCCAAGGCAGAAGACAAGATTAAGTGAGCTAATTAACAAAACCCAGACAATCATAAATCTTGGGGGGTGGAGGGGGTGAGCAGAAACACAGTTCTCCCAAATCATGTTGCTTTAATATTTTAAAAAATTTATATTTCTAAATTTTTACATTCAGATCACATTTTCGAGCTTTCCCCTGCAACCATGAGTGACATAATTACTTTCATTGTGTTATCTTTTAAGTTTAGTGTAACACTAGCACTGACACTGTGAGATTTTTGGAGCCCTGTTAACATTCCTTCTGGGGCTGCTAGTTGGAGGACATGGCACCCTTAGATTGTAGATCCCTCGAGGCAGGATTGCCTTTTGCTCTGTATTTGTACAGCACCGAGCACGAAGGAGTCCTGGTCTACGACCGCAGCCCCCAAAGAGCTTCAGAAACACGATAACAATTAGTAAAACAGATGGCTCACTCCAAACAGCAGAACAGCGGCTCAGCGCTCGCCTGACGAAAACCCCGGGGAGCTCCCCCACGAGTGGGGCAGGCAACGGGGCCGCAATGCGTCGTTACCCAGGGAAGGCACAGCGGGAGGCAAAGCGGCGGGGGCGGGGGGAAAAAACTTTCCCTAGGAACCGAGGGGGCAGGACGGGGTATCGGAGGCTCCGGCGTTCCTCCAAGGGAGCGGCGGCGGCGGCCGCCCCGGACCGAGGCTGCCTGAAGCTGGGGGGAAATGGGGCGTGTCACCTGAGGAAGCGCTCCGGCTGGGCCGTGGCAGCACCCAACACCTTCAGACACGTTTCCAACCGCCGGCGAGACACCGCCATCTTCAGCCTCTCTCCGCAGCTACCACGTGGGGGGAGGAAGAGGAGGAAGGGACCGGGGTCCTTCCGCTAACCCGCTCCGGCCGGTCTCTCGAGCACTGGCAGAAAGGTTCCGCTCGGCGATCCTCCTTCGCCCGCGGCCGGGGGCGGGGCTCCAAAGGGTCAGGGCCTAGTTCACAGCAACGGCGCAAACGCGCCTCCCGGGCTCTTCGAGAAAAGACTCCCCGAGACCTTCCCCCCCGCCATCGCAGCCCCTGCCCGAGCCAGCCGGGCAGAGCTCCCGCCACGGGGGCCGCCTCCCACGCCAGGCGCTTAGGGTCCCGTAGGTGCTATGGAAGGGGGGAGTCCCGAGAAGGACCCCCAGGAGGCGGTTCATACTGCCAGGCAGAGTGTTGGGGGGGTTCCTTCTCCCCCCAGGCAACGAGAACCCCCGGGCAGTGCTGACGGCCTGGGCCCCCAAATGTGTCTGGGGGCGGGAGGCAAGTTTGCAAAAATTTCAGTAGTTTCCACAATGCCCAGAGCAACCCTCCTGCCCCCGCTCAGACTCTCCTCCCCCAGCCTGCCTAAGGCTCTGAGACAGAGTTTGGGTGCAGGAGGGCTGGGGGTGGAGCTGGAGGGGTTGGGTGTGGGTTGCAGGCTCTGGGATGGAGTCTGAGTGGAGCAGAGAGTGGGTATCCTCCATGCTGTGACAGGGAGGGAGTTGAGGTCATGATGGAGCAGTGGGGAGGGTGCAGGCTCTGGAGGGAATAGGGTGCACAAGGAGGTGTGAAGGGAATGGATTGGGGATGCACTTTACCTAGGGCATCCCTCTCTGACAATGGCTGCTGGAGGGACGGGGGTCTCTGGGTGCTGCTGTGCCTGTAGGATCCCTTTCCACACGCTCCCCTGGCCTCAATGCTTTCCCAAACATCCTTAGGCCCTGACTGCCACCCCTGGGCAATTTAAAATGCCCTGGGAGTGGCACCATTGGCAGTGCAGCCTGGTTAGAGTGCCTTCCAGCTGCTCACTCCAGGTCTGTCAGCTTGTGCATCTCTGCAGGCAAAAGTGAGAGAGGCAGGATATGTATGCAATGCACAGAGACACCTCCACCCCACCACAGGAGCACACATGCTGGCGGATGGAAACTGCTCTAATCCTGCTATGCAACAAGTGATGGCCCTTCCAGGCATTTCAAGTCAACTGGGACAGCTGATGGGGCTGTAGGACATGCAGGAGGAGTGTGCTGGGGGATGCAGGGGGCAGGGAGTACATGCAGGCAGAGAGTTTTGATGGAGCCCATGCTTGGACAAGGAATATCCCTGGTGGTGTGGCACCATGAGCCCATATAACTCACTGCCTATGGGCCTGTGTCTGTAGATGACCAAGAGCCACTGGCTTCTGCCATCTCCTTTTCTCTCTGGTTTGCTCTCCTCACCCTCCATAGGATAACTTCCTTTTGCGAGTCAAACTGGACATCCAACAGAGAGAGCCAGAGGGGGAAAACTTGATGAAAGATGGGGAGGGGAGCATGGCTGAGAATGTGTGACAGCTATCTCAATATCATCCTCTCTCCCACTATCCTGCACCCTGACACCCTTGCACTCATGCATTAACTGAATCTATTACACATCCACTGCACCACCTAATCTCTTAAGACCCTATTTCTCCTCCAATCACTCATCTCTGCTCTTGCACCTTTCCAGATACCCATTCCCATTACTGCAACCCCCTGCTTACAACTGTGTCCAGACACTCCCTCTCTGATCTCCAAATACCTCTTCTTTAAATTCCCAAAGTCCCTCCCCAATGGTCTTCCCCAGGAATCCTGCTCTTCTATCTTCCAAATACAAGTATGCTTACCCAGAATTCTCCAACCAAAACTCACCTTTGTATGGAATTCTCTTCTCCCCACCATTTCTCCATAAGCCCCTGACCCTCCACTCACAACATACAGCTTTGGGAATCCTTTTTGCTTTATTTAGAGGTAGCAGCAAACAATCATTCCCTTCTAGGATTATAATTAATTCTTATCTCCTTCCTGCTACAGCAATGCAATGGCAGACAATCTCAGATACTCCTAAAGGACAAACCAGAAGACCTATTAGCTATTAACAAATTCTCAGTAAGAAGTATTGCAGCTATAGTTACTTTTGGCAGAGGCATTATAACTTGCTTGCAGTCTAAAAACCATATGGTTTATCTAGTTATTTTGACAATTGTATTCTCTACAAGCAGGCTTTTTATTTGTATTAGTTTAATAAAATTAGGATGGTGGGGACAGAAATGCTGAGTGTCGATTTTGCAGTGATGTCAATATAATGTACTTTTATATGTTTACATTAAATAAAGTATGTGGCATTGCTACTGTTATAACAATTTAAATAGTATACCTCATTTTTTGTCTTTATTCCCTTGCTTGCTTTCTGCACTAACGTTAAACTTGCATCCTGTCTGTCCCTTCCCAGAGTCTCACCAGTAATTGTATAAATCTTTGCAGAAACCACCTGCCGGAACAGTTGTCCAAGTAGGCTTCTCTGTCATTGACTCTGCCTCTTATTAAACCTTCTGTGAAACTAAATATTTTCCACACCCAGTCTACATTGCTTGAATTAAATCTTTTTGTTTATTTACCATACTGTATCTTTCTGCCAACACTCCCTGGATTTTACATGGCATGCTGCAAGAGAAGGAACCTTTTTGGGTCAGAGTCCACTGACTCACAGAAAAATCAATCAGAGGCACACAAATGAGAAC
The DNA here is from genome assembly GCF_033958435.1 of Carettochelys insculpta. NCBI lineage: Eukaryota > Metazoa > Chordata > Testudines > Carettochelyidae > Carettochelys > Carettochelys insculpta. Next base: position 14,426,556 of record NC_134148.1, read on the forward strand.
CACACCAGCCCCAGAGCCTATGGGGGCAGAGCTAGTACCTTTTGTGGACTCCTTTAGGCTCTGAGGTGGGACCACAAATGAGGAGTTCATTGTGAGAGGGGGCTACCAGGAAAGCGGGTGAGGGTGTGGGTTCTGGGCAGGAGCGGGCTGCAAGTGTAGGGTCTAGGTGGGAGGGGGGTGCAGAAGTGGGTTAGGGTTGGGGGGCTCTGACCAGGAGGGGGTACTGGAGAAGGGTGACAGTGGGGTGCTAAGCTGGGTCTGTGGGGTCTGGAAGGGAGGAGGTAGGAGCAGGATCGGGGTGGGGAGTCTGGGTGAAAGGGAGTCAGCCCGAGTGGTAGAGCATGGGGGGGGTGCAGCTTCTTTGTACAACATTCCCCCAATGCACGTGTCTCTGCACCACCCCACCCCCTGCTGCTGCTCTGATTGGCCAGGATTCCAGCCAATCAGAATGGCAGGATAATGACTTCAGCTGGTGCTGCAGCTCCCCCTCCCGTTTCCTAGGCTGGGGGAACAGCAATGAGCAGAAGCAGCCCTGTGCCCCATCAGAGCCAGTGGGCTGGATCTGGATCTGGATCTGGATCTGGCTTCCCTGGCTCTATCCCATGAGGCATGAAGCTCCACACCTCCCAACCTGCTGCAGGCCAGATGCTGGGGAGGGGAGCCCTGAGCCCTGAGCCCTGAGCCTGGGGGGGACCAGATCAGGGAAGCCACGGTCAGAATCTAGACTGCAGGCCAGGAGTTCCTCACCCCTGGTATTCTGCCTGCACATGGGTAGATCCAGTCAGTATTTGCACGGGCCTGGGGGCCTGCCATTAAAAGGGAATTGCAGGAATAAGGCCTAATTTTGCAGAGTGTTTCTGGAAGATACTATATAAACATAAATTCTGATCTTCAGTCATTTGCTATCATGAATAATACTCACATGAATAATCCCGTTGAGTTAAGTGGAAATACTTGTGGAAAAATACTGACAACAGTAGGCCTTAAAAAGGAGTATTGTATAATTGTTTTGTTGTTGTTTTCTCCCTTAGATTTTAGTTATACTACCCTAGATTTGAATAGTTATCAGCCCTGAGCTCATTTTCTAAATACAGTAACAGTATAGTCATTTTACCATTCAGTTTTGTCTCTGTGACTTAGATTCTAGGATTTTTAAGACATTTTGAGCAAGACATTGAGAACAAAATGCCTGGTGATATTTTGCAACACTAAACTCAAAATTCACCCAGGTGCATTCACAGAACTGGTGTATTAATACAGATTAATGTTTTTCTTTCCTTTTTAGTAAATTCCACGATAATGTCCTTCAAGATTATGACTAAAGGTCAAATTATGGATTTAAAATAGGAGTTTGTGCAGCAGTTGGGGATTGGTGTGGGAAGGAATTCAGCTACGTCCAACTTTTGCAAATTTGCAAAGCTGCTCTCTGGCTGTCTTTCTCCGGGGTTACTCTAACCATGTCTGTGTTGTTGTTCCCCGCATGCTGCAGTGAGGTAACAAGGAGACCCACAAAGTAATGGATCGCTCGGTCTCACCCCAGCTATTGTGACAGTCTCTTTAATCCTCAGTGTGCCGGGATGAAGACTCCCACCTCCACCCCCTCATGCTGCTGAGCTTTACAGTGAGCAGAATATATATATGGTGGGTGCTCTCTCTATTCACACTCTTAACTCCTGTTTATCTACTATATATTACACAATCCTGTTCCTACTGTGGGATTCAAACAGAAGATTGTTCCTTTACAGTTCCCAGCCTCTTTCTGACAGCTCTCCCTCTCATGCAGCTTTCCTCTCAAGGTCACATTGCTGAGGCTTCCTTTGCTGTGTTTGGGCTTCTTTATTTCTTGGTGCCAAAACAAACCAGTAGTAATATAGCACTTTAAAGACCAACAAAATATTAGATGAGCTTTTGTGGGGCAGACCCAGTTCTTCACATCTGGAGATACAGTATTTCCAGTACAGATGGACAGTTACAGACTGACAGAGGGCCAGCAAATTGAAATAAACACTGACAAATCAGATACATAGAACTGAAGTGGGGGTTAGGGGGCACCAGATACTAATACACTCATACCTCGCTATATGAGCACAGTTGGTTCCCAACTTTCTGCTTGTAGGCAAAAACTCATAAAAGGGACACTAAATTACCATTAAAATACATGTGAAAGTCTCTGATTGGTTCCTAGTGCTCCTAACTCAGTGAAGGAGTGGCAGCATGTGGCACTGCTTTTGAAAGGTAAGTGAACCTTGGGGGGGGGGGAGGGGGGTGTTGCAGAGGGTTAAAGGCTGGGGGCAGTTTGAGGCCATGAGTGGGAGGGAGGGAGGGAGGGAGGGTTAAAATCTGATGGCAGCTCTGGTGGAGGAGGTGAGAGCTTGTTCCTCCAGGCTCCAGTAGCAGTACCCGGAAAGGTGTGGTGGGCTGGGGGTTCAGGGACTGGCTGGGGTGGGTGTTGGGAGTGGGCCGGGCCAGGGGGAGTTGGCGCAGGGGAGTGTTGGGAGCCAGCCAGGTTGGGGCTGTAGATCTCCCTGACCCCACAGCTGGCTGTGCTCCAGCCCCAGGGCTGTGGGTTTCCCAGCAGTTGCCTCATATAAGCAGGGGAAGTTCACTCACATAAGCCATGTCTACACTAGCCCAAATCTTCAAAATGGCCATGCAAATGGCAATTGCAAAGATTACTAACAAGGCACTGAAATGGCCTCTGGCTGCAGCTCTTCAGAATTGCTGCTTTTCGTTGTCACGCGGCTCATCCAGATGGGGCTCCTTTCCAAAAGGACCCTGGGAACTTCAAAATCACCTTATTCCTATCTGCTGATAAGGGGATTTCAAAGTTCCTGGGGTCCTTTTGGAAAGGAGCCCCGTCCGGACAAGCTGCGCAGCAGCAAAAAGTGACAATTTCAAAGAACCACGTCCCAGCAGCATGCTATGAGGTGCTGAATATGCATTTCAGCGCCTCATTAGTAATCTTCAAAATGGCTATTTGCATGGCAATTTCAAAGACTTGGGCCCATGTAGACATAGCCACAGTGAACAAAGGTAAGTGTGTGAGCCCCTTGTTTTAATGAGTGCTTGTAAGTAAAGTACTCCTTAAACAAGGGATGAGTGTAAGTGCCCGGCCTGAGATCATTACAAATACCAAAGCAAGGGAAACAGTCCTTGTAATAGCAATGAAGGGTCCTGTGGCACCTTATAGACTAACAGAAAAGTTTTGAGCATGAGCTTTGGTGAGCACAGACTAAGTGAGTCTGTGCTCACGGAAGCTCACGCTCAAAACTTTTCTGTTAGTCTATAAGGTGCCACAGGACCCTTCGTTGCTGTTAGATCCAGACTAGCACGGCTACCCCTCTGATACTTGAGTCCTTGTAATGCAAGAGATAATTACTATCTCTACTGAGGTCAAGTATCCGTGTATCGATTTTAAGTATCAATGTATTAACTTTGAGTATAAACCCCCAGTTCATACATCTCCCTTTGTAATCGGCTGGTAAAGTAGGACACATCTTCTCAGGTCTTTACCAGACTGGCCCTAGCTGTTGAAATGCTCCCTGACAGGCTTATGTGTAGTCAGGTTCTCGGTGTCAGCTGCTGCTGCTGCTCCGTTCTGACTCCGCGGCCCAGACTGGAAGGGAAAACCAGGCCTGCAAGATCCCCACGAGTTGCAACCCCGGTTTTCGCGGCCCTTCCCGGGGAAGCGCTTCCCGCCCGCGGAAGGCTACCGCAGGGTCTCTCGCCGGTGGCTCTGAGCAAAGGGCAGACCGGCTTCTCCGCCCGGCTGCAGAGCTGGACACCGAACCCCTCCTCCCCCCCGGGAGCGCCGCGGCCCCTCCTGCCTTCGCCGGCTGTGCTCGCGGGAAGAGGCGCTCCACAAAGTTGGCGTTGAGGGGCCGGGGGACAAGATGGCGGCGTGCGCGCGGAGAGCCGCAGCAGGTAGAGGCTACGGCGGGCTTAATGCCTGCGGGCGCCGGCCGGTTCCGCTGCCCGCCTCCCCCCACCCCCCGGCCGGGCTGAACCCGGGGGCAGGTGAATTGCACGGGCTAAATAAAGGGGCTCTGCGAGGCGGCGCGTGTGCTGGGGGCGGCGGACGGAGACTTGCGCCTGGTGCAGCTGAGTCGGCGGGTGCGGGCGGGGGTTGCTCGTGCTGAGTGCGCGGCTGCTGGCTGGGCCGCTGCGGAGGGAGGGGGGCTTAGTCCATAGCCCCGGCTCGTGTGTTTTGATTCCTGGTGTGATCTTTGGTAAGTCACTTCGGCTTCCCTGACTCAGTTTCCCCGTCGGTGTAGTGGTGCGAGCGCTGCGAAGAGCTGCGGGCCGTGGCAGATGGGAATTTATTGTTTTATGTTAATGAGTTGTGGGAAGACATGAAGTCGTGTGTAGTAAGTATTTGTGCAGCTTCGCTACGCTCTTGTTAGCCGGTTTGGCCCGTATTCCCAGCGCTGGGTTCTGGTCCTGGAGGCTGCTCTCCTGCTCAGATCTCTGCATGGAGCCCTCTGGCCTTTAATAGGTGCACGATGTTACCTTCTCTCATGGAGCTCCTTGAAGGATCACTTCAGGACATCATGTGTCTTAGACAGGTAGAACTAATCCATTTTACAAGTAAACTTCCCCATTTTCCACAGACGAGATGTGCTACATACCCCCACTTTCCTTATTTTCATACATAGCTTCTATATTTAATCAAGTTCTGTAGGTTGTGGGTGTGTTTGGGTGTTTTTTTTTTTTAAAGATAAATGTAGACTTTATTTACTTATAAAGTTCTCCTCCAGGTTGAAAATAGTGCCTTGCATGGTGAATAGTTACAGCGAGGTAGCCATGTTAGACTAACACAGCCACCTCTCTCATCCAGATGCTGCAAGAGTGTGAGACCAGTTGGTGGTTAATGAGAAGCATGATGAGAAATAAAATGTGGATATTTATGAATAGGTTTTCCTGGATGTACAGAGAATGACTCTTTGGATCTTGGCTTGATTAGAATCTTACATTTTCCTGTGGTGCAAACCTGACATACAGTGTCAGGTTCTTTAATGCTCAGCTTGGAGGTTACATGTAGATTACTCTTCCTTCCCTCATTTGCAGACATGATTCTTTTCTCTTTGAGGAGTTAAAGGTAGTTTGATCTCAATTACTGTACCAAAACTAAATTTATTATGTAAACTGAACCACAGACCTGGTCTCCGATAGGGACTCTCAAAGAGAAAAAAAGTTCTGCCTGGTGATTAGTAGCTGCTAAGGAAACACTCCATCTACCTTATGGGGTAGTACAGTCTTTCTGATTCCCTGGATTATGGGGACATCTGGACCAATCCCTAACATAAATTACAGATGCCCGAAGGCTTTATAAATTGTATTACTTGGAGATTCCTGATGTTAACTAAGGGTACGTCTTCGCTACTCGGAAGATCGACCTGGTCAGGGTCAATCTTCCAGGATTCGATTTTACACACCTAGTGGGGACATGTGAAATCGAACTATCAAGGGCTAACCATCAACCCCTGCATTTCTCAGTCTCGCAAGGAGTAAGGATGGTTGACGGAGAGTTTCTCCCATCAGCCTCCCTCAGTGAGGACAGCCAGGTAAGTCAATTCCAGCTGCACAATTGCTATAGCTAGGATTGCGTCTCTACAGTCAACTTTAAGGTCTAGTGTAGACCTGGCCTAACCCACGCCCTGTAACTGCTGCCCTCAAGGTCTGGTGGAGGGTGAGGTGGTGGTGTTGGATATAAAAAAAATTATTGAAGCTAATGTTTGATATCCAAAATTCACATTACACAGCTTGAAAGAAATAATCACAGTAGCTGTGCAAATCTATCTTCACAAAACAAAAAAGCAGTCCTGTAGTGCTTTAAAGATTAACAAAATAATTTATTAGGTGATAGGTTTTCATGGGACAGACCCACTTCTTCAGATCTGGAAAATTCAGAAGTCGGTTTGTCCCATGAAAGCTTATCACCTAATAAATTATTTTGTTAATCTTTAAAGTGCTACAGGACTGCTTTGTTAGCTTAAAAGGAAAGGCTCTCTACCTCTGGGGTCAAGCATAGGTTATCTAAAATTACAAGCCCTGGTTAGAAAGTTTGCAAAATGCATACTAGGGATCTTAAAGGTTAATCAATATGGGGTAGAGGAGCCCCCTGCCCTGCCTGCTGTGGTTTGCTCTAGCCATGCAGTGCTGCCACATGCAGGGGCACTCAAGCTTGGACCAGAGTAGTCCCATCCACAGCAGCCCAGGGATTAGGATGTTGGGGACAGCTGGGAAAGAGGGAGAGGTGGATGGGGAGGTCGCTCAATCTCAGATGGGGTGGAGTGGCCCTCCTACTGGGGTGGGTGCTGCTCCAGCCTGGCTAGAGTACCCCTGTCTGCAATGCTTCTGGGTCAGGCTGCTGCAAATAGGGGCTGCTCTGGGCCCAGCTGGAGCATCCCTGCCTGTGGCACTGCTGCGGGTGTGGGGGCACTCCAGTGTGGCCAGAGCTTCTCCGATTCACTGCAGAGGGCCGCTATAGCCCAAGTGGGCTGGAGTAGCCTCCCGAGCAGCTATGTTTAACCGATTCAACAGGATCTTACATCCCTCCTGCACTCACCAGTGGCTCTATGCTACATGAAAATTCTGTCTGGTCAAAGCCTCTGGAATTTGGGCAGGTTTCCTCAGCCAAACTAGAGAATAGTATCTATGGACATCATCCTGTAACAAGTATTAGAGGGGTAGACAAGTTAGTCTGTATCTTCAAAAACAACACAAAGTCCTGTGGCACCTTATAGACTAACAGATCTTTTGGAGCATAAGCTTTTGGGAGCAACGACTCGCTTTGACTATCTGTTAGTCTATAAGGTGCCACAGGACTTCTTGTTGATTCTGTAAGAGTGACTTATATAACCTCTCTCACATGAATTATTGGGTTCAGTGGAACTCTGCATGTGTGTTAATGATGGAATCTCTAAATCGGTTGTGCAGCTCCCTTTGGCTTCAGTGGTGCAGGATCAGACGTTTTATTTTTGTATGTGCTGATGTAATTTTATATTGGATGCTGCATCAGCCCCAGCTTCTAAATTTTTTTTTGTCTGTACAGTAAAACCCCGAGACACGCACACAAGCTGACTTTTGTCAGGGATGGTGAGAGTCAGGCTGCTGCTCCTGACAGAAGCAGTTTCACAGCTCCTGTTGGGGTGGCAACCTGACTTGTGGCTGCTGCCACTGACAGGAGCTGGGAAACTGACCAGCACCAGGCTCTGGGCTGCCCACCTCTCACAGGAGACAGGAAACTGACCAGCAATGCCCTGAGTTAGGTGAAATTTGACTTACGTGGGGTCGTGCAAGAGCGCACCCTCCACGTAAGTCACGAGTGTACTTCAATAGAATGTAAACTCCTTGGGAAGTGAGTAGTTCTGTGTGTGAATGATTGTGAACACTCTTCTGGTGGTCAGTGAACACCAGTATAACAAATTGAACTGAGTAAGTAGTCCAATAGATACAGGTAGGAATCATTTAAAAAAAATCAGTTCTTAAGTATTGTAGTTGAAGACAGTGACATAACATGCACTCCATAACCTCAATGAAATTGGGAGAATGACAAAGAAATACGTGAACACGTGACCCATAGAATTTCTTAAAGGGCAATGTCTCTGACCTGTCCCTAGAAACATGAGACACCTTCAGAATTTTATATTTAAAAACTAGGTCTTCAGAACACCCCAGGGAGACTGATGCTGTCTGCATTTGAAAAAAGAAACAAATTTCACGCAAGAATTAATCTACACGTGATCAGCATTTGCAAATTTCAACCAGGAGAACTACTTCAGTCAAAATAGCTCTGGGCTACCCAATGAGAGCAAGATTCTTCTTCTTGAAGTAGGGGGGCAACTCAATAATCATAATTTAAAGTCAAGAGATAAATATTTGTCTGAATTAAGAATCTATTTCAGAGATTACAAAACAACTCACAAGAAAACAAACTTACTTGCTCGAAACTACAAAAGCCATGTTTATACTATGCTCACTACAGCAGCATTACTACAATACTATAGCTGTGCCACTATGACCAGTAGTACAGTATAGACATAGGCTACAGCAATGAAAGATGTTTTCCTGCTGCTGTAGGAATGTTACTTCCCTGTGAGACAGGAGCTATGTTGACAGAAGCATTTTTCTATCATAGTTGTGTCAAAACTGGAGCATGTAGGTTGGCAAAGCTAAAGCAGCCAGTTTTGTGAATTTTTCTCTCTAGAGCATCATAAATATGTCAACCTGAGTTTAAATGTAGACCAACCCAAAGAAGACAGGCTTTCGATGTTTTGTAAAATATACTGAATTGCTTGGTTTACATATTTTCCAGGTTCTAAGTTCATCCTTGGCACAATTTCATACCAGAATTGTGCTTCTGAAGTTATGAAGAAGTTCAGAATACACCAAAGGCTTCAAACTTGTCCTTGAGGCATCAGCATCTTTGGCATGGTCTAAAGCAAACTGGTGTAAAAGTAACCACTGGTTTCATGTATGCATACTTTTCTCTCATTCTGGAACCAGTGGTTTAGTGATGGGAGCCATTCCATACTGTGCCCTGACCTCACAACTGCCCTTGTCCCCACCATATCCTTCCCCCTCCCCCAAAATAAGAAGCATTGTGGAGGAGGAGCAAGTGAACAGCACACTTGGGAGAAGGAGTGGACCTGAGTAGAAAGGGGCAGGGTGGGGGTAGGAAGAAGCAGGGCCAGCATAGGATGGAGTCTGGGCAGAGCCATGGGGAGCATCCCCCCGCAACAGATTAGAAACTCAGGATGATTTGTCCTAGGCCCTGCATCCCCAGAGACACGGCCTTGCCTAGGAGCACCTGAGGAACATTTGCCATTTAATCAGAAACCACTTTAGTGGTAAATCCTCTAAGTAGATAGACAATCCCACCAACACTGAAACAGAAAAGTAGATAGAGAGGGAGTGTTAAGCCCTATGACTGGCATCACTCACATTGTTGTTATCTTCATTGTCCTTGTCATCCTTGTGCCTCCCCTTGTTTTCCCACTTTCACCCAACACACAAGCCAGACAACAACTTTTTTTCCTGACTTATGTTTACACTGCTAGTTCTCCTAGACATGCATAAGCGTTCCAACCCCTTTTTCTTATCTATGCTTCCATATACCACTAATTTAAATGTGCCCCATCTGTTACTGGGTATCCCCTTAGCGCCCTTTATTCTCAACAAGGCTGTTAAGAATCACCTAAAATGTTACTGTCTGGCATCAGGTGGCATTAAGTGATATATGGTGCCACCGTTTCCAGTTTATCACTACATAGTTTTCAGAATATAATATAAAAATATATATATAAAATGCTTTACTGCAATTTTACACTTCACAGGTATGGGATTATCTTTGTCAACTGGTCATGCAAATCTGTTTTAGTCCGTCACTCCAGGCTCTCCTAGTTGGTACAATTGGTTGATAATCATGCACAGATAAAAAGCATAATGCCAAAACTGGATGGATGTGTGCGTAAAGTGAAAATCACTTATTCCATCCATATACAGAACTCCTACAATATGAGTAGGGAGGAGTCCACAGAAGCAGGTTAAAGTTCAACAGATGCTTGTTGAGAAATCCGGTTAAGATACCACAATTGGCCATAGTATTTCTCATGCTAGTGAGCAGTGTTCTCTCTAATTTTTTTTCCATTTGTGGGTAGGCTAAATTTTGTTATGTGCACCAAGGCATGTACAGATGTGTGCCACCATTAGAAACACATGCTGCCAGCTGTAGATAACTGGGGACTCTCTGCTAATTAGCTGGGTGGTACCTGACTTTCTCATGGGCTGAAGACTAAATTGTCTCAGATCTTATTCACGCATTTTTGCAGTGATGTAGACCCCTGCCTTTGTGCCATGGGGGGGATACTTTTAACAACTTTATGCATATGTTCTGAGCCAAATTTTTGCTCAGTTTCTCACAGAAGTAATCACATTGAAGTCAGAGGAACTATTTGCATTAATAGCACAAACAAGATTTGGCCTACTAAGTGCTTTGAGGTAGAATACCCTTAAAATAACTAAGCAGGGGCTAACTGGGCCAGGGACCTGCTTTTTGACTGGAATGTCTAATCAGATCTACTGACCAGACACCCAAAATCTACTTACTGTGGGCCAGGGAGGCGCAAGGTCATCTACTCTCATGGGCCTCTACTTATACGTGGCCACCTCCTACCTGCATGGTGTGCCTGAAGCTTCCAGCCCAGCCCTACTAACCCGAGGAGAGGGGAGGAAGAGTAACAGAGGATGTGGAGTGAGGCCTTCATCAGAGGACGAATGGCAGAATCTTGGGGAGAAGGGAAGGAGGAAGGGCGAGGGCAGTTCCAGCACTTCTGCTGGAGTGTTTTGGTATTTAGATATTACAGCGTTGGCAACTGTATGCTAATCAGAATAATCCTTTGATTTCTTTCCAGCTTCACAGCATTTCACAAACTTTAACTTTTTATCCTCATAGGCCTGTGCTATAGAAAATACCAGTCCATTGTACAAACCTGAAAACTGAGAGAGGTAAAATGGGCGATCCATATCACAGAGGGATGGAAAAAAACTTGGGAGTTACCGGCTCCCACTCTTGTGATTTAACCATTCGATCAAACCTCTCTCCACTCAAAGGCAACTAAGATTCTTCACCTTTCTACTGGTATTCAGGCTTAATTGTGAAGCACCAAATCATGCAGTAATAATGTAAGGGTTAGTGGTGTTTAGCTGGCCTGTAAATTCTACAAACTTGTGCATATAATTATAACTTTTTTTTAATATCCAGCTTGACCTGAAGCTTAAAATTAACTTTTAAAATCCCTATTAGTTCTATTTGTAATAGACACCTTTGAGCATTCATGCTATGAACTCTTCATTTACCACCTCTGAATTAATTCAAAGTTTCAGAACAAACAATTGAACCGATAGCACTGTAGGAAGAAATGCTTCTCTGCTGTCTTCTTATCTGTCTTTAGCCAATTGGTGAAGCATAATTCATAAGTGTAATGACATAGGAGTTGTTTGGGTTTCATCAATAGGGGAAAGGACCTGCATTATTTTTTTTCCCCCAAAAAGGATTATGACAGTGTCATTCAATTTTACAGGGATTCTTTCCAGATTGCAAACTACGGCTCCCAGGGTATGGACTTTATCTATGTCTCATTCTTTGACTCAAAAAGTTCCATGCTCTTTGTGGAAACTGGGGCGACTCAATCATGTAGCAATTGCAGTTCCTGATTTGGACAAGGCTCAGTCTTTTTACAAGAATGTTTTAGGAGCCCAAGTGAGTAAAACAGTTCCTGTTCCTGAACATGGTGTCTACACGGTTTTTGTGGAGCTGGGAAATACAAAGCTGGAACTGCTGCACCCTCTGGGAGAAAAAAGTCCAATTGCAGCCTTTCTACAAAAAAACAAAGCTGGAGGAATGCACCATATCTGCATCGAGGTATTATACATACACAGTGTCTTATTTTTAAAAAAATCTTTATCAAGTTTCATACTTTCTAATGTATTCATCCTTTAAAAACCCACATTGGCTATGCTGAATCATTATTGTTTGGGAATTTCTATTGAAGACCAACAAATAAAAAGTGAAGTTACAATGATGAAATTCAGGCAAGTTTCACATTGTCATTATTGAAGCAGTTTGTTTTCTTTTTGATCTTCCCAAGCTGAATATGGCATTTGTAATGTCCTGCCTGAAAGAAATAGGAACACACTCATGGAATGTAGCAATGCCTTGCAAAGGTCATTAGGCGGGGGGCAGTTCCAGGATCCTCAGTTTACATACACAGAAAAACCTGTGTGTTGGTTTGAAGACACTGGGGCTTTACCAGGATACCAGCATTTGCTATGGTTGATAGTGAAAAATCCAATATGCAAGTTTAAAAAAGAATCCTGGACAAGCACACAGAGGTGTGTTCAGTTCCTAGAGCTAAGTGTAGTACAATCTTTCTTCATGTAATCTGAGTAAGTCATATATTTACAGAGAGTAGAACAACGGAGCTGGGTGGTATTTCTTTTATTGTATGTTTTTTACAATCACGTTTCAGAAAAGAGTCAAAGTTAAAAATTATCACAATATACACTTAGTTTTGTTGCATATAGTATTGAACATGGCCCTCATAGTTTCTCATAAACACATTTACTCACCTGATTAGTTCTGTTGAAATTAATGGGACTACTCACATGAATAAAATTAAATTGACAGATAGTGTCTATAAACTATATAATAAACTATGTATTTGCTAAGAATAATAGAAAATTGTTCATATGCATAACATATCCAAGTTTTTCCCCTAAATTAAGCCTCCACATTTTCAAAGTAGAGACTGTTAGTATCGACAGGACACTCACCAGATAACAATGCTCAAATGACGTAGGGCAGCTGGTATCACAATTCCAACTGATCACATTATTCTTACACAAAATGTATAAATTTCAGAAGTGTAATGCAAAGTTATAAAAATTGGATAGGACAACTCTCAATCTGTTCAATTAAATCTTTTTTGTAAGGGTATAAATATTTATCTGTTACTTAAATCCATTCTAACTCTCTCTTTTGGCGTGGGGTTATAGGAATCCTCAATTTTAAACTATGTAATGACACTTAATTCCATTAATGCCTAGTATTGCAATAACTTTGTGACCTGAGACTGAAAGACACCTTTATGCTTTTCAAGTTTGTGTTCGTCTGTATTTCATACTTTTGTTTTTTAATTTTAATTTCTTTATTGGAATTGAAATATTACAGCTGCTGTGAATATTTGTTATTTAATATTAAAACTTTAGACTATATTCTTCACTGAACAAGAAATTAAATCTTGAATGTCGTGGCTCAGTATTAACAAGTAGCATTCAAAAATACATTTGAGTGCTTAGATGGAAACTCCCCCGTTTTCAGTTGCTATGGAAATTTGTCATTGACTGTAGAACAGATGCAAGTAAAGATTATAGCAAAAAGCCTTAATTAATTTCAATGTTCATACATATGAATAGGAAGCTGTGACATATAGAAAAAGGACAACAATTGACTGTTTATGAGACAGGGAAAACAGACTCCCACGTTTGGCTATCTGTTGAAATAGCAGAAAGATTGTAGGTCAGAGATGAGTTGACAGGCTAGTGGAAAATGTTGCTTGTTACTAGTTGTACTTATATTGATCTATCACAGAAGGAACTCAAAACATTTCACTGACATAAAAATCTTGAGGTATTCCCATTTATAAAGACATTAAATGAATCATAGTGCCTGGCTGTGGGGAGACGGGAAGACATTCAGTTGGGAGGTGACTGGGGGTTACCTGGCTGGGGGGAGGGGGAGGGGGAGGGCATTCAGCCAGGTTCCCACAGCTACCCCCCAACTGAATTCCCTCCCCTGTCTGCATGGTTGGGGGTGGGGTCTGGCTGTGAGGTAGGGGGAGGATTTTCAGAAGCGGGGTTTGAGGGCCCTGGGTGTGGGGAGGGGAGGGCATTCAGTTGGGCAGGGGCTGGAGGTGACTGGCTCTATGCATGTGGCTCGCGGCGCTATCCACAGAAGCAGGTGCTGACTGTCGCTCGTGGCCATGTTCGTGAGCGGGGAGCCACGGCCTTCTGAAGTGTGTCTGGGCTGGGGAGGGTGGCTGTGTGGCTGACCTGCTTCCAGCTGTGCAGGGGCAGTCAGCCCCCTGCTCCACACCCCCCTCAGGGTGCATTACACATGGGCTACTTACCGGGGGAGGACCCTCAAACAGGGCCAGGGGCACCCTGCTCAATATGGCCTGCCTGGAGGATGCTGTGGCCATGGAGATCAGAAGGCTCTTGTTGCTGGACTCTGGGTCTGAGGGCGGCTTCAGCTCCAGCAGGGTGGTCTGGCTTGATGTGCCTGGCTGCTGCTGCTCCTCCTTGAGGTCCAGCTCCAGTGAGGCAGGGGGTTCCTCCACCACTGTGTCGAGGAGGGTGCTGGCTGGGGAGCTGGCCTTGCCCCCAAGAAGACTGTGAAGTTCCTTGTAAAAAGGGGCAGGTGGAGGGTCCTGCTCCTGCCTGCATCCCTGGTCCTGCTCCTGTGTCTGGGTGGGGTGTGCAGGGGCCACTAAGCTCGTGGCTAGGTGGGGGCATTCCTTCTTGCCGGTGGTGTCCTGAAGCATGGCCTCCTCCTACCACAGGAGGTCCCTCAGCTTGGGCTCCGTCCAGGATGGAACCCTCTACTGGTAACTAGCCCATCCCATGTCAGTTACCTAGAGCTGGTGGGGGGCTCCTGGGTCCCCTCAGCCAGCTCCTTGGGGAAACGCTCACAGGAAAAATCCTCGGTCCCCTGCTCAATAACTCCTCCTCCTTCGCCCTCCCAGAGCTTACGGAGCACCACAAATATACCATTTGTAGTGTTGAAACTCAGTAAGGGAGAGGGAGGGGAGCAGGGATGGGGCGGGGCACTCCGAGGAAGACGCAGGGCAGTGGCTGGGAGTGCAGCCTCGCGGCTGTGTTCCTGGCCACAGGGCTACATAGCCACCCTGCCTCTTCCACTGAACTCAGCTCCCTTGTCTGTTCTGTCAGTGCTGGTTCCTCTGCTGGCACCAGCATGGAGCGCCACAGGAAGCAGCAACAAAGGGGCCAGCATTTATCTCCTCTGGTCCAGCTAATTCTGTGGTTCAGGACGAGGCTGCTGGGAGCTCCACCCTGTAGTGTCTTCACAGAAGCTCTACAGCAGCACAGTTGTGTTGCTGCAAAGTTTTAAGTGTGCACAAGCCCTTAAATGTGTTTGTTTACTACCTTGACTAGTCCCCTTGAAATCAAATTTTAAATCCATATTTAAAATAGAAAATATATCAAACGGCCAGAGGCAACCGGAAAAGCAGCCACGTGCCCTCCACCTCCCCTTCCATACTCTGCCCATGCCCGTTCCCCCTGCTTCCCATCAAAGCCTTGTTCTGCTTTGTGAGTGTGGGACAGTCCCATCCCCTGGAGTGGCATGGCCAGAGGGTACTGCGTGCTCAGAAGCTTGCAGAGTTCTCGGGCCATGCTGTGATGCGGGAGAGGCAGGAGTGCCCCCGTGGTCTTTGGAAGCAGTGCAACGCTGGCAGTGACAGCAAGGGGGGAGTTGGAGGGGGTGCGTGTGACTCCTTGTGCACCCGCACATGACACCTATAGGCCGCATCTACACATGCACACTACTTCGAAGTAGCGGCGCCAACTTCGAAATAGCGCCCGTCACGGCTACACGTGTTGCGCGCTATTTCGAAGTTGAAATCGACGTTAGGCGGCGAGACGTCGAAGTCGCTAACCCCATGAGGGGATGGGAATAGCGCCCTACTTCGAAGTTGAACGTCGGAGTAGGGCACGTGTAGACGATCCGCGTCCCGCAACATCGAAATAGCAGGGTCCTCCATGGTGGCCATCAGCTGAGGGGTTGAGAGATGCTCTCTCTCCAGCCCCTGCGGGGCTCTATGGTCACCGTGTGCAGCAGCCCTTAGCCCAGGGCTTCTGGCTGCTGCTGCTGCAGTTGGGGATCCATGCTGCATGCACAGGGTCTGCAACCAGTTGTCGGCTCTGTGGATCTTGTGTTGTTTAGTGCAACTGTGTCTGGGAGGCGCCCTTTAAGGGAGCAGCTTGCTGTTGAGTCCGCCCTGTGACCCTGTCTGCAGCTGTTCCTGGCACCCTTAGTTCGATGTGTGCTACTTTGGCGTGTAGACGTTCCCTCGCAGCGCCTATTTCGATGTGGTGCTGCCCAACGTCGAAGTTGAACGTCGACGTTGCCAGCCCTGGAGGACGTGTAGACGTTATTCATCGACATAGACTATTTCGATGCAGCGTACACGTGTAGACGTAGCCATAGAGATGGCTATGGTTCCCTTTATGAATTCTGTTTTAGGGATTCAGCAATTGCATTCAGATTCAGCTGATCAGAGTTTTTATTTCTTTTAACTATGGTATCTATTTGCAGTTGTTTAAGAAATTAAAAGACTAATTCAATCTGCTCAAATTGCTGTTAACCAGAGCTGCTATGAAGTGCTGTTAGGGAAATGTGAAGGACTACAGCAGCAGTCAGGCAGTGGGGGTGGAGAGAACAAGAATAATAGTTGATAAGGGCTGTTTAAAAAAAACAGACTGCTGAGTAATAGAAATGCCAACACTACTTAAATTACAGATACAAAGAGAGGAACAAACTAGGAATCTTTAAAAAACTATATCTTCTTACAGATTTTAGAAGTTGGAGCCTTGGTGGCTTGTTTCAAAGATACTCCAGTAAACATTCAGTTAGCAGCAATGATGGTACTCCATGTACATGAGCTCTGTTCAGCAAGAGATTTGTGACCTTGCATGGTGTAGAGGTTATCAGAGATGACTGTCAAAAGATGTCATGCTGTTAAGTTTGAAAAATACAAGAAATGTAGCACTTAGTTATCTCTGGCAGGGAAATGTAAAAATTCTGTATTAAAGGAAACACACATTATCAGGTGGCAGAGAGACAGCTGTATTTGTCTGTATTCTATCAAAACAAAAAAGCAGTCATGTAGCACTTGAAAGACTTAATTGTCGGGTGTAACAGGTCAAGTGAGCCAAGATCCACAAAATCCAGGGCTCAGATCATAAATTAAATGGATGAGGGGGACTTCTGGCAGCTAGAAATTTGGTGCATGAAGTGAAGAGATACTTAGCGCCAAATTTCTCTATACAAATTCAAAAGAGCTCATATAAGAGCATCAATAAGGGCTTCTGTTTGGATGGCCTGGTTCCTGCGCAAACTCAAATGACAATGAGCAACCCCAGTCTGTCCTAGAAAAATGACCATTGTTGACACCACCCCAACCCCTTTGTCATGTGGAAAATAATTTGCCTTTGGCAAATAATGGTCAGACCACTTTAACGTCCATTATAGAAAGAGTGTTGGACATCTGATGGAACAAGAGAGGAACATCTTCTTGATACACAGTCACCAAGCTAATATTTTCCTAATGCAGTTGTTTCTGGAGACTCTTCACAGCTTACTCTCATTATTGTCCCTTGGGGATGCAGTAATATGCTTCAGCTGAGCACAGTCAATTTCTTCTTGTGGCGGGTTTAGCTAGCTAGATCTGCAGGAAGTGAAGGCAGCTGTGATGATTTCTCTATTGGGGGAATGAACCTCAAGGGGTTACAGCCCATCACAGCATGTATTACACAAGCTAATTTTAGAGAATCCTTAATTACATTTTTTAAAAAGTAACTGGTATGTGGATATGACTGGAGCAACTTTGGGATTTTAAGAAACAAAACTCAGTTTAAAAGGATTAGGACTTAATTGAATTCTACTTCCCTGTATTTATACTATGTAAAGTTTATGTTTTCATGATTACATCTTTAAAGCTTATCCATTTAGATATGTCCGGGCACCTCAGTCTTGAAAAACGGCTGTCATGTTATTTTAATGCCAGCACTTTATTAATTGGCGATTGTACTAAACTGGGTGTTAATTTTGTTCTTTCAACAAGTATTCATTAGAGATCTGGGTGAACCAAAGTCTCCTTTTATATCAGCACATCCACAGTAAAACCATGTGGTTACAACTTAAGGACTAGTCCATATCAGGTTGCCCAGAAATGTTATGTGTTGTGCTACTCCCACTATGAAGTATAGTTGCCCAATATGAAAATGGGACATGTCTCTATAGTATCCTCTCGTAGTCTGGGTGACTCAAGGTTTGCGGAGATCAATTGATACCAAACCTATCTCTGGTAAGATGAACATAAGCAAATGTTGCACAAACCCAGCATTTAATGAGTCGGGTCTTTGTCTTCAGTTAAGACAGGAAAACATTCCTACCTGTACAATTTACTATTTAGGAACAATGTGAAGCTTTTAGCTATTTATTTTGATTTATGAATTTTGAAGCATAAAGTACCTAAAGGTCAGTGATGTATTATAATGGTGAACCTCTTAAACAGAACTACTAAGTACAGCTATGTTACATTTCTTGATTGAAATCTCTAGGTAACTGCATATTTCTGTAGCTTTTTTGGCTTTTAGAATTAAACAATGCTTTATTATGAAACCACCTTATTGTTGCTGATGTAGAATCTGTGACGCATACACTTTAATGTTTGTTTTTATAAGGTTGATGACATAAAAGCAGCCATGGCAGAACTGAAGGAAAAGGAGATTCGAATATTGAGTGAAGAGCCCAAAATAGGGGCGCATGGCAAACCTGTGATTTTTCTTCACCCTAAAGATTGTGATGGAGTCCTTGTAGAACTTGAGCAAGCCTGAGCTGTAATCCTAAAAGATAAAACTATGAATGAATTTGCAAACCTCATCAGATGGTGTTGGAATTTGTATTATGCCTTGCACTGTGTAGAGTCATTGAACTTAATTCTTTCTTGTTGATCACTGCTCTTATGTAGTAAAATGTAGGGAAATATCACCATGTACAGAAGGAAGCTCAAACACTGTTAACCCTCATACTCATTTGAGTGTATGACTTTGGTGGTTCAGACCTTCAAAAATAATATTTTAAATACGCTTGGATTCCATTGTACTATGAATCTGGTAGTAACATGATCTGAAGAGCATATACAAGATATAGTTGTTTATCACAGATTGCAGAATAATATTTGTGTGTAGATTTCTAGGTTACTCCACATCATTTTTTTTCTATATTGCTTGCTTTCTTGGTGACAAGAAGATGGCTCAGGTATTCATGAGAGAAAGAACTCTACAAGGGAACATTTTATTTTCTGTCTTCATCATTATAAGTATTATCTGAACTTCACATTGATTTGTTCACTTAATTGTAGGATTCTTGTGTTACTGGAAGGATGTCTTGGATCGTTAAGCAATTTTTATCGACCCTAGCAATTTCTTCCAAGAAAACTGTTCTCTCTAAATCACCATTTTGTAAATTTCTGTATTACATGTATCTGGAAAAAATTAAATATTTATAGGGGAATAAATGGTTTATTTTAAACATACTGTGATTACACAATGTTTGTTTTTATTTTAGTTTTGTCAACAGACTTTTAGATTTAGCCCATTCTGCTTTTTTCTGTTTTCTCCCTAATTGATTTCATGGCTCTGAAACCTATGGGGGAAAATAGCTGGGATATACAAAAAAGACTAATGACTAGTATTTTAATACTTTTCCAATGCAAAAATGTTCAAGTAGTCTTATTAAAATCTGTGTTTATTTTAATTTTACCAATAGATAAATAAAACTATATTTACGTCTGTAAGCTGTTCCATTAAAGTCAGTGAGACTGTTCATGTTCATGAAGGTTTGCTAGATTAGGGACCATAGTTCTCAAGTGGGCCAAACCTTTGCATTTTAGTTACATGAAGGTTGTTCTTCATTTTTAATGGAACTAATCACATGAGTACAGTAAACACACCATTTAGTTTGATCTCTTTTACAGATTATTCAGGTTTCCACAGCAGAAATAGAAAGTGCATATTTGATGATCACATCTTTAAACGTTACATAAAGAAAGATATTTAAAGGAATTTATCAAGAATTAAATTATTCTGCATTTTTCTAGAATAAAGCATTTCTGAATTTACTCTTAAAGCTCTGGATACAATAAAGATGCAGTGTTTCATCCTTTTAGGAACAATTTTTAATCCAGTTTTAACCTACATTAGTGCCAACTTGTTATGGCAGTTGAGTAATTCCTGCTGTATTTATTGTTTGCTACAAGAAAAATCAATATATATATTATGGCAACATGAGTCAGATTTTAATCATGATTCGAAGATGCTTATAGCTTTTGTGGTCCTAAAGTAAAAATAAGGCCAAAAAACTATACACAAAAGCTGTTAACTTTGTATTCACAGTTATCTTACCTGAAAATCGATTTTTACTTCAAGGAGAATGCTTTGAGCCTTATGTAGGGCTATTACATTTGTTCAGTGAACTGTCTATAGAACAGTGAGATTTATCAAATCTAAATTGTGTAGATAAGCCAATGAAAGGTAAGTACTTAATTTTTTCCCTGACATTTTATTCTGCTAGTTTAAAAATGTTGGTTATTATTTTAGATAGGGCAGCTTTTATTTTCACATCAAATCATTTGAAGAACAAGAGTCTTGGGTGGCTTTTGTTTTTCCTTTCAGAAAGGATCAATAATTAAAGTATCAAAAGTATATGGTGTTCTGTTGACTGCATATCAAAGTTATTGGTTAGTTGTTTTAAACCCAAGATTGTTGGTTTGGGCTATTATCATGATAATTGGAACAGAAGGACTACAAGGTTAAAACTCTTTCTTTCTACTTTGTCCTAAATAATATATATTGGTTTGTAGGCCCTACATTGAGTGGGGCCTAGATAAACTGGGCTTGACTTGATCATAGGTAAGCTTGACCAAAAGTGGATAGAGGCCTTGAGTGAACAGAACTTTGAGGAATGTTGTTTTGTGTCACAGAGGGCTTCTCTACACTACCACCTTCCTTCGAAGGAAGGATGATAATTAGGGTGTTGGGAGTTTACTAATGAAGTGCTGCAGTGCACAGGCAGCACTTCATTAAGCAAATTGCCCCCCTGCGGCAACTTCAAAGTTTTAAACTTAGAAGTACCAACACGCATCTATCTGCGGCTCACCCACCAGTACTTCGAAGTGCCGGGGCAACTTCAAAGTACCGGTGGGTGAGCCGGGGCTAGACGCCTGCCAGTACTTCAAAGTTTAAAACTTCGAAGTTGCCGCGCGGGGCAATTTGCTTAATGAAGTGCTGCCTGTGCACTGCAGCACTTCATTAGTAAACTCCCAACACCCTAATTACAATCCTTCCTTCGAAGGAAGGTGCTAGTGTAGACAAGCCCAGAGTGTCTGGTATGGCATCCCCAAGGATTTGAATCAGTTTTTCAAAACATTCACTAGAAAATTATCTGCCAGATTTGAAGCAACAATTACCAGCAAGTTCCCAACTAATTGGCTTCAAAGTGGGCTCCATGGAGTGTAGGCAACTGCTGCCTCAAGCTTACTGTAAACCTTCGATTTAATAGCCCCCTGATGTAACAGATTTTGGAAATAACTGATGCTGTCTGACATCCTCTCTGCTGCTCCCCCCACCCCCAATAAATACCACCACTGGGGTTGGAGGAGCTGCCAGTGCTGGAGGGCTCATTGCAGCGGCTGGGGCCACAGAAGCTGGGATGGGGCTGTGGCAGGCGCAGGAGCTCTCCGCCCCATGTGGGTGGAGTATGTTGGTGCCTGCCCACTGCTGTCTGCAGTGGTGCTGAGCAGCAGCCGTGGTGTTGGAGGCTGCTGCCTGCTGGCAGGCTGTGGGCAGCCACATTCTACCTTTGCATGAGTGGCTTGGAGCTGGGGGCTGGAGGAGCTGCAGTGCTGAGAGCTGCAGAAGGTGGAAGGGCAGGCAGAGGACAGGGGTGAGTGATGGGCTGGGAAGGTGAGTGCAGCATCATACAGTATAACCATACAGGTGTAATGGACTTTTGGCATTAATGGACACCCCTTCCCCCATTAGTCCATTTAATCGAGGGTTTACTGTGTCTGGTTTTAGGTGGGGATAAACACTTTTAATCACTGAATACTTTGTAGAAAAGAAGTTCTCACCTTACTGTGAACAGAGCACATACTATATACAGAGAAATTTATTCTCTAGTGAGGCTGTGTCTACACGGGCCCAAAACTTTGAAATCGCCATTTCGAAGTTTACTAATGAAGTGCTGAAATACATATTCAGCTCCTCATTATGATGCTGGCAGCTGTGGCACTTCGAAATTGACGCTGTTCGTCCAGATGAGGCTCCTTTTTGAAAGGATCCCACCAACTTCGAAATCCCCTAGGAATAAGGGGATTTTGAAGTTGATGGGGTCCTTTTGAAAAGGAGCCCCGTCTGCACGAGCCGCGCGGCGGTGAGCCGCATCAATTTCGAAGTGCCACGGCTGCTGGCATTCTAATGAGGTGCTGAATATGTATTTCAGCGCTTCATTAGTAACCTTTGAAATGGCTATTTGCATGGCCATTTCAAAGTTTTGGGCAAGTGTAGACACAGCCTTAGAGTAACTAGTCATTCAAAAAGAAGCCCAAGTTACCTCCCCCAGTTTAGCTACTCTCACTACCTACACTGCAGGAAAGACTGTCCAAGCCCTCTTATGCTACAAGATCGGAGCTAATTGGTATGCCTGCTCTGACTTTCAGCACTTCCCCGGGGTAGCCCAGCGCTTTGCAGGATCAGGCTGTTTGTGCACTGGATTAGTCCCGTCCTTCAGGAAATTTTTTCTTTCTTTCACTGAGCCTCTTAAAGGTCCATCCAGCTAAAAGCCAGACTAGAAATCCACCTGACCTTTGGTCCTTAAGGCTGCACATAACTTTTTAAATAGTCCAACTTTAATGATGGGGCCTGAATTAAAAACCCAAACTTAATAGATATTTAAATCCAGGCATTGTCTCATACTCATCTCTAATTATAAATCCCCAAAGCAAGACAGATCCATCCTTCATTTTCCCCAAAGGGGGATGTACTTTTTTTTTTTCTACTCTCAAATATAAGATGATGTGCTAGCCCTTTAAGTCAGGCTTTGGGTCAAGTTCTAGCCCACTGGTGGGCGACCTGCAGTGTGAGGGCTGCATGTGGCTCAGTGAGGTTCTGTGTGGTGCACAGACATTTTATTTACCATTGCCCATACACAGGGTTGCCACATTCTGCTGGCTTATTCCACATAGTCCTCCCCACCAGTATTACAGAAGTGATAGGCACTTAAATGAAGGGCACATGACATGAGGTGTGTGCTGAATGCACAAAACATTGTGAGAGCCAGTGCTCCCACAGCATCCCTTCAAAGTCCAGATATAGTTTGATTAGCACTCGCTGCAAATTCTGTGGATGGAAGTGCAGTTAGCATAACTACCCTTTCTCAGGAAACCATATTATGACAACCTTGCAGCCCACTGGGATGAAGGAGAGCCACTCATGCAGTCCACTCACCAGCCTAGGTTTCCTCTCACTGTTCTAGCCTGTTCATGGAAAAACTGGGAGTTGTAGTTCCAAGGACTGATAAACGTTGTAGGCTGGAAGGGAAAGCATGCTGGTAAGGGGCAGCCTGTGTTTAGGGTGTTCCCTTTGTTCAGTCTAGTTGTAGGCTGGGATAATAGAGTTGGGGATAACCTTGAAAGTTAGAAATCTTAAGAAGGAATCTCAATGAATGCTGGATGGCTGGAGATGCTATCCTAGGGAGGAGTCATGTTTATTTTGAGATGGGAGTATAAGTTTGAAAAGGATGAAGATTCTGATAGAGTAGAGAAGGAAATGGCCTTGGGTAGGAAAGCGCAGAAGGGCTTGAGGTCTGTCTAAAATAATGTTGCTTTTTTGGGGTGAGGCCTTAAGGAATTACTCTCCTTCTTCAAAGGACACCAGCTTGTGCAGAATCTCGGTGAAGAGCTTATGATAAAAACAGAGATGGGTGGTGGAGGAAAGTTAAGAATTCAACTTGGACTTTTGTTAGCCTGAGGAGAGGCTAAATATAGCAATAAATGTAAAACACTTGTAAAAGGCTGTCTATTTCTCTGGATGAAGAAAGAGCGGAGGAGGAAATTTGCCTGCTGTTTTCCTCAGTGATCAGGTAGGAAAATAGGATGCACGTAGAAGCAGAATACTTTAAAAGCAATGAAGCCTTGTCTCTAAAGTTTACCATAGCTGTCAAAGAATAAATTTTAAAAACATTTCTCTTTCTAAATACCTTTTTCAAAATGAATGGGTAGTCTCCATCATGCAGGATTGACTACCTGTCATGTGCACACACACACAATGCTGTTGCAGTATTGTCTGCGCCAGGAGTTTTCAATCTTTGAGTCATGGCTCTTCATGGAAAGATTGTGACAGGCCATGAGATGCTTTGTTTACCTGAGTGTCTGCAGGTACAGCTGCTCATAGCTCCCAGTGGCTCTGCCATTGGCTGGGAACAGTGAACCACGGCCACTGGGAATATTCAGGTAAACAAAGCATCTCGCAACCCCCCAGCAGCTTACCCTGGCGAGCCACAACTCAGATTGAAAATCCCTGCCTTACATACTAGAATCACTAAAGCAGAAAATCTGATCTCTTCTGTTTTGTCCTCATGTTTGATTTCTCCCTCGCCCCTGCTCTAGTTTTTACAGCAGGATGGCTCAGGCTTACACAAATGCCTGTAAGTGTCTGTACACAATAAAATCATCCTGTATTTCAAGAATTGCAATCGCCCAGTGTACTTTTAGCAGACCCAATATTGGCTGGCTTTCCTTGTGCTGCTTTTTTGGCTGGCTATATTTTGGTGACTCGTCAAACCTGCTTTAGTGGTGTTACCTGACTTTGCCAAATGCATCGTCAGACTGTGTTTAAGGCTGTTCTCCACTCTAGTACTTTGAGAGCAGAAGGTGAGGGCTTGCAACATCTTTAAAGTACCGAGCCACTAAAGGTTTCTGCTTGAAACCCAGGTCACTGATTCCCTGACCCTGGGTGATATACCGTTACCAACCAAGTGCAAAGCCCCTTTTGAGAACCCAGGAAGACACATGGGATGTCTGTCTGTGGGGTAACCCCAAGCTCTTAACCCTCCCTCAAGAGAGCTTGAAAACAAACTACAATTTCTTAATAGCTGAACTTTCAATTTCAGGCATGTATACCCAGAACCTCCTGCTTTCTAGGACCCAGAAATCAGATCACAGGCTTACAAAGGTGATTTTATGAACAAGACTAAGAAGGCCTCCTTGCTGTAAATTTAGTTGGTTGGTAGGTGTTACACAGCAACCGCAAAAAGGTAGATTTAAGCACAGAGAACTGTTCTCCTGGGGTTCTGTTTAAATGTTATAGTGGAGGGAACATAAATCAACACAAGAAAAATCCTCCAAACCAACCAAAATTTAAACAAAATATCCTGATTGTGTCTGACTAAACATCTTTTTACTCGCATATCTCTTAAGTCTATTACTGGAAATTTCATGCCTGGTTCCTGGCATAATTCATCTCTCCCAGCTCATCTCTGTTCACACAAAAAAACTGCAGCAGGCAGATCTCTGCTTCAGTTAAAAAATCACACTCTCTTTCCATTAGCACTCCTTGTTCCCTGCCAACACTTCCCGGAGCTTCTCAGGGACCCCCTGTCTCTGAACTTAACCCTTACAGAGTCAGTTTAGTTAATGGAATGGCTGGGATGTCTAGAAAGGGGTAGTACCCTTTCCACTTATCACAGTCTGTGATAACAGGTATGGATTCCTCAGCACTTTCATGCTAGTTTAAGGGTGGCATAAAATTTCTGCTGAATGGCACTTGTAACAATATATTAAGTCCAAATATTTTATGTCAGTTTCTAGTTAGTTAAGGAAAATTTTGATTTCAGTTATAAATTTAGCTTTAGTCAAAATGGAATAATTTATCACACATCTCATGTAACATGCATGAAACATGGGAATATTACATGCTGTAGGATGCATAATTTAAGGCTGATTTTCTGAACTTCTAATTTGCAGTAACAGTTCAACTTTGAAGTACAGTCTGTCTTTCATATTTCTGAAATTAAAAATTAAGGTAGCCTCAAAAGCAGGTAAGCCGTTGTGAAATTTAGGTACTACAGTTAATTAAAAAAATAGAAATATCTTTGCTTTAATGTTAATACAAATTGTAAAATACCCAAGATGGCAAATATTCCAATATGAAAACAACATGTAGGATATTGACTTTATTTTCAAGGTGCAATGCAATAACTGCACAGTGAGTCAAAGGTCTCTTTTCTTTCATAAGACAGCTTAGCAAAGCATAATTTTGTAGTACTCATGTCGACAAAACAATGGAAAACAAGTTATATAAAATAAGAAAAATTGTTGCTCTGTATTTATTATTATAAGAGATTATTTTACTGTATTTTGTTCATTCATTGTCAAGCATACCAGAGTCTGGACCCATCCATGAGAGTTTTGCATTGGAACTTCAATGGGGGCAGCAGCTGGGCTCTTGTCTTGTACAGGTTGCATCTCCTTCATCTGGCACCCTTGGGACTTAATGGGTCCCGGACAAGGGAATTTGCTGGACGAAAGGAGGTTCCCTGCTCCAGCCACCCAATCTGCTGCCCACTCCTCTTGCGTCTGCTCCCCCCCGACCTCCAGCCCTTGGGCCTTTTTACCTCCTGCCTGATACAAGGCCCCTGCTTGGCCAACACTGGTCTGGCCATCTTGAACTGCTGGCTGCTGAGGCTATTTCCAGCCGCAGCCAGACTGCTGGACATGACCCCAACCCCAGCCACAGCATTAGCTCTGCCCTGGCTGGGCTGCCAGCATGGCCCCAGAGCTCATAGGCATGGCCCCAGCCCTGCAGAGGCTGGACCATGGATGTTGCCAGACAAGAGAGTGCTGGTTTTGGGAAGTTCAACCTGTAGTAACAATTCCCATACCCTTAAATTAAATGGCTCTCACAAGTCACAAAGGTCATAGGATTTTCTAATTGTATAGGGGCCCTTTTCTTCTTAATGGGCCTAATCCTGTTCTCTTTTCATCATCATCATCATCATCAACAACCATGGGCTCAGCACCTGTTGGTGTCCAATGTCTCCCTTATTATTTTCTTCCATCTTTCCCTGTCCAACTCAGAGTGGCTTAGTTTCTGTAGACTAGCTCCACACCAATCTACTGTATCATCTACCCATTATTTGTGGGTTCTCTCTCTCCTATTTGAACTGTCCATTATGCCCAATACAAAGGTCTTGATTTTTTGTTTGTTCATTCTGCAGATAAGCCCGAATAGCTGTAACTTCCGCTGTATAACCTTCTGCAGTAGGTTCTGTTTCGGGTGTATCTTTTTAAAGAATTCCTCATTTGGTAACCTTCTGCATCCATTCTATTCTCAGGATCTTTCTATAACAATTCCTTTCGAATGCCAATATCTTTCTCTTCAAATCTTTTGTTATCACCTGTGTCTCACATCCATACAACATGCTGCTGAATACTCACGTTTTCAAGATGCTCACCTTTGTTCCTAAGCTAATCACTTTGCTTTTTCAGATCTTATCGATCGCCTTCAAACTCGCTCTTGCTTTCACTATTCTAGTCGCTATTTCCTTCTTGCAATCTAGATCATACACTATGTTGCTCCACAGATAGCCAAACTTATTCTTTCTTACCACAATGTGAATGAGAAGTAAGTAAATAAATGGCATTACACTAGTGTAAAAATTAGTGAGAAAAAATAGTGTAAAAACTGGTGAGAGAAGAATCAGGTCATTCTTCTCTCATCTGCGTCCTTCAGTGCTCTGATTTTGGTTCCCTTTTCTGATGTTACCCCATGTTTCTAGGGGATATTATAATTGTGTGATGTTGCTCATGTTAAATGAGCATGAGACTTCCAGTATCAGTGATAGCATTCTAGTATGTTACTTTCTGGTTTGGTTATAGTTAATATAGAAAGCGTTTTATGCATACATACTACCATCTGTGCTCATGTTCAACAGGTACATTAAATTTCTACTTGCTGATTTTCTCTCCCTTTACAGCAGTCCCACTAGCAGGGGCATTCATCAACTTTGTAATCCTAACTCAATTTTTATTTAAACTTTGCAGAGCATCTTTGAAAAGGAAAGTGCAGCCAAAACACTATATGCACATAAGTATAAAATTTAGTTATAATTGCTCCGCCATTTGTAATAGTTTTTGCAACAAGAAATTTTGGGGGAGTCAGGTCATTGACAAGTATAATCAAGTTCATTGCTCCCTACTCCTAGCTTTCCAGGATGTACTTTTTTTCCTTTCCATGGCCTAGAGGTGTTCCCATTTTGCACTCACTAAGGCAACTGACACAAATTCCTTAACATCCTATCAATGTTACTCTGTCAACCAAAGGCTCAATTTCAAATCATGCAACGGATCCCTTCCTTGTTTTCCTTTACACGGCACTATCTGCCCTGAGAATCAGAAGGCCACATAACTGAATCCAGTTCTATAGGTGGTTATGTAATCAAAAATAGTTTCCTGCCCCATTTGTTTTAGCAAGAGTGTGCACCAGCTGAGTTGTAAAGCTCTGGAATCACTGCATCTCTTCAGTAGACAGCAGAGAAATTCTAAGATCGAATTCATGCTATTTGGCTTAAGGAATAAGAGGCTATAACATAAAATTACTATTGAAAAACAATGTTCTCTAATTATACCTAGTTACAAGGAAAGGGAAATATTAACACTTCTTATACATTTGTCTTTTACATTTTGACTGTACAGTTTTGCAGATATACTAAAACACAACACCAGGGAATATCATCCCATGTATCTACTTTCAAATTCAAATGACATCATTGCCAACCTGAGGAGAAGCACTCCCTGCTCAAGATTTCACACTCTGAATTCAATTGCTTTTATTATTGAATTATATATAATTCTTCATCATAAATGTTGGTAGATTGTTGAAGTAGACATTATCCTGTAATGATATTGTCCAGTAAAGAGCAAACTATATATTTCCTAACAGTACAAGACCAGGCTTGAGAAGCTAGAAATTCAGGGTTACAGTGCTTTCAAGGAATTCTTGCTGGTTCAGCACCTGTTCTTGGGCAGATATACGGAGAAGCATTAGTACTGCAAAAGGCCTAGAAGGTTCTCTGCTGATCTGTGAACAGAAAGTACATTCTCTTGAACACAACAGCTGCTCCATAATGTGGATTTCACATGAGGGGGAAGAAGGTGGATGAGTGGAGTGGGGCAGTTGTAGGTGGGCCAGGGAATACCATATTTCCTCTGTCTCTGGCCTCCTGGAGCTTCTGTGAAACATAGATTCTGACCTTGGGGCCATGCATTGCCTTCAACAAAACCACCTTCACACGGCATGCAGGGAAGTGACAAGGCCTAGCACTAGTGCATAGGGACTGGCCCACTCTGACAGACCAAAATACAATGTAGACCAATGCATAGTGGTGTTACCCCTGTCCTGCAACCTGCTATGCCCTTTACAATGCCTTGTTGCTGTGCTCTATTCTCAAAGAACCTCCAGCAGGTAGGGCACTCCCTACTAGACAGAGGAGTGCTGCAGCCAGATGGACACATCTTGGTTCTTAGCAGCCTTAATATTTACCACAAGGTGACCTCAGCACAGTCTCAGTCCCAGATTTTCCTCCCAGGAACATATGTCCTGTGTGGCCCAGCTCTCTCCTGGACAGTGCAAACATTCTGAGTCTCATGCTCCTTGCAGGGAATAATAGCCACACCCTTTGTTGCCCCAATGGAGCTGCCTGTGCACTTCAACTTGAAGCAGTTTTCTCACCACGTTTTCAGCATTGTTAATGACCATACTCTTGGTTATGTCTACACTAGCACCCTTCTTTTGAAAGGGGGATGCTAATGAGACACTTTAGGATATGCTAGTGAGGAGCTGCAATGAATATGCAGTGCCCCATTAGCATAATGGCAGCCGTAGCACTCAAAAGTGCCGCTTTCGATCACGTGTGGCTCGTCTCCATAGGGTCCTTTTCGAAAGAGCCCCGCACACTTCGAAATCCCCTTATTCCTACTTCATTACAGGAGTAAGGGAATTTCAAAGTGTGTGTAGCCCTTTTGAAAAGGACTCTGTGTAGATGAACCATGCGTGATCAAAAGTGGCACTTTTGAAGTGCTGCAGCTGCCATTATGCTAATGAGGCACTGCATATTCATGGCACCACCTCATTAGCATATCCTGAAGTGTCTCATTATCATCCACCTTTCAAAGGGGAGTGTTAGTGTAGACACAGCCTTTAGGTCAGACTCCAACAGCTGCTTCCATTGACTCTTCAGATACAGTTTATGCTATGGGTAGGGAGAAAGAGAGTGGGGCATCTTCACCCCCATAGTCTTGTGTCCCCTTTGAGAGAAGCATTTCCAGCTGGGAGCCAGAGGACAGGTAGCATGTGTGGAAGGGAACTCCAGGCTATTTCCTTGGAAAGGGGTAGATATTTGCCCTGCCCCTTTACTTGCCAAAGAATGGCTACGTAGCACGCAGTGGGCCATCAGCTTTGTTTACATCTGGCTGAGGCATTGGCTTGCCTTTTGCTGCTGAGATACTGGTTTCATTGCTCCCCAGGTTTATCTGGAAAACATACCTCTAGCTGTGACTTCATCTGATAACTTCACATATAATGCTGCAATGTGCATTTTGACATTATGCTGATCACCCAACTGAGGTTTTCAAAATGATACCTCACAAGACATGCCTTGTACAAAAATTGTTGCAATGGTGCATAGGTTGTGAGCTCAGGAGTATATTCTCACAGTCACTGCATAGATGGCCCCAGGGTTTCTGTAGGTTTGGGGATACAGGCACAGTTATTCTCTAAGGGCTTGAGTACGGGCCTGCTGACAGTCGAAAACAAAGAAGGCAATTCTCTGAGGCCCAGTGATTCTAAGGGGCCTGGGGCTTCCAGCCACTGCTGCTATTGGGGCAATGGTGGGGCTGGAACCCCAGGCCCTTAGAATTGTCTCCCAAGCACTTGCATTATGTGTTCTAGAGCCCTGCACTGTGCTCCCCAGTGGGCGCTGAGGGCTGGCATGGGGTGGGGATGAGGGAGGGCACCAAGCCGTTTGGGTGGTAATGCTATCGTCAGATGGACTGCTAGCTATATATTTCCTAATAGTGCAAGACCGGGTGTGGGAAGCTCGAAATTCAGGGTTACAGTTCTTTCAAGGAATTCTTCTTGCTTGTTCAGCACTTGTTCTTGGGAAGGTACACAGAGAGAGGGCCCTGCCATACCCTTTCCACCTGAGGCCTTTCCCCTTCCATGGGCATGGAGCCAGGCACCCTCACATTGACGAGGGACTCAGTGATCCTGTCAATGTCCTTGGTCGGGAGTGGGTTGAATTTTATCCCACAAAGCAACAATAGTGAGGAATTTTGTGAGGGGATCCTTCCTGAGACTTCCTCTGGTGGTGATCTGGCCCTTGATTTGACAGAGAAGAGCACATCACTCATCCAGCGAACAGTAAAAGAGAGAGAATCAGTTTTGAATAAACCAACCAGCGCACACTTGATTATTTTGCTAATATGATATTCATGTTGGCCAAGTGGTAAAAACTGTTTACTGCTCAGATGAAGTCTTCTAAAATGGTCACGGAGACACTGCTTAGCATAATACATGGTAGGCTTTATTAAACTTTGTTTAAAGTTTCAACTGGGAACATAGAGTTCCATGGGCTATAAGAAGCTGTTAGTTTGCATTCATTTTCATGTGTAAAGATGACATAAATCTATAAGAATTGACCTAAAATTCAATTTTATTTTAAACTAAAGATCTTTGATCTTTTATAATTTGAAAATATCTTGAAGTGATAATTTTGCAACAGACTTAAAGATTTATGAGACTAGAATGTATCTTATTGTGGAGGGGAAAGATATTACCTCCTGGATGAAATGTTGCTGTAATAGATGCAGAATGATGCTGCCCCTGTAGTCCAGAATTATTCATATCCTGGGCAGTGCAGACACTTTAGCACACATACGAGAACGAATGTAGGTCAGTGTGAACATGCTTGAGAGGGAGTAATATTTCTTAAGCGTAAGAATGTACACTCTTGCTTATGTCTATTTTTAGAGGATAAAGTGGCTTCCTAGATTCCTAGCAGTAACAATACTATTTAAAGTAACCTTTTAAGTGTTATGCTTTTCAAGTATCACAATTTATATTTAAGGTAGAAGTTCTCAATTTTTGGGTTGAGACCCAAAGTGACTAGTGAGCCTGTTTTAATGAGGTCACCAGTGCTAGCGTTGGACTGGCTGGGTCCCAGGGTTGAAGCCAATACCCGAATCCCACCACAACCTGGGGCTGAAGCACTGCCTGTGTTACAGGCCCTCTTCCCAAGGTTGAGGCTCTTGGGCTTTATCTTTGTCCGCCGTCCATACCACCGTCCACCCAGGGTGACACAGGATGGCTGGGGGTGGCTGCCCCATGCCTTGCATTTTGCATATTTAAGGAATAGTTAAGCTCCAGAGACACAGAAAGAGGTTTGTAATGAGCTGTGCTTACTGATTTGTACCTTCATTTTTGCAATAAATTATGAAAAAGCATTACTTGCCTTAATTGTTTGCTTGCACAAAATATTTTTGCAGTAACCAGGATCCACATCGTCTGATGGGATCCAAAAGTTGCGCAGGAATGGCTGTTTTTGTAAGTATCTTCCCTGACTTGTACCAAAGGAGGAATGCTGCTTTTGTCTCTGCAGGGAACTTATGTGGAAAGGTTTCTGCAGAGTGTGAAGAAGAGCAGGGAACTAGCTTATTAGGATGTGAATACTCAAGTTAACATGCACCCTCTTTCCTTTCACTTTTGAGTCTAATTTTAAGGAGACTGTAATAAAGATCTAGACTAAGTCCAATACAAGGCTGAGGAAGAATACTTCCTGGAAACTTATGGCACAACATGCTGTCCCCACTAGTGCAGTGGGTGCCCTTAGAAGTATCTAAACTTTCTAACAAAAGGCTTGAGCAACCAAGTACATTTAACATTTGCCATAAAAAATGTTGCTCCCAGGTATGCTACTGGTATGGTATGATGATCCATCATTTATTAAATGTATCATCTTATAATTCCTCTCTCTTTTATGTGGATCTATATATCCTGCCCTCCTAGGGAGGTGGTGTCTTGATGTTTCTTCCATCTTGCAGTAATGCTATCAGTCTATAACATTACCATAAATTATGCTCGGCTGTGTCCATGTTTCCAACTCTGATGTTCAGACTCTTTTATTCTCTTCTTGTTAGGGACAGTATTATGTTTTGTAGCACCCCAAGTAAGAGTAGTATCTAGGGTGAACATTGATTTTGCATTTTGAATATCCCTAGTAAGCACCAAATATAGTAATACTCAGAATTATTTGTTGTAAGAAACAAGCAGAAAATCAAACACTGTAATGCAAATGACTCGAATTGTGAATGAGAACATTATAATGGCCATACTGGGTCAGTCCAACGGTCCCTCTAGCCCAGTATCCTGTCTCCCAACAATGGCCAATACCTGATGCACCTGAGTGAGTGAACAGAACAGGTACTCATCGGGGCTTCCGCTACACGGCCTGTGCTATTTCAGGACACAGAGGGATCCAAAAATAGGAATGTTGCGGCTTTTTACGGCACCTAAAATAGTGCTGCTGTTGTGGTTCCAGTACCCCTTGTCACATGAGGAGTAACGGAACATTTGGAATAGGCCCTTATTCTGAAATTTGGTGCTGTTTGGATGGCACCGAGTTTGAAATAAGAGATTTTGAAATAATTTACGCCATTTGCATAGCACAAATTGCGCAAATTATTTCAAAAAAACCTTGACATGTTGTCATAGCCCAAAGGATCTGTCCTTTATCGCACATTTCCAGCCTCTGACAAACAGAGGCTAGGGACACCATTCCTACCCATCCTGGCTCTTGGTGGACCGATCCTTCATGAATTTATATCCTTTTTTTTTTAACCCTGTTAAATTTCCTGGTCTTCACAACATCCTCTGGCAATGAATAGAAAAGCATGAGGCATGTTGTGCCTTAAAAATTATCCTTCTTTAGTATATGCCTTGAAAATATAGGTTTCCCTATTTAGTGGTACTCCCAGTTACTGCTGATCAGTTCTCTTCTTGCCTTCTCTTTTCCACTGCTAGTGACAGAGGGCATTTTACTGGTGACACTGCGGTAGATCCAAGAGCTCTATGAATTACTGATTGAGTAATTCATGTGTTGCAAAGGAGGATCCCCAGATGGTGTCTTGTGGTGTTGGTCTTTTGAGTTCAACATGGCTTTCTACTGCAGAGATGTCAACAACCCTGAAATGGAACCTGGGGATCACTGGTTAGGAATTAGGGGAGGTTAATGATTTAACTTCTAATTGAAAAGCATAGATAGGCATTTGGTAAAGGGAATCATGGGTGGTGAGAGAAGGGTAGGCAACATTAACACCTGCCCCTTTCAGTGTTGGGTGCACCAGGTGCCAAAGGCAGAGATATTGCAGCTGTGAAAGTGATGCTGCATGGAGGGGAAAAAACTGATTCTGAGCCGTGGGAGGTAGAAATAGGTGTGGCAAGGCACTTGTGTTGTCTTTGATCATCAAGATTCTGGGCCTAGCTAGGGACTAGTCTGTTCCCTCACAGAAGCTACAGAAGTCCTTAACAGCAACAAAGGGTCCTGTGGCACCTTATAGACTAACAGAGTTTTGAGCATGAGCTTTCATGGGCACAGGCACACCGGGGACCATGTCCATCTCATGTTCCTTACTTGGACTGTGTAGTTCAGAGCTGTTTTTCTGGTACTGTTCCTGTTAGTGAGTTTCCTTTTTCTGTGGAATTCTTAAGGATCACATAGGGTTGGGAATTTTTCAATTTCTAAAAACTGGGCACCCCAGTCCACCCTTTTTCCTGGAGAACCCACCCTTCACTCACTCCTCTCCCTGCCCCATGCCAAGCCCAGGGACTACTGCACTCACCCCACCCTCCAACACCAAGGCAAGGGACAGCCCCAAATACACCCAGCCCTGCCCATGTGGGTCCATGGAACTGGCATCAGAGAGCTACCCACTTCTATCTGGGGAACTTGCCTCATTATTTGTAACCACCCCAAGCTCTGCCAGCTGTGACCTGTTCACCTTGGCTGGCTCCAGAAAACTTACACAGACATATTGGTTCTGGCGTATCTCCGCTTCTCCTGAGGGGTTTAACAAGCCTCTGCCCTTGGTTCCGCTGCCCTTGATGGTGAGGGGCTCTTGGGATCCCAGCTCCTGGGCTATCTCAGCTGCAGCTGGGAGAGGCTGGCTGCAAAGTACCAGAACCTACCAACTCTGCCACCTAAGTTCCCAGGGATTAGCTGGGCTCATAACTGGGGAGTGATCTTGCTGTGTGCTAAGCCAGAATTGGCAGCCAAGCCCAGTCTGGCTCTTCAGGGCAAGTGGCCCCATGTGGTGTGCTGAGCCCGGGTCCCTCTGTTGGCATTAGGGGTTGAGCAAAGTAGAGCTAGGGGCTGCTCTCCAGATGCCTCCTGTCCTGATATCCGTGCCCCACAGGTAGCAGGGCATGCTTCCTTCCTTCCCATGATCTCTGCCATGTGCTTGCCTTGCCTACTCTGCTTACAATACCTCTGGAACAACACCTCTGCTTACAACACTTCTGGAAATCTGCAGCTGCGCTCCTTCCCAGTCTCTGGGCTATCCCCCTCCTCAGCAGGAGCCACCTCTGTGGAGCTGAGAGAGGCCCCCTGTAGTCACTGCTGAGGCTCTCTCAGTGGGGAAGCTGATTGTGGTGGATCTGGTAACCACACTTTTAGTGTTCAGAGAGCAGTGCTGATCAGACACTGCAGGTCCACTTTTTGATTGGACTTCCCAGTCAAAAACTGGACACCCAGCAATCCAATAGTTGTACCATTGTAAAAAAACTACAGCAGGACCTAGAACTGGATCCAAAGAGCCAGGTGTGCCTCAAAGGACAATACTTTAATCTCTGCCTTAGACTATTTCCTGCATTGCCAGTTGGGGGTCTTCTGAATATTTTTTTAATATAAAACACATTATATGTCTGATTTGTTTTGAAACAGGGCAGAGAAAACTTACTGACATCTGATGTGAGGAGCTTAAACTTTATCATTTGTAGGCAGGTATGACTTCTAGGGGGGGAGTGTGGGACTAGAGCTAAGCCAAAATTTATGGGACCACATACATTTAACTTCCCAATATTTTAAAGCAAATTGTCCAATAGATTCTCTTCACCTATTTCCTAGCTATTTGTTTACCATACAGAGACACATCCATTGGCCATGGACTGCACTTATTCCTGAAATATTTAAAGAGGGTGTGATGGAGTGGGGGATACCTGTGTGTGTGTGAGTGGCTCACAGAGGGTGTGGGTCTCCTGCTGAGGGTAACCTTGATGACCAGGTAACACCTTTGTACTGCAGACAAAGGAGGAGGTGGAGCCTGAGGGGTTTGAATTGGAACTGGGAGTTGGAAGCAGTTAGTCTGGGCTGAGGGAGAGAGAGACCAAGGAGGGGGCCAGGCCCCAGCTCTGGGGGCCCCTCGGGGCCTCCTCTCCCCAACATGGATTGGACTGGCTGTCTCTGCCTGCTGTACTGACTCCTCTGTACGATGCTGTGTCCTGTCGGCTAATAAACCTGCTGTTTTCCTGCTAAGTAAGAGACTCTCCTGCCTGCGGACAGGGTGCAGAGCTTGGGGGACCCCAAAACCCCATCACACTGGTGTCAGAAGTGGGATGTTCTGCACCCTGAGGATGGAGCATCCAGCAGTAAGTGACCGGGGCCCCGGAAGAAGTGGGGCCTGCGAGACCCAGGTGTGCTGAAGGGCAGTGAGGTGCAGTTCCCCAAGGCGGAGGGGCCTGCGGCCGAACCCAAGCAACTGCGGTTGTGGTCCTCGAGAGGGGGTGTCACACCCGAGGAGGGGTTACTCCTGGGAATCTGTTGGAGTCGGTCCCAGAAGGTGGAGGGGCCGAGAGCCCAACCCCCAGGAACAAGTGACCCCTGAGGAGACTGACGCTGAATGAGTCCTTCCCAAGACAGGGTGCTCATGGTCCCTGAAAGCGGGTGTCACACTGAAGAAGGGGTTCCGCTGGGAGTCTGTTGGAGTCGGTCCCAGAGGGCAGAGGGGCCTACGGCCTAACCCCGGGCAGCTTGTGACCCGCAAGGAGCCTGGCACACTGAAGGGATTCTTCCAGGAATCGTGGGGTGCAGAGGGCATCAGCCTGAGAGCCTGCAACCATGCTGAGCAACTCCACTGTGAAGTGGCAGCACCTGGAAACCGAATCAAGATTAAAGAAGCTGGACAAGGCAGCGTGGATGTGCAGTGGCAGAGGTGAGGGTTAAGGAAAATCCTGCAGAGGTGATCCCGGATCGGGGCAGGGAACCCTGGACTGCATGGAGTTCTGAACCGAGTGGCCTGCCGCAGCTCAAGGAGGGAAGGAGCGATTCCAACCCATCATCTACTAGTGGCCAAGACAGACCTGCAAAAAGTTTTCCAGGCCTGGGCCGAGGAAGGTGCCTGTGTGTCTGTGCAGGAAAGCAGCTGATACACTGGGAATGGCAAGTTGTCTGTGAGAGAAGCTGCTTCACCTTCTGTGTGTGTGTGGAGACCAGCCGGGGGCTGGGACAAAGGAGAGAGTGTCTCCCATTGTCTGTCTGTGTTGAACAGCAGCAGCAGCCTGGGGAGAGAGCAGAGCCTGCGTTTGGAAAAGGTGCCAATGAGGAAACTAGCCCATTGTCTGAGGAAGATTCCTCAGCCTAGGGTGGCTGGAGAAGGAACCACCAGGAAAGAGCATTCCAGGTGTGTCTCTGAATCCAGCCATGGGGGCTGGAGCAGAGGGAATGGCTCTGGGATGGGCAGTGGTATCCCTGCTAAGGACACTGGTCCTTGGTGCAAGAAAAGTGCTTCTGCTTCTGGGGAAGTGAATCCTTTGCCTGAGCCTGTGGGGGCTCGAGATGGAGCCAAGATCCCAGAGCTGGATCTGAGGGCAGCTGAAGCCCAGATAGGAAGTGGGCCTACCTCTATGTCTCTCAGGGGGGATGATGCTTTAACTTGGTCTAATCCAGTTGGTATCATCAGGGAATCCCAGAGACCAGACGATTCTGGTACTTGTTCTTTGCCTGATGCTGAGGTGTTATTGGGAGGGGGTGAGAGGACTCTGTCCTACCAGAGTCATCCTCTCGCCAGGACACAAGAACAGACGGGCAATGGAGTTATGCTGACTGATGAAATAAAGGAGCTGGTAGCAGAAGGGAGGAAAGGGATCCTAACCTTCTGTCCGGTGGTACTGGCTGTCTGCCTGGAGGGGGATTACGTGGGAATCTGCCAAATGGGCCAGAAGTGATCCTGGGCGTAGGTGAAACCCAGGAGCTGGTTGTGGCTCAAGGGAGCAGTGCCCCTGTGGAGGCAGACAGGGGTGAGTTGTTGTTTTGGGGAAGCTCTTAAGGAAGAAAATGTCCCTGAAACTTTTCCTGACCCGTCTGTGGGGACTGCAGAAAATGGGAGTGAGGTGAAGGAGAGTGAACAGGAAAGGTGCATGTCTGTAAGAGCCAGAGCAGCCCTTTGCCTGGGGAGAAGTTTGTTTCAGCTCCTGATGGCCAGGACCTGCCTGAGTATGAAACCACTGGCTGTGCTCTGGAAGGGTCCAAAGCAGGCAGTGTAAAAGTTTCTCAGGAATTGGAAGTTGGTGCAAGTAAAGTAAAAACTATCAGGGAATGTGAGCAGCCCTGTGAGAACCAAATAAAACAGCTGCACAGTCAGTCTCTGTAGGATGCAGGAGAGCGCCAGCAATTCCCCATCTCCAGATGGTGGAAACACTTATATTCTTATACTGGACTCCACTTCTAATTCCATGGGGAGGCAGTAATTGGAGGTGGAAGGACAAAGGAGCTTTGGGCCTGGTGGGCCAGTAAGGGATAAACGGGGATTCCTTCATGTGGATTCTGCGTCTGGGACTCACAAAACAACTCTCAGAAAGCAGTTTGGTTTGCAAATTTCCAGACTGGCTGGGAGGGGGCCGTCTCCCTGAGATCATCAATGGCCCAGCTCTTGTTAGAAGGGAGGGCACAGCCAGAGAGATCAAATTTCCACCCCAGGGGGCAAGAGAGAAGATTAGAACTTGATGGTGCTAAGAAAGGCCTCAGCCATTTATCCCCAAAATACCGGATTCTCAAGGATGTTGCACAAAGGTTGTGGTCTACCAAAGAGCAACGTAAATGTGCAGTTGCAATGGGTTTGTTCTGTTACTCACGCTGACTGCTGTAACCAAGGGGTGCTGCTACCAAAAGCTGTAAAACTGTACCATGTACTGAATGTTTGGAAAGAGCCATTTAACATGATAACATTAATGTAGAAGCATGAGTTGTATGTTGAAGGAGTCTGTAACTCTGAAATGTCACCATTGTTCCCTGTAACTAGTCTTGCAACCTCTCACATGAGGAGGAACATTCCAAACCTATTGTGTGGCATGGAAGGGGAAACTGAGGCACACAACCATTTTGGTGGTCTGGCTAAATGCCAAGGGTGGAAGCATTTGTACCTTCCTTTACTGGATTGTAACTGAATTCCAAACATTGGCTGGAGCAGCTGTATGGGCTGGTGGTCAGACAGGGCAGGACCCAGACCACAAAAGACCTGTTTGATCTGTTGGTGCTGCAGCATCTGTATGGGCTCTGCCCGCCTGACTTGAGAACGTGGCTGACGGACTGGGGCCGAAGCAGGGAGACCAACCAACCCAAGGGAACTAAAGGGACTTGCCCGGCTGCATCACATGAAAAGGGCCAAGACCAAGCTCCTGACTTGGAGCCTCCCCCAGCAGGACTATGACGTGGAGGTGGTGCACATCAAGGGGAGAACAGAGGGTACAGCCAATGCCCTGTCACAAGGGGAGAGCCCCGAACTTCCCCAGGTCACCAGTTGAGTGACCCCGCTCAGTTCAGTCTGGAAGGGGGGAAAGATGTGATGGAGTGGGGGATACCTGTGTGTGTGTGAGTGGCTCACAGAGGGTGTGGGTCTCCTGCTGAGGGTAACCTTGATGACCAGGTAACACCTTTGTACTGCAGACAAAGGAGGAGGTGGAGCCTGAGGGGTTTGAATTGGAACTGGGAGTTGGAAGCAGTTAGTCTGGGCTGAGGGAGAGAGAGACCAAGGAGGGGGCCAGGCCCCAGCTCTGGGGGCCCCTCGGGGCCTCCTCTCCCCAACATGGATTGGACTGGCTGTCTCTGCCTGCTGTACTGACTCCTCTGTACGATGCTGTGTCCTGTCGGCTAATAAACCTGCTGTTTTCCTGCTAAGTAAGAGACTCTCCTGCCTGCGGACAGGGTGCAGAGCTTGGGGGACCCCAGAACCCCATCACAGAGGGGCGTAGTGCTTTGCCCAGCAACAGAGGGATATCTTAGTATACAAGAGATTGTTCCCAAACCCAACACCAAACACCCCTCCCTGCCACACAAAATATATCAGGAAGGGAAAGGGGGGAATAATCTGAATTTTGACCCAGATCTCATTTTGAAGGGTTGAGGCCATGTGCACGAACAGAGAAAACCCGGAGAAGGTGATAATGGACAGGTCCTATTTGCCCTGAGTCCTGTGGCACCTTAGAGACTAACAGATTTTTTGGATCCTAAGCTTTCATGAGCAAAGACCCACTTTGTCAGATGCACGACAAAGTGTGTCTTTGCCCAAGAAAGCGGATGCTCCACAAAAAATCTATTCATCTATAAGTATGTAACCCTTCTGCCGGAAGGAGTCGGCAGCAAGCAGGGCTGGGTTCAACATCTAGGGGTTCCTTTTCATCTATCTCAGATAGAACTGGCTCGAGCCCCCATGCAGTAGCCCGGGAAATTCACAAACCCCGGGCGCCTCGGAGAGGCAATGCTTCCCCACTCGCAAGCACAGAGTCTGAGTGTAGAAAAGAAACTTGTAATGAAAGAGGCAGAAAAGTCATATGGCATAATATTGGGAAAATACCACAGCCAGAGTTCATAACCAACCCTCAGGTATCTGTCCCAGCTCGAATGGATTGAGCAGTGTCCTTTGCCTCTGACGCTCACCAGTCCAATACTGGAAAGATCCAATTCACACACCCAAATTTTCTCTATACCCTCCTTCAAATGCCCCACTTACACCTCTGCCCAGTCTGTGCAGGCCTTGACATATCACCCTGATGCATCCCTCACTGAACCTGAGGCAATGCCACCTTTGTGCTGATCCTGCATTCCGCTTGCCCCTGCCAGCTGCCCCAGTGGCCTCCTACTGGTCGCTCCTGCGGGCCACCAGCCGGTCACACCTGCCAGCCGCTTCTCTCACCAGCTGCCTGTCTGCTGTCTCGTGGGTTTTGCTGTGGGTAAAAACCTGTGATTCCAGCTCTCAGTGATTTCAGCTCTGGGCCTTGCCACAGCATGTCAGTATCAACCAAGGTGGAGTCTCACAGAATAACTGTAGACCAATCTTTAGATCTACCTTTGAAGGGTTGGGGGGAGAACAAGTCAAACCAGTCTTAACAGCTGTATAGTCAAAAGGCTTCCAGCCAGCTGGTTCAACCACTATCCCTCCCCCCCTTTTTTTAACCTCACAGTGCTTAGATCACAGTTTCCCAAACGGGGGGGGGACATCCCCCTGGGGGGCATGAAGAAATTCCAGGGAGGCAACCCAGCCCTCCCATCAACCCCTCCCACCCAAAGAAAAACCAGCCTTTGCTTCAGGCTCCTAGCCCCTGCTATTTTACATGGGTGACCAGGCACAGCCACTAGAAAAAGCAAGCAGTCAGCCAAGACCCACATGGAGCTAGCTGCCTCCTGCAAAGGTGAGTGAGTATGGGTTGGGGAGGGTAGGGGAGGGGAAGGAGGGGAGGATGGGTTAGATGGAGGGGCTGGGGGGTGCCTGGCTTGGGGGAGGGGGATGGGGTGAGAGGGGGAGGCTGGTAGTGCCTGGCTTTGGGAGAGGGGAGGGTCTGAGGCTGGAGAGGTCACAGGTCTCGGCCAGTAGGCTTGCAGGGCTCATAAGGTTTGGGTGGCTGGCCCTGGCATCATGAGGCTCAGGCTGGTGGGTATGTGGGTGGCCCCCAGAAGCACAGGTCTCAGGGAGCTGGTGAATGGGTGGCTGGTCCCAGCAGTGTAGGGCCCTGGTGACTAGTGGGCAGGCGGCTGGTCCCAGCAATGGAGGGGCTCAGACTGAATTGAATTTTTTGTTAAAAGGGGGTTGGATGATGGTAAACAAGAGGTGGAGGGCATGAGGGTTTCATAAAAATCAAAAGGGGGGCACGATGCTGAAGTTTGGGAACCACTGGCTTAGGTGGAGGGAGCCCTGTGCAATCCATATCTTACACAGCAGTGATGACTGCCCTGTACCCACACAACAACTTCAAGCTTTGGTGAGACTGCACAATTCTCACACTGGGTGATAGCATAAATCGTGATTTTACAACACGCTGTTTACAACAGATGAAACTTCATTGCTTCACCTGCTCCCATTAGGCTTTGTTTACAAGGCATTACATATGCACACCTTTGCATTTTGATGCAAAGGATCTCTAAAGGACACATTCCCCAAATCCTTCAACAGTATTGAGCTCCTGCTGACACATTCCTTACAAGTAAGATGACCACATTGCCTGTGGCAAATAAGGAGATGGGGCGCGGGGGGGAGCGCTGTTGTCCTGTGTCAGATGCGGCGGTATGGGAATGGGAGCTCTGCAGCCTCCTGATGGGGAGCGGAGAATTGGAGTCCCACAACCTCCTGGTGGGGGTGTTGAGTAGAAGGGCTTTGCAGCCTTCCAGCGGGGGGGGGGGGGGGGGGGGGGGGGGGGGGGGGGACGACGACGGACGGACATGTCAGCTGCACCATGGCAGGGGTCCCTGGCAGCTGGGGAATGGGACAGCTGCTTCGCAAATGATTTTCGCTGCAGCCCTGAGGTGTGAGGTGCCGCGGAATGAGGCAGCAGGCCCATGGCAGAGCTCGCCGGCACCGGGGGCTGCCACTGTGGGGTGCCAGGGGATGGGGCAGCTTCCCCACAGAGGAGCTCCCCTGCAGCAGGAGCTGCTGCTCCATGGCACAGGGTGACAGGGAACAGGGCAGCCACCCTGCAGGAGCCCCCGGGTAGCAGGGGCTGTCGCCCACGCAGGGGGCGCTAGGGAACAGGAGCCCCACAAAATATTGGACAATTTGCACATTTTCTTCAAAAGGTCCGGACCCGTGTGGGAGAGCTCAAGTCAGGGCCCAGGGGAGGGAGCGAGGGTCACCCCATCCAAAGGAGCCACCGGCCTGCTGCTTGTGCTGGCGGACACAGGCCAACCCGGTCCCCTCCCCTCCCCTCTGCCGACTCGGTCTCTGCTGCCCCCTGCGGGAGAGGCCGGCGAGGCTAACCGCCCTCAGGAGCATCCGCCGAGGCCCAGACCCCGGGGGCCGCGCTTCCCCTCCCCCAGCGCCGGGAAGCGCCGCTTATGCGCCATGCAGAGCGCGGGGCAGCCGGGGAGGAGGAGGAGGCGGCGGCGGCATCTGGTGCGCCTCGGCGTCCCGGGTTCATTAGCAGTCTGGGCGCGCGGCGCGGCTCGGCTCCGGAGCAGCCACACAAAAGCTGCCGCGGCGGGGCGGCGAGGAGCGGCGCAGCCCCAGCCCCAGCCCAGGTCAGGGGGTGTGGTGCGAGGGGAGGTGGAGCCCGGCCCGGCCCGGCCCAGCCCTGGCGCTTTGCCCCCACAGAGGGGTCCGCGGCGGGAGGGGCCGGCTCGAGCAGGGCCCGGGCTCGGAGCGCGGCGGCAGGCACCCGCCCGCCGGGCGCGCCCTCGGGAGTCTGAGCTGGGCTGCGGCAGTGGCAGCCCCGGGGGCGTCCGCGGGGAGGCGGGAGACGCTACTCGCCAGCGCTGCTCTCCGGCCCCAGGGCCCTGCAGG
This sequence comes from Carettochelys insculpta, assembly GCF_033958435.1. NCBI lineage: Eukaryota > Metazoa > Chordata > Testudines > Carettochelyidae > Carettochelys > Carettochelys insculpta. Next base: position 14,469,794 of record NC_134148.1, read on the forward strand.
GCGGGGAGGCTGCAAGCCCCGCCCCTGCCCCCGGGCGTCCCCGGCTGCCGCCTGGCAGCGCCTGTGAGCGGGGCGGGGGCGCGGCTGCTGCATGCCCGTGCCGAGCGCCTTGCCCGGGTGGGAGGCGGCTAACGGGCCATTGACTGCCATTGCCCCCTCCCCCAACCAACCGGCCAACCGCGTTTTAGCTCCAGCTCGCGGGGGGAAATTAAGCTCCTTGAAAGGGGGCCGCGCGGGTGGGGGGCGCAGAGCCTGCGCTGCCCGCGGCGAAACGCGGGGCTCCTCGCGGGGTGCGGGCCCGGCCGCCGCCAGCGCTCACCCCCGTCCTCTTGCGCGGGAGGAAATCGGCGAAGAGGAGCCCGCTTGGCAAGCGGCGCCGGCAGGACGAGTGTAATGTCCCTAGTCTGGCTTGTTGAACGGGTAGCAAGTGACGAGAGAAGGTCGATCCAGTGCTATGGGCTGGGAAGGTGACGGTGTTTGCAGGGCTTTGTCTGGCGCAGGGATGGGCGCAGAAGATGTTCTCTGGCTGGTACAGAGGAGCTCTTCTTTCTTCCTATTGTGCTCGCGCAGGGGCGGTAGGAAAGCTCGAATGCAGCTGCCTCCTTTCAGGCAGCTGGGAACTGGAAAGGGGAAGTGTTTTCAGTCTAGAAAGTTGCTGCTGCTGCCGGGATCGCCTTTTTCTCTGGCTGCAGCCTGTGCTGTAGCCTGGTTTTCTTGGTTTTGCGCCTCCATCCCCCTCTTACAGCTTCATATATGCAATATTTTAGAGTGTAACGCTCACAGTTTTTGCTGTGACCTAGCTAATATTTTGTGTGGAATGTGTTCGTTTGTACATGTGGACTGTTAATAAGTGGTGTGTGTATTTCATTGTCCGTACCTGGCTTTTGAAGCCTGTGTGCATAGCTGTATATAATCACACGTTGTCCATCTACAGTGCTGGAGAATTCAGAGTTAATTTATTTTAAGAGATTTGAATTGATGTTAATAGATTTGTTTTAAAACACAGAAGAGAAGCCCTCGTGTGATGTACCATCCCTTAGAATTTGTATTTGTTTCTAGTTTATCATGCCTCCAGTGTAGCAACTGAATTAGAGCTTTTGACCAACTTTTTTCCCCCTTGTTCATAATGAGGTCTAGAGGGAAAAGCTACTCAATTAAATTCTCCACTTCATTTTTCTTGGAGTAAACAGTGTGACAAATTATAATATGGATCTTTCCTCCCCCCTTTCTCTCTTGCGACAGCTTTACTATGACCAGATGAAGAATTTTTTGGTATTCCTGGAGGCTAGAGGGGGTCAGTCCTGTGTGTATAAAGTTGAATATTCAATAGGAGAGAACTGGCATGCTTTTGCCTTAACAACTGGCAGTCTGTGCTTTTTGATTTACAGAATTAGTTAGCTGAGTACCCTTCTGTTTGTGGTTATAAATGAGCAAGGACTTAAAAGGAGACATAAGAAAAACTTGCTGAATTCTATGTAATATAATCTTTATATAGGTATAATTTGTAGTTGCTTTCTGCTTTGACTTGAGATGATTTAAAAAGACCAACCATCTTAGCTTTATAAACAGGCTGTAGTACTTTGATTCTCAGTCATCCTAGCCTGTCAAGAGAGCCACAAAATATCACAGGAAATGATGCTGTTTTTGCAGGAGGGCTATTTTAGGCATTTACCGAGCCTCTTGATCAAAAATTCTTATTAGTTCTGCAAGCCAGGGGGAATATAAATGGAAAAAAGATAACAGCCTCAAGGCATCTTAATGTAAGTTAGATATCTGTAGTGTGCTGCATATTATGGCATGTAGTGATAAAATGGTAAAGGTATCTGCAAATATTTTGGTATTTTGTAGACCTCCATGTGAGACTGTAAGCTGTCCAGCAGTTGGGGCTATGATATGTGTGGATACTTGTCTGTATTTTGATTTGTCTGATTGTGGTCAACCATACAGAGAAGCTGTATTATGGAAATGAGTTGTCTTATGTGCTGAGGATATAATGGAAATCTCTGAACCTGACCCTTTTCAATGTGTCTGAGTTACACAGATCTCTTTTAGGAAGGTGAAGAGAATTACCGATGTTTCTCCAATTCCTTCCATCGTTTAACTTCATTTTATTGCTTTGGATAGATGGGGGGAAAGCAGCTGTCCTAACACTTTTTTGTTAGTACATCTGGTTTCTGTGAATGTCTTTCTCTCTTGTAGACCTGCTCTTCATAGTCTCTGGCTCCTTGAGAATTCTTAAACTTGCATTTTCTAATATATTGGCTCTTTTTCATTCTACTTTTAAACTAATGTTGCTGACTAGGGACAGCCTCATTCATGTCAAATGAAGTTAATCAGAGCCTTTCTCCCCTTCCTCACTTGCTGCCCTTGATCTTTAAAGACATTTAAAAATATTTTAGACCGTTGTCCCTTGAGACTTCTGGTTGTATGTACATTGAAATTCCAGACCAGTCCCTACTGAAGCAGTTTTTCCTGGCAGTCTTTCAGCAGTTGCTGCTTCCTAGCTGTAGGGTGGGTGCTGTGGATGAGAGGATTTAAATGATATCTGCGATGGGAAAGCTTCAAAACTGAGCTCTGCTTAAGGCAACAAAGTTTTTTTGAGCTGGAAAACAGCATCAAAATACACCAGGATTTTCCTTTTTATTTCATTCTGATTCTGAAGTGGAGCACAGATATCACAGACTCTCTACCCACTGTACTGAAGGAGGGCATGTGCCAAAAAGGGCTTTAACTTTCATTGCTGGGAATATGGCTATGGTTACTCACTCCCCAGTAGCATGTCCTAGAGCAAAGGTTCCCAGTATTGAAGGGGCTCCATGGAAAAAAAATGAAAGGTAAATAAAAATGATCCTAGAAAATAAGTTTTAAATAAATTGAAAAGTTGCAATCTATTATTTCTAAATTAAATATCCTCCACTAATGTTAACTGCAGTCTGAAAATCTATGTTATGGTTTTCTTTTTTATCTAATGAAGTGTACATAGCAGTAGATTTGGCTTTGATGGGGGTTCATGAACAGTTTGGAGGGTAATTGTGGGGTCTGTGAACAGTTAGGAGGGATGATTGTGGGGTCCTTACTAGTAAAAAGGCTGGGAATCACTACCCTAGAGGACTGTTCCTGCATGATTTGTGGTAGCTTATGTGGAGAAATGTAACATTAAGTTTTGTTTCTCTAAAGAAACCTAATGCGATGTTCTTGAAGTTTATGACCGAGCTGTGGTTGGTCAAGACTTAAAGTTCTAATAGACTTCTGGCACCTAACTTTCAGCTACCAGCACTTTATGCTGCCATGCAGGCGACAATGGCATCGCTAACTTTCTTTAATTTTGTAAGGCCTATTTTTCCTCATAAACCTTTCGTCCTTTCCCTTTCTTATGTATAGGGACTTAATTTAAACTACATGAAAAATTATGCAGGGATCAAGGGAGACAAATGCCATAGTAGGCAGATAAATGCCTCCAGAAATCAAGCTGTTTATCACCCAGTGAAGTAAATCTTTTCTTCTTCCTCCTCCATCTTTAGCTGAAGAAAAATGAAATATATTCTTAATTAAAATGCATAAACTACAGGGGACACTGGCCTTCATCATGTTCTCTAACCCATGTTGATGGACGCTGGGCCACTTTCACCAGATTGTAGGATTGAGACTTTTGTTTGAATTGTGTAGCTGTTGCATTAATAATATTCTTGTGGTACTTCAGCAAAAGTATTTTGCACTTGTGGGTCCTCTCATTCAAGAATTGTGATTTTATGAATACTTTGAAATAAATTAAACCTTGCAGCCCTGATGTGAGGAGTGGTAATGTTTCTTACAGATGGAGGAAACCAAGGGATGGATGAAATGACTGACTTGAATCCACACACTTAGTCACTGGAAGAGTTCGAAGTAAAATCCAAAATGCCTGGCTCCCAGACGGGGTTGCCAACTGCTGAAAATGATTTTATGGACAGTAGAGGAAAAAAATTAGAGACAACCAAACTTCTGAATGGACACATTCTTATGTAATACAATGATGGCTCACAAGGACAAAAGTGAACAACAGAGCAGCCCCTGTGGAGCTCCAGCCTTACTGGGAAACTGAGCTGGGCACCAGGCAGGGGTCTGGGGGTACAGGAGAGCCCACAACAAGCTGGGTGTTGGCCACGCATGCGGACATGCTCCTGGTCCTATTACTTCCTCTCCCTCCAGGCTCAAGCCATTCTCCTTCTGGGCCCTCCTTCCTCCCACAGAGAGGATATAGAGGAGCTGCTCACCCAACTGGGACTAGGAGTTTCCTCCAGTGACCACCCTAGTGTGACTTATGGATGGTGAGCCTGCGAGAGGCTCCTACACCCGGCTTGCTGTACCCCATCAGCTGCCTGGCCTCCGCAGCTGTGGGAAGCCTGGCAGAGGTGTGTGCCAGGTGCATGCCCCCCAAAAGCTGCTGCTGTGCTTATGCTAGTGATGCCACAGAAGAAGAGTTCAGAGGAAATGAAGAGTAGCCTCTGCCAAACACTAGCAGGTCAGAGGGAGTCCCTGTCAGGAGAATTCCTCTATGTACCTGCCCAGGGAATTGTAGATTACCTGAAGCAGCCCTAGGCGTAAAGAGGGAGGGACGCCTCCGCTCCACTGCAAAACTCTAGTTTTTTTTTACTGTATCTAAATGTTTTTAGGGACAGGGCCAATTTTAGCTTATTTTAATGAGCTATGTGAATTTAGTGATGGTTGGCAACCCTGCTACCAGGCCTACGTTCTCTATTTTAGACAATACTCCTACTCATGTGATGTGATTCTATTGCATTCATGGAACAATCTGGTAACCAAAGTAACAACTTTACATATGGATGGATGTTAGCAAAAAATATCTTATTATATATACAGTTAGTTTTATATTTCAAGTACAGAACTCAAATCCTTTTTAGGTTATGTTTTTATTTTAAAAATCATTATTCTGTTCTGTATCAAATTTAAAAAATTATCTTTATCCAAAAATATTTGTCTTTTGGTTGAAGAACCAAAATAGAAAATGTGTTTAGTCTTATGTATTCTTCATGCCTGGGGAGTACTCTCTAGCACTCAGCTTCTTCTGATAGCATGAGGGCCTTCCCTGAAGGATAACTGTGAAGATGGACATGGGAGTTAGGAAATGGAGGTTTGGGTAGCCTTGTCTGCATGTCTCAATATATTCTGATAAATGTCTTATGACTCTTTATCCAGATAAGTTTCTGGACGGTTAGCCAAACATCAACACTGCTGAAAATACTCCTACATCTCTCAGAATGTACCTGAGCCCCCATTTTTATGTGCAGAATTGTCCCAGGGATGCTCATTTTCCAGGGGTTGGCTGCTGTTCAGGATAATTTGTGTCTAGAAGGTTATCACTAAAAGAGCTGTGTGTTCATACTCTCAAGGTGCAGTGATTGTGAGCCATGCAGGAGATGTAACACCTTTATATTTAGTGCTTGTCTCAACTCCAACAAAAGTCTCTGCACATAAGCATGTGTTTCCACTGTATTTATTTAACTTAAGGGCCTCTTTCTTGTGCCTGATGTTATACTGTGGGAGATGCTTAAGGCACAGGGCAGTTCAGTGAGCATTGGCCATTGTCTTTCAATTAGAGTTAGGGGCCTACCTGCACTTCGTGCCTTTGAAAATCTCCCTCTTCCCCTCTCCCGCCTTTATTGTTCCCCATAATCAGTTTTGAATTTTGTGTATTCAAGTTGTGGTTGAGACTGTTCTACCTGAGCAATTGTGACTTATATCTACGCTGCACAGCTTTTAGGGACAGCAGGCAGAGTAAACGCTGTCTGCAGGAGAGGACTCTTCTGGACAAAGCATTGTTTACACTAGTGCTTGCCCCGGCAAAGCTTTTGGAAGGGTGGGTGCGAGGGGGGAGGTTAGGCACCTACAAACAACCTTTCTGCCACACACAATTGCTGGTATAGACAAAGCCTAATAAAATTCTTTGCCCTTTTATAGTGCCTTTTTTGTCCAAGGATCTTGCAGTCACTATAGGGACCTGACCCTGCAAACCTTTTTCTCTACACACTGGGCCTTGCCAGATCCAGTCCTATGGTATTTTTGTACTGATTTTAGTGAGAGCTTCTTTCCCATTGCCTTTTAGAAAGGTGTGAATCAACCTTTATGTAACCCGCTCGACTCAATATGGGGTTCGGTGAGTCTATATAGTTGCCACATCTGAAGGCTTCCCCCACCCTCCATCAAACAAGGGCTTAGGGCCAAGTTATAATGTTTAAGGAGTCCACCTAGGGATCATCTCAAGGGTGAAGAATCTCAGAATCAGTGAGCTTTGCCTAATTCTAGAGCAGAGGTCCCCAAATCAGTGAATCCCTGAAGAGACATCTGCCTTCTCTAGTGATGCAGACTCCTCACCCTGACACCACCCACCCTCCAGATATCCAGGACCTTTTGCGTACCCCGATGGACAACTCAAACAGTGACCAATCCGAGTGACGTCCAGCCATCATTGCTCATTCATTGTGTCAGTTTAACAGCAATCTTGTCCAAAACTAGAAGAGTTGATACAGGACAAATGAGAGAAAAAAAGGAGGTGCCTCTCTTTCTACAAGGGGAAAAACATGTTTGGATGAACCTTGATTGCATGGAGAAGTAATAGATGATGGTCCCCTGTGTTTTGAACTTGCCTGCTGACAAGCTGAGGACAGTAGGCACAGGAGATAGGAGAGACTGGCTTTCAGTCATAGTCAACAGCTTTGTGCTGTACCTGGCGACATCTGTTCTCACTGTAATAGAACTTTTGGTTCAAGGATCAGCCTTACCAGCCACCTGAGGATCCACAACTCCCATGGAACATGATCATACCTGGCAACAAGTGATTGCCATCATCATAGCTTCTGGGTGTCCTCATAGAAACAGAATAGCTATCAGAGAACAGGGTCAGAAGCTGGTGACCAAAAGGCAAAATATTATCCATCCTCCAATTCCAGCAGTTAAATTTGATGCCCTGAAGTAGAACGAAGGCTTCATTACTGACATGGTGTTGTGCAGGTGAATGCACACTTCCTCTCCAGAAGCATCTTACTGCCTTGAGCCCACTGGACCATCCTAATGACAAGGGATTCCTCAGAAGGAAACAATATGGTGGAATCTGTGAGTGCTGGAGTAGAAAATCTGTGCCAGCTTCAAGCATGGAACAGTTTTAGCTGAGAGTAATTAAAGAATAGAACTCCAGTTATGTATCTGTTGGCTCATGTTCGGCATGGTTAGGCTCTAAGATTTATTCTCGACTCCTGGTTAGTTAAGATGTACCAGTAATATCTTACACTTCAGAAGTGAATTTTGTTTACAAGGAAGGAGCTACTGCATCCTTAATGAGGCTACATACATTGACTCTTGTATCTTCCTGTGTGAGAAGTAAGGGAAAAATATTGTTTTCTGAAACGCTACAAAGAGGGACCCATCTGCTAGTTAAGGAAGCAAAAGTCAATCCAGAATTATGGAGCCTACAGTCCAAGGACTTCTAGTGGAGAGTAGGAGCCTGAGATGCTTAACTGTAAGCGAGCTTTTCTTCCAGAATCCAGCACTGAAATTATGATTTGAGGTTAATATGATTGTGCACTTTCTTCTGTGGCCAAAAGTGTGACTGTCTTTGTCTGTTACTAAAGTTCTCTGGGACACACATGCACATAAAAAAGCAGTAGTGAGGAGGTTAACCTGAGAATGTCACAGGAACAGGATGTGAGACCCATGATGTCTTGGGACAACCACCACTTAACTATGCCTCATTTACAGGAAGGACCTGTTCCCATGAAAAGTACTCTGCATCCTAGACTGGAAAAAAACTAAACCTAATTATGGTATTTGTAAGAGAGACTGTCGTCTGTTATAGGCACCACTAAGGTGAACGAGCCAATGCAGTTTTGCCTGTAGATAGTTAATTGACTAAGCATTTGGACCTCAGTTAATTAGGAGCGCCTGGGCCTAGTAAGGTGTATGAGGACTCAGTGAAAGAGCCCCAGAACACACACTCAAGCTTCTGAAGAGACAGATTTCTCAGGGGGTGCTGGCCATAGAGCTCACCAGAAAAGGGGACCTTGGAAAGGTGCTCCTGGATGGAGTAGCATGGGAAGGGTTATCAAAGGCCATGGCCAGGAGGGCCTGATAACAGTGAGAGAGACTGGTCACTGAGGAACCACATTCCACTCCAGAAAATAGCCGCAGCAGCTTGACCTTTGCCAGGGCTCTGAATCCACGTAAGGAATCCGTCCCCAGATGATGGCAGGAGAAGAACTTTGTGGAAACCTTGCACAACAAGTGGAACAAGCTGCAGGACGGAGGAACTTAATAGAGCTATATGACATCACATGGAAGCGAGGTGGGTCACGGCATACAGTAGATCAGCCAGTAGAGGATAAGAAGGGGCATGTGCTAATAAACCCAAGTGAGCAGCTCAGTAGCTGGAAGGAACACTTTGAAGAGCTACTAAACTGCCCTTCCCACGTGGAACCTCCAGTGTTGCCACCTGCAAATAAACCATTGCACATTAACAGCAACAGACCTATAAAAGAAGAAATCAGAAAAGCCATTGCCCATCTGAAAAGCACCTGGTCCAGAGCTCCCTCCAGAAGCAATCAGGGCAGGTAGTGAGACATCAGTCAACATAATGTATAATCTATTTGGGACGCTGAGGGGATCACACAAGACTGGAAGCATGGCTTGCTTATCAAGCTTCCAATGAGAGGCAGCCTGAAGGAATGCAAGAACTGGAGGGCCATCACATTACTGTCTATTCCAGAAAAGCGTCCAATAGGATTTTCTTGGAGAGAGCGAAGACAGAAATTGATAGACAGCTCAGGGAAGAACAGGCCGGTTTCTGAAGCAAGAGATCTTGTACTGACCAAAGAGCAACTATCAGAGTGATCATAGAAGAGTCGCTTGAGTGGAATTCCTCCATGTACATAACCTTCATAAACGTTGAAAAAGCCTTCAAAAGCGTTCATAGAGACACTTTATGGAAACTACTGCAACACCATGGCATCCCATCCAAAATGATTAACCTCATCCATTCAACCCTGGCATGTCAAGTTGTTCACAGTGGTGTCTCGACAGAATCCCTCAGCATACTCTCAGGAGCGTGAAAAGGGTGCCTGTTTTCACCTCTCCTGTTCTTGTCCACAATACTCCACTTGGAGTACAAGAGTTTAAGTCAAAGTGGAAATGCTGATAGTTCCAAAATGAGTCATATAAAGAGGAGTTCTTTGACTGCTTATTCCATATGCATGGTGTTCATGCTTTTTCCCCCACCAGAAGCTATTTTGGGGTTATATTGGTGCAGGATTTCTGGAGACCCTCTAGTAACAGGGAGGTCTGCACCTTGCAATAAAATGTTATCTGTTGCCATGGTGTCCAGCATACGAGCCACATATGGCTATCTCTGGCTGTTTGAGCATGGCTAGTTGGCTTGAACAACAAGTATATTTTTAGAATAATGTGGTTAGCTGGCTATAGCATATAGTGGCTACTGCTTCAGAAGTGGTGGGACACCACAGATTTCTTTGTTTGGCCTCCTATTGGGATTTTATAGTTAGTCATCGCCTTTCTGCCATTGTGCTCTATGGCGGCAATAATGTAAATGTTTTGAATGTGTTGTGCCTGAGATTTTCATATCCCCTTTCCAATGGATAGTTCTTCCTTTGTCCTATTGTTTACCAAAACCACATCACATTGTTATTCATGTGGACTTGTAAAATTAGGTGTCTGCATCAGATGAAGTATACACTTAAAATGTAATTAGTCTAGCACTTTAAACAGTTCCCCTGTACAGAAAAGCTAATTCAGATGTGACAACTGTAATCAAATATGGTTGTTGCTGCTTTGGAACAATGAAATATTCCACTGCGGACAGAATTGTTTACAAACAACCATATTAGCTAATATTATACTTACTATGACCCATTAACAGATCAAACACAGTTTCTAACTGTAACAGCAACGAAGGGTCCTGTGGCACCTTATAGACTAACAGAAAAGTTTTGAGCGTGAGCTTCCGTGAGCACAGACTCACTTCATCAGATGCTGGTCTTGAGTGGGGATGCTAAACCTTCTTCCTTCTATTTTGGTTCAAAATGTTTCAAATGCTGTTACAAGTAATAATGTAGACAGGGGTATAAAGGACAGTTCAGCAAATAGTATAAATATTTCCATTATAAACTGATCCACAATGGGTAGGAACTAAAAGGCTTATTCTGGAATCTGACTATGCAACATGATGTGTGTGTGGCTATAATTCCAGAACTGCTTCCCTGGATATTGATATTTACCCTTAAGATGTTTGAAAGCTTTCTAAAATGTAAATGTTATAGGAATACATCAAAGTATAAAATAACCTGAGAAACCATAAATTTTGCCATTAATCTGTTCATGTGGTATTGACCTCTGTGGTGCAGCAGATTCTTTTGTTTCTTTTAAATATGGAATAAATAAAGCAAGGGAAATATAGAAACCTAATTTTCTGTGTGCCACTGCAATAAAAGTGTGTATTAAAAGGATCATAAGAGAGGAATACAATGTATAGCTTCTGTTGCTGTTGGAAATGGATAGCTTTCGTACCTGTACAGGGCCCTCCATTTATCCTTCAGAGTCAGTGAATATATTGTGATACAGCATTGCAAAAGACAATCATAGCACAACAGTGTTTCTTTTTATAAAACCTAGGTCATGGAGGGTAGAGGCGCTGTGGTAGTTCTGCATTTTTAAAAAGAAAATATATTCCCTCCGTTCAAAACACTGTTAGCTGTAGATAAGGCTGGATTGCAGATAAAGGAGGTTTAAAAATAATTTTATCTCTGTGATACTCAGTGACAGTCTCTCAGTCTAGCTTTAATTATGCAGAATTACTTGACGTATTATGGCCCGAGAGATCTGAGCTTTGGCATATTGGATGATAAATAGGATGGAATTCTGTTGGTGACTGGAGATTTTCCAACCCATGCTGCAGCAGTGGTCAAAACAATAGAGAAGGGGAAAAATTATTTTTTTCAGTCCATACTATACTGTAAGGAATTACACAAGAATAGCCATATTTGCCATCTAGTTCAGTAGCTTTTCTTCCAGTTGTTGTCATGTGCTTCAGTGGGAATGAACAGAACAGGGCAATTATCTTGTGATCCATTGGTTGTCTAGTCCTGCCTTTGTCAGCCAGAGGCTAGGGGCATCCAGAGCATGTGGTTGCACCCTTGACCATTTTGGTAGCAGCCATTCCTGAACCTATCCTTCATGAGCTTACTTGATTCTTCACTGAGGTCCATTTTTAGTTTTGACCTCACAGGTGCATTTGTATGAGAGGGGTAGCTGAGTTAGTCTGAATCTTCAAAAACAGCAAGAAGTTCTGTGGCACCTTATAGACTAACCGATATTTTGGAGCATAAGCTTTCATGGACAAAGACCTTTTTGATCAGATGCATGAGTGGGGTTCCAGAGTAGGGCCTAAATTTATAGGGTCATGAAAAGGAGGGCATCCCACTCAAAAGGAGGGCCAGAGACAGGTGTATTTGCTTACCTGTCTGGCGCAAATGCCATTAGGATTGTCAGGAGTCTTTTGGCTCATTGCGGTTATTGGTGATTTGGTTCCTTTACAGAAAACTTGCCCTGACTGTGTAGGAAAATGTCTATTACTTGTCAGCCATATACATTTTAAATAAATTGTTTTATAATGAAAAATGTTTTTTTGTACTTGAGGAGGTAGGAGAAAATCTTACTTTGATCTGCTCTGAGATGGAAAGCACAATGTGGGGTTGTTCTTCCATTATCTTACCTTATCTTACCTTAGGGTGTGTATTTTGTTCATGGGTTATGGGTTTTTTAAACGATTTTGTAAATGCAAATAGATGTAGACTAGAAAAATGATCTCTTAAAACACATTTTGGTTGATTTGTTGCCTGGTCCACATCATAACTGGAGCCATTAGCTAACAGGTGATCTAATTAGAAATCATGATTTGAACAAAAAAAGCTATTCCGATTATTTTGCTCTGGGGAAAAATAGCTTCGCATTGGTTTTATTTCAGCATGAAATATATATGTTGGTTCATTAATTCTTTTGTACTGATATGCTAGATAATATGACCTAGCTCTTTTTGTGCTTTTCCTGGGTAAGTCTCAGAGCACTTTACCAAGGAACCACTATCCCCAGTTGATAGGTGTGAAGTGACTTGCTGAAGGTCATCTATCAGGCAAGTGGCAGAACTGGGGTTAGACTCCAGATCTCCTAAATCCCAGTCAAGTGTGCTGTCTGCTTAAATGTAAGTGGGGCTTTATTTTGGCTTTTCTAGTGAGCATCCCTTCTAATCGGAGAGTAATAGAATTAGCTGGCTAACTTTCCATCATACAAATTCCTTTTGTCAGTTCTGCACAAGTATATTCTATTGACTGAATAATTTGCTGGGCTTTTGGGCAAAACAGTGCATCTGCATGGGTTGCTATTAGGGGAAAACTGACCCATTTTTCTGTGTTACAATGCTGAAACTTTTCTGAGTGTGTCTTTGTACAAGCCTGTGTTCAGGTCTAAGAAACTGAGCAGTATAGACAATTTACTTAAGACAAGCCTTGTGTTATTTGGTGTTTTGCTTATTGTTCCAGCTACTGGAGTTGCATGAAAATGTGAGACTCTGTTTTCATTTCAGATTTTTAATTTTCTAGACCTACTTGTAGAAGAGATCTGGAAATTGCAAACCCTAAAGCAGTGGTGGGCAACACTGGGGATCCATCTGTGGCCTGCAGACCCACTGGCTGTCCCCCTACCCTCATGTATTGGGGCACTGAAGACTGCAACTTCCTGTGTCTCCTGCTTCCCTCTTAGCACTTTTGGAGGTGCTGTGACACTCCTGATTTGCACTCTGTTCCCACTCTTCCTCCCTCCCAGAGCTGGAATGCTGTGAGTCAGCTGTTTGCTTCCTTCTGCTCTGGGAAGGAGAGGGAGGAGCATGCAAGTGCAAGACTCTGGTGCCCAGGTGTGCAAGAAGGTGTGGGGGAGAGCAGGCAGCCAGGGGGTCCATGAGCTGCACGTGGGACCCAGGTGGGCTGTGGGTTGTTGTGCCCCACTGAGGTGAAGGAGGGCCTCTCATGCAACCCCCTATTTGTGGTTGCCCATCCCTGCCCTAAAGGCTTGAACATGAGAAGACAAATGAGATATCCCCAAACTATTTTTTCTTTCTTTCTCTCTTTCTCAGTGCTTTTTTACCCACAGCTGCCCTCTGGCAAGCTGGCAGCCACCCTCTTCTCCAGGACTGCATCCCAGTCTTCCTAATAGTGAACGATGCGCCCTGAGTCGAACATGATGACCAGCAGCAGCGAAGCTTAGAAGTGACTTTTACATTGCGTGAAACTTACAATTTTATTCATATAATCACTTTGAGTTTTAGAGGACACGGTTGCTTTAAATCTTTTTCTTGGGGCGTGGGGCGTGCAGGTTTTCCAGAAGAAGGAAGTGCTGTTGGGGCAGGGATAAAAGGGAGGCAGAGAGAGGGGAGAGCAACAGAGAAGGGCAGTGGCAAGCAGGCCCTCGCAGAGTGAAGCAGTCGCGAATCTGCGTGGAGTCTAAGACAGAGTGGCTGATCTGGGTTCACCCTAGGACAGGAACCAGGAGAAGCCCTGTGCCAAGGAGGAATGGCACAACAAGGACAAACTGGAACTGGACGTTGGATCTCTGCTGTCCAGAGCCGTATGGATCCCTGAGTAGAGGGGCTGGTGATTTTGGCGTCAGGCATACGTGTGGACTTGCAGAGGATGACAGAAGAGGACATCAGACGGTTTTGGTGGGGGAAGATTATTGATGCCAAAGGCGACAAGGAACACTCAAGCTTCATCACTGGACTGGAACTTTGCCCAGGAGTTCTGAAGACCATGTGTAGCTAGACAGCTCAGTGTCTGCCCTTCAGACTGTGGTAGCACTGGGCCTGTGGGTCCTTGTGTTGTACATAACCTTATTTTACTGCTCTTCCCCCATTTCCAAGGGATGAAAGGAGAAAAAACATTTTCTTTTCCATATATTTAATTAACTCTTTTTTTCTCTGTGTGTGTGTGTGCGCGCGCGTACATGCACCCGTGCCCACACACGTATTCATTCTGGGAGCTTTGGAACAGACAGACAGCTGTCCTTAGGGTTCAACAAATCAGGATGACAGCTGGGGACCCTGCAGGCTGGCAGGATTGCTGGGAATGGTCAGCACTGGAAGTGACCTATTTGTCACTTGTGCCTCATGCCTCCCTAGGGAGTGCCCTGGGAATAAGTGCCACTGGGGTGGAAAGGACTCTGCTGTGTTCCTGCTCATGCCTTTTCTTGGCCAGAGCTGCAGAACAGACTCAACCTTGGCTACCAGGATGCTGACGTTACATACGTATATTGCAAATACCAACAATACCATGCGCCAAGCCAGCACAGCATAAATCTTAAATGTGCACCAAATTGTGCATTATTCATATTTATTACAATAAAGCCAAGGGACTGGCCAAGAATGGGGCTTCACTGTGCTAGGCACTGGACAAAAGCAGAGTGGTAGATAATTATACCCCCAAAACCTTAGTCTTGCCCCCTACTTTGTGTCTGTCGTATGATAACCCATTTATCCTATAAACAGCTGTCATAGCTTGTCCAACCTAATATAATCTACCATTGTCATATCAGCTATGGCATTGTACTTTTCCCTATTTTTTTGTCCTGAAAGACAACATGAACATGTTCTTTTCATTTTGACTTGGAGGGCTGCTGAATTCAGGTCTAAACCTTTGTCTGCTCTAGACACAGAAGTTGCCCATCAATATGCAGTTTTAGCTATGCCAATTGCATAGTTAAAATCGATTTATCCGCAGTCAACTTCCATGTCTGTCCACATGGTGGAAGGTCGATGGGAGCATTTCTCCCTTTGACCTTCCTTATTCCTCGCCTCCTGCTAGGAGCACAGAGGTTGACATCGATCCCTGAGAGCATCATTTTGTGCATGTGCAAAATGAAACCCTGGAAGATCAACCCTGTGTGGGTCAATCTTTTGCTGTAGTGTGGCTCTAGCCTAAGATTCCAAAGGTGTGTGAACCTCCATTTGAAAATGTTAAGGCATCTGTGAAATAAGACAGGTTGAAAATCACTGACATAGTACTTTGAATAGGGTGTATATTTAGATGTTGGCCAGCTGGTAGTTCTCTCATTAAAAATGTTAGCACCTACCATTTTCAGGGGGATACAACATGGTATGTCAGAAGCATACAAGTTAAAACATAAATCTGTCTTCCAAAATTTAGAGCTCACTACTTCACAGGTGTGCCAGGCTCTTGGGCAGAAAATCATATGCCTCATAAGAGGTGTAAAGCCATCTGGCCATTTGTTTATACCTTTTTCGAGTTCTACAAGCTGGACATCCAGTTAATGTCTGAGATTGCATTCGGTGGATGGCTGCACCTTGCTGTAGTGTCCCAATTACTGTTAAGAAAGGGTTTCCTGCTTTCATATCTGTATGTAATATTTCATAGGTGTATTAATCATGTTTGTTATGCATGCTCTTTTGCCTTTTTTTTTTGAGTTAATGTGTGAGTCTGAAGTATATTTAATTTTTTTTGCCACCTTTTATGCAAGTATGGCTGAAGAATTAGCAGAACAGGATATGGAAGTTCTTTCTCTACAGTCTCTTGTAATATACTGCAGAAAACCTGAATTCAAACAATCTACAACATCCTAAAATTTCACCTAATGTTAATTAAGGGTCAGAGATACCACCCCCAGATTATAGTACCTAAGGCAGGATTGGAGAACCTCATTTGGGTCGGGAGTCGCTGATCCACAGAAAAATCTGTTGGAACCACACATACTCTCTCTCTCTGACCTGGCCCCCAAATGGGGAGAAAAAAACACCTCACAGATGTACCCCTCCAACTGAGAAGCAGAAAAACAACCTTTCACCTCACTCCCCTCGAGCTCCACCCCACAGTCAAAGGGGACTGGGGCAAGTAGATTTTTGTGGGCCCTCTATGCTCTGGGGTGGGGTGAAAAATGTTTATACGAGTGCATGGGAGGGGGCTGTCAGGGAACAGTCTGGGATGAGGATGTGGGGTCTAGGCAGGAGATAGGGTGCAGGAGTGTGCTGGGAATGGGGTGTGAAGTAGGAGGCAGGAGCAGGCCTGGGGAGGAGATAGGGTATAGGCAGGAGGGGGTTGCAGGAGCAGACTGTAGGTGCGGAGTCTCGGTGGGATGCTGGCGCCTACTTGGCGCAGCTCCCAGCGGGGTATAGCTGTCTTCTCACAGCTCTGTGTGCTGCAGGGAAGTGCTCCATACAGGCACACACCCTGCCACTCCCATTGGTTGCAGTTCGGCCAATGGGAGTGACGTGGAGCAGTGCCTGCGCAGAGTGCTTCCCTGTAGCGCACAGAGCTGCTTCTTTGATCCAGCCCCAGTGTGACTTGATCGGGCCTGTGAGGCTTAGGGGTTACCGCCTCACCCCTATCCCTGCAGCGGGGAGCTGGCGGTGGTGCTCCATCCACAGTGCCCACCCCCCACGTGGCAAGAGAGAGAGAGTGTGTGTGTGTGTGTGTGCGCGTGCGCACGAGAGAGAGAGAGAGAGAGAGAGGGTGTGGGGGGAGCCCTGAACCTTATAGGCCAGATCAAGGCAAGCTGAGGTTGGATCTGGCCCACAGGCTGCACGTTCTCCACCGTTGTCTCAGGCACTGAGCCATGACCAGAATGCTGTTCCAGATTGCGTTGATTAGTGTGATGGAAATGTACATTCCAAATTGTATGGACAGATTTAATTTACAGCTACCCAAAATTAATTTTACTGGGGTCCATCGTGGTTCTTGTCCCTGCAGGTAATGAAGAGCTGCCAGATGGAAGACAGTTGGCCGCTCTGTTCCTCTCCCTTTGTTTGTTTAGTTAAATTATTTTGTACTGAAGATGAGGGAGGGATACGTTTTGTAAATTCACTGTTGGGTTTCACTGATACAGGTTTAAGGGGATTATTTCTGCAGTTAGGATTTAGTATCTGCCAACATGCTGCTCATGTGCTTGATATCGCAAGGGACCAGTTCTTTTATTTGCAATTTATAAATCCTCATCTTCAGACACGCAGCTTTTCACAGAGACCTGAATGTTTGAAACATCCTTCAATTACCGTATGCGTAATGCTAGGAATTTTATGTCAAATGGACTACAATGGTGTTCAGACAACCACCTTTATGTGCATTTTATAGATTATAGCCCCAATTTCTTTTTTCAGTTTTCTAGTTAAATAGAATAGCCAAAGCTACCCCAGTGGTTTGGCAAGAAATCACCTTGGGTCTGTCCTTCACGTTGGATGTGATTATGGAGTGCTGTTTTTTATTCCTTTGGTTGACCAATGTGTGCATTTGGATTTTCAATGTACTTGGAGTTGAGGTACTGTAGTAGTGGCTGTAGAATAAAGGGTGGGTGATACACAGGTGCTTGGTCTTCATAGAATTTATAGTTCTAAATGACGAATTGCTGTTAGTCTTATTGTATAATGAGCCCTCAAACTCTAATACAAGGGTGTGCAAAGTGGGGCAGGTACGACATTTTGTAAGGGGGTGCAGCATGATCGGCTTCCCCCAGCCCTCTACATCCTTCCCTGCGGCCTCTGCCACTGCCATCTCCAAGGGAACATCCCCCCCACCCCTCCCACCGCTGGGCCAATCAGAATGTGCAGAGGCCCTGAGCCAGGTGGCAGGGACAGCCATCATGTTCCCAGCTCACTAGGCATTGCGTTTGCAGGTGTAAGGCCTTCCAGTGTGCTCTGATATAGTAGCGTAGACGTGGGCACCCTGTAGGCTGCACACCACATATGGGTGTTCTATGTGGCCCTTGAGACCTTTTGTTTACTGTTGCACACACGCAGGGTGACCAGATTCTGCAGATCTCTGTCCATGTAGATTTCTTTTTTCTCCTGGTATTAGTAAAGTGACACACGTGTAAAGAAACTGGGGCGGGGGGGGGGGGTAAGTGGCTTCTGATTGCACACAACATTTAATGTAAGAGCTGTGTGCTCCCTCTGCATCCAATAAAAGCCTTGCTTTGGTTCAGTTAGGACATCCTGCAAATTCTACCCTAGCAGGCAAGGGTATTTAGCAAAGCTACCATATCCTGAGAGATCATCTTGGTTACGACAATTTTGTTGCTCGCTGAGATGGAGAGCCACTCAGGAAGTCCACTCACTAGCCTAGGTTACCCAGGGCTGTATTAGTGGCTTTATTCCTTGCAGTCTAGTTTTAACCATCAGATGATATGCCATTTCTCTTAGGAGAATATTCCTCAGTGTTCAAAGATGTAAGAACTGGCATTTACACCTTAATTGTTTTTTCTTTCCCAGGAGTATCACCTACTCAGCTACTACTTATCCGATTTTACTGGAGTTGGAATTGCTGGGTCCAGGGAGGAGCTTTCTAAGACTTCTCATCCAGTAAGTGATAACCTTCATGTCATGCCTGAACCATTAAAACGCCAAGAGTAGAAGATGAACTCTATACTTGAATAGTAACAGAGAAGTAGTCATGTTAGAGAGTCTCATGTGTGAAATGCCCTTTCTGATTTAAGCAAATATTTGTTTTTTGGAGAGATGTCACAGTTCCTTTGTAGTTAAATCTTTATTTTATTTAAACTCCACTGCAGTGCTCAGATTCCAGGATGGGAAATAGAAACTGTTAAGACAGAGATGTTGTGAATAGTGATATCTTCTTAGAAATTTGAAAACAGTGCTTGTGTTTTTGTCCTCTTTTATTTGGCAAGTACTGTAATATTCTGTGTTTCACGTGCTGATAAGGTGCTCTAGTTTGTTGCTAAACCTTGACTTGAGTTAGTTTGTAGTCAAATGACCAGGTTTCTTGGGTTGATCGTTCTGAGCTCTGTTGCTATGGATCACCAATAATGTAATCCAGGAATGTCACACAATCCTAGTTTTTATAAGACCACGGTGTCCTGTGGTTTTGCTGTGTGGTTTTCTTCATGTTGTGAATAGGTGATGAGTGCTGCAGTTTCCCTTTTTCAAGCTGAATGTTACCTCCCTTGCTATTAAATCAGGCTATAATGTATGTAATAACCTGCAACATATTAGAATTTCAAAGCACGTAGACCCTTTTTTTTTTTTGGTAATCCTCCAAGAATATCAATATTTTATGGTCCTGCCTCTTATGTGCCATTGCCGTGCTGTGTCTATTTTGCATGATCCTGGAAGGCTGTGACCATGGAGGATATTACTTCTGCATGTGAATTCCAGGATGAGGACAGCAGGCATGCAGCTGATTGTTGCTCCTTGGCTGCAGTGGAGCTGACCTTTTGCACCATGTCCACAAGTTCCCATTTTGCAAGGAGACAGGGAGGCCTGGAAGCAGGGCCAGTCACTAATGTCAGCTTATGTTTGGGTGTTTACGTCTCAGTGCTGTCTGCCAAATGTGCAATCAGGAAATATCTTCGGTTTTAGGGTAGGATGTCTCGCTGAATTCACCTGTCTAGAATTGCTCAGTTTTGTTCATAATCTGAAATCTTGGAGCTTTTTCGTAAGGCATCTTGCCCTGCGTAAAGGCTACCCTCAAGGCATTATAGAGCTCACACAGTGGCAGCTGCTGGGGACGGACACAAAGGGGGCACTTCCTGCCCTCCACTCTACCCCAGGCCCTGCTCTACCTCACCCTCCATATCCTCTCCCCAGCCTCCCTCTCCAAGAGACGTGACCCAGGTGAGGAATGGGGTTCATAGCACTGGCAGGAGGAGTTCCCCCAACTCTGCATTCACCGGTGCCAGTGGGAATAGCAACCGAGCTCCCCTGACTCCCAGCCATGGTTGCTTCTTTTCCTGTCACTGGTGGGTGTGAGACTCCTGTTGCTGCCATCAGCTCTCCCCACCCCCTGCGATACTACCTCAGGCTGCGTCACTTGGGGGAAGAGGTGGGACCACCCCCTTCACTTACCAGTTGCAAGAAGCAGAGCACGTGGCTGGACGCTGGGGGAGTGGAGTGGGCTGGGGGCCAGGTCACTTCCCTCTCTGCTGCTGCTGGTTAGTGCAGGGCAGGAGGCAGGGTCAGACCCCTTCCTACTGGTGTCATGCCTCCCACTAGTCCCCTGGTCCCCACGAGGCCCCCCCCCAAAGCACAGGGCTCAGGGCAGGAGGATGAATCGCTTGGTCACCTGGTGCTGGCCCCTTGCCCGTCACCCGCAAATCATTTGGAGGTGCACGTGACCCTTCCCCCTCTGTGTTGTG
Organism: Carettochelys insculpta; assembly: GCF_033958435.1. Lineage (NCBI taxonomy): Eukaryota > Metazoa > Chordata > Testudines > Carettochelyidae > Carettochelys > Carettochelys insculpta. Next base: position 14,489,999 of record NC_134148.1, read on the forward strand.
CCTGAGCTCCTACTGCAGCTGTGAAAATATTTGGACTTGGGCTGGCGTGTGGCTTCTGAGACCCAGCATGGGGAGATGATTCTCTAGGACTATGTCTACACTAGCACCCCCCTTTTGAAAGGACCCCGCACACTTCAAAATACCCTTATTCCTCTTTGGTTATAGGAAAAAGGGGATTTCAAAGTGTTCAGGGTCCTTTAGAAGAGGACCCCATGTAGATGAGCTGCACAAGACCGAAAGTGGCACTTTCGAAGTGCCACAGCTGCTGTTATGCTAATGAGGCACTGCATATTCATTACAGTGCCTCATTAGCATACCCCGAGGTGTCTCATTAGTGTACCCCTTTCGAAAGGGGGGTGCTCATGTAGACGCAACCTAGGTGTGTAATGTCAATGTGCCTTACTACTTTTATGCATCTAGGCTAATGTGGTTGATGGCATATCTCCAACGGATGAGGAGGCACATTAGTAGCCCTCTGTCTGCATCGTTTGTTTTCAGGAGTACGACATGAAGATCCATGCAGGACACTGACAGGGTGTATTGGGACTGGCAGAGGCCACCTGGCAGTCATTGGCATACCCTTAGAAAGGACAAGATTTTGCCTAGAGTACTGATTTGAACTGAGATCACTTGATAATGCTGCATGGTTCTTTTCTTGTCTGTCTAAATTGGGACATACATCTCTGAGGTAAATGAGCTTCACCAGCATAAGGCTGTGGCCACATTAGCAAGTAGCTTCGAAAGTGATTTTGAAACGAGCAGCGGAGCGACTATGCACAAATTGCTTGTTTTGAAATCAACATCAGGATAAAAGGGCATTCCTTTCAAAAGCGTTTTTCCACTCCCATCTTGGTAACAACTCCCCATTTTGATGTCGATTTTGAAAGGAGACGTGTAGCCACTCGCCTGGCTGTCATTTCGAAATCCCAAGTCCTCCACGGACTCAGCCCCTCCCTGGAGCACAGAGACACCCTGACCAGCAGCCAGGCTCTATGGCAGTCAGCTCCGGGTGCCTTAAAGCTGCAGGGACACAGAAACCCTGTGCAGGAAGCTGAGAGTGTGCTGGCAGATGTAGGAGCATGTGCTCGCAGCTGCACATTCTCCAGCACCCCCCCAGAATGTCAGAAAGGAATCCAGATGGAGCCATGGCCAGTGGACAAGAGCCCAGGGAGACCCAGGGATCCCAAAGCAACGTGTGGCGGGGCTCCCAGGACACGAGAGGAGGGGCATCCTATGGCTGGAGGCTGAGGTCTGGGATCCACTGGACATCTGGGGGAATGAGGAAGTCCTGCTGAGGATGGAGGGGTGGAAGTGGAACACAGCCGCCTTTGTCTGGCTGGCCGAGACTCTGGCTACAAGGGGCCACCCCACCCCTGCCGAACCCCCAACCAGGTGTGGTCAAAAGTCAAGGAGCTGTGGCAGAGGCAAGCAAAGGCTAAGGACTTAGCCAGGCGCCTGCCACATGCCCCTACTGCAAAGACCTGCACCAGGTCATCAGCCCCAGGTAGGCTGGGCAACCAGGGGAGACCCTCGACGTGGCCAAGCTGGAGGGGCAGGGTGAGGAGCCAGAGCCAGGACTCTCCGCAGCACCACTGATCCCAGGCCCAGAGCCACCAGCTGGTGATGGGGACAGCGATGGCGAGGGCAGGAGCAAGGAGACCCTATATATTTCCGTGCCATCGGAGGGCAAGAGCCGGGCCACCTCTGCCTGCACCTCCCCCAAAATCCCCAAGGCACCCTCAGGTAGGACTGGGCATGGGGCACCCTGGGCACACGGGGGGTGGGGGGACAGTTCCTGCCGCTGCTGGCCTGGGCACATGGCTGGCTGCCATGGGCCAGGGGGCCCCGGAGGACAGCCGTGGTCACCATCAGGGAGGGGGAAGAGCAAATGGGGGGTGGTCCCTGCATGGGGCTGTGGACAGCCACATGGGACATGTGCCTGGGGAGGGCAGGGGGAGCCGAACCAGCCCCGCCAATGGCCCAGCGTGGATGGATCCCATAGCGGCTGCCTCCCCATCCCCCCATGGGCAGGGAGGGATGGCGATGGGGACATGGCCACTGGTCCATGGTAACCGGTTGTGTGACTGACAGGGCGCCGCCCTCTCCCATTATATCTTCACAGTCTCAATGTCTGTGGGCCACCCCAGCCCCACTGAGGTGTCAGGGAGCCCTGTAGCAGCTGGTGAGAGGAAAGGAACAATGTCCCCCAAGGACCGGGCACTGTACCGGGGTGGCCCACTGCTGCAGCTGAGCTGATGACTTAGTGGAAGCCCACACGGCCGCATGGGGGGCGCAAAACGCCAGCTGCGGGAATGGCTGTCCATGGAGTGGGCGGCCTGGGATCAGGTCTCGGGGTACCTTGACACCCTGACCCAGGCTGTTGCCAACTGCCTGGCCCAGCGCTCCGCTCCATGGCTGACCTTTCCTGTGGCCCCCGCTCCTGCCCCTGACTGTGCCCCGTCTGCCTTCCCGTTCCCACCCACCATGACGGTGTCTGAGAGGGAGGAGCTCACGTGGTGTCTGTGGGTGGGCACGCCTGAACTGGCCATGGCTCCACCAGTCCCCCATCGCATAAATCTGAGGCCATTGCACCCCCAGTGTGCCCCTACCTACCTGTGCTCTCAGGACCATCCCAGTCCCACAGGGGGCCCTGGACCTGGGGCGGTCGCAGCTCCAGGGGTCGTCATGGCTCCTGTCCCCCCCCCACCCTTATGGATGAGTGAGGCCCCCCAGCCCCCTCCTTGTAAATAGGTTGCCCCCCGCCCCCCTTGTAAATAGTTGGAGACTTGTTTGGTTTTGAACAATTAATGGTTAACTTTATTGGACAATGTCAGTGTCATGCATTGGGTGGGGATGGTGCAGGACGTGCATGTGGGCAGGGGTGCTGGTGGGGTGGAGGTGGGGCTGTGAGTGTAGGTGGGGGTTGTGCTGGATGGGCCAGGGCTGAGTCCTGGGGGCCACCAGGTGAAGGCCTCCTGCATGCGCAACCCATCCCAGTGTGCCTGGCGGCACTGGACCACACCTGGCTGGTCATACCATGGCATGGCCTCAGCAGCCCAGTGCCCCACAAAGAGCTTGTGCTTGCTCTCCACGAGGTTGTGGAGAGCACAGCATGCACTCACAACCGTGAGCATGCTGGGGAGACCCACCTCTAGGCGCGTCAGCAGGCACCTGAAGCTCACCTTCAGATGCCTGAATGCCCACTCCACCATGTTCCTGCCTTGGTTGAGCCAGGTATTGTAACAGTCCTGGCTCTCGTTTTGGGTGGTCTGTGTAGGGGTGCATTAGCCAGGCCTGGAGGGAGTAGGCCGCATCGGTGACTATGCACGGGGGCATGGCCGTGTCCCCCACCAGGAGCTCCTGTGGTGGGATGTAGGTGACCTTGGCCATCCTGTTCCCAAGCCGTGAGTTCCACAGGATGCGGGCATCTTGGGCCCTGTCTGGCCAGCCCACGCAAATGTCTGTAAACCATCCTTGGGCATCCATGAGAGCCTGGAGCATGACAGAATGGCAGCCCTTCTGATTTATGTACCATCTGCAGCTGTATGGTGGGGCCCGGGTGGCGACGTGGATGCTGTTCAACATACGGATACAGTTGGGGAATCCCAACTGCTGGAACCTGGCAGCACACATCCCCCAGACAGATGAGCCGGCGCAGGAACATTAGGTTGATGGTGTTGATGACCTGTATGACGTGGAGGGCACAGACACCCATAAGTGTGTGGCAGCATGTGGAGAGGACCCCCTCCTCAGGCCCTGCCATGGGTGCATGACCCCAGCTGCCTTACCTCTAGAAGGATGACCCCAACAGTGGCCTTCCCTACCCCAAATTGGTGGCTGACCAAGTGGTTGCTGTCCAGGGTGGCCAGCTTCCACATGGCGATGGCCAACCTTTTCTCCAGGGGAAGTGCAGGCCATATGCGGGTGTCCTGGAGGTGAAGTGCTGGTGCCAGCCACTGGCACAGCTCTATGAAGGTGGCCCATGTCATCCTAAAATTGCGGAGCCACCACTTCTCATTCCAGTCCTGCAGGACAACGTTGTCTCACCATTCCCCGCTGGTTGCATCATTCCCTGGCCCCTTACTTAGGAGTAGTGGCTAATTGTGTGTAGATGCTTAACTTCAAAGTAGGGGGAAGACTACTTTGAAGTAAGGGAGGGTGCATTTTGTGTGTAGATGCTGTACTTCGAAGTAAGCAACTTTGAAGTTATTTTATAGTGTAGACACAGCCTCATTGGCTACGTCTACACGTGCACACTACATCGAAATAGCTTATTTCGATGTAGCTACATCAAAATAGTCTATTTCAATGAATAACATCTACACGTCCTCCAGGGCTGGCAACGTCGACGTTCAACTTTGACGTTGGGCAGCACCACATCGAAATAGGTGCTGCGAGGGAACATCTACACGCCAAAGTAGCACACATCGAAATAAGGGTGCCAGGAACAGCTGCAGACAGGGTCACAGGGCGGACTCAACAGCAAGCCGCTCCCTTAAAGGGACCCTCCCAGACACAGTTGCACTAAACAACACAAGATCCACAGAGCCGACAACTGGTTGCAGACCCTGTGCATGCAGCATGGATCCCCAGCTGCCGCAGCAGCAGCCAGAAGCCTTGGGCTAAGGGCTGCTGCACACGGTGACCATAGAGCCCCTCAGGGGCTGGAGAGAGAGCGTCTCTCAACCCCTCAGCTGATGGCCGCCATGGCGGACCCTGCTATTTTGATGTAGCGGGACGCGGATCGTCTACACGTGCCCTACTTCAACGTTCAACTTCGAAGTAGGGCGCTATTCCCATCCCCTCATGGGGTTAGCGACTTCGACGTCTCGCCGCCTAATGTCGATTTCAACTTCGAAATAGCGCCCAACACGTGTAGCCGTGACGGGCGCTATTTCGAAGTTGGCGCCGCTACTTCAAAGTAGCGTGCACGTGTAGACGCGGCCATTGTTTTGTTATACTACCTGAAATTGCCTTTCTTGGCTTAAGTGTTACAAATATCTTCACAGTCGTATCCAATGGTGATTCTCTGCTTCTGTGGGTAAACTTTCAATTTTTTTTAATTCCTGCCACTTTTTAATGGTTGTCTTATGCTTATTTGCTTAGTTTCTGACTTGCATTAAGCATTCCTCAGGAAATGTGAAATTATTGGTGCTGGAAGGTATCTTTACCTGATCATTTTAACTCATCGCTCTGGAGGGTGGCAGAATTTCAAGGATAATGAATTTAGAAAAAAGACCTAAATTTGGCTAAACACGAATGAAAAAAAAAAATAACTTGCTTTTTACTGTGTTTGTCCAGAACAAACCAGCTAGCTTCTAGCAAATTACAGTTTTGGAAGTACATAGGTATAGGCTGCCCGGCAGCTGAGAGAGCTTTTCTCATTTGTCATTCAGTACAATCAAATCTGATGCAGATATGCAGGCCTGCACACTCATGATAAGACACTCAAGCCTATTTCAGCACTGCACAAAATTTAAAAGGGAATATAGTTTAGTGAATTTTTGCTAGTGCTTTATTTGCAGGTCTCTCACTATTGATACATTTGCCGATCTGTGGGCAAAGCAGTTGTTGTTTCATTTTCTTGCAAAAACCTGCCAGACTTGTGTGTCTGGATGAAGGGGAAGTCCTTTCTCAAGACGTGAACAAATGTTTTTAATTTTAAAAAAATTTGGGCTTGACACTGCAGGTTCTAGATCAGTAATCAGTTCATATTCCCTTGAGCAGTTTTGGTGCCTTTATATGGACTATTCATATGAGTGAAGTGGATTTACCCATGACAGTAAAGAAGGATTTTTAGGATGAGACCTTTTTTTAAATGAAGTGAATTGTGAGGGTCCCCTCACTCGTTATGAAAATTGGGGTATGAATATAAGTATGTACTACTCAAATGTTTCAGATAAAATACCTCATGTGGCCTTTCAATTTGAATATTACAATCTGCTGGATCAGTATATCCTATTTTAGTGCATATATCATTCTTGTATATGCAGTTAAAACATGAAATATGTCTGTTTGTAGTTTTAAATGTGCTGATGATAGCCATTCCTGGTGCTCCAGAACCCTAATGACTGGGCAATCAACTCAACACCTTGTTTGTCCTATTAGTCTAAGGGTGGTTGGGGTTAGAAAGACATATGACTGTTCCACTCTGGGGGAGAGTCTGTTTAACCGATGGGAAGCTTTCAGCTCTTGGTCTTCAGCTGGCTTTTGAAGTTGCCTGGCAGAGTCAGAACTTTGGAGTGCTGAAGACCCAAGTCAGACTGAAAGATCATATTTGACTTTCCAGTACAGCGCTATCTCCAGATCTGAAGAAGTGGGTCTGTCCCATGAAAGCTCATCACTTCATAAATTATTTTGTTAGTCTTTAAAGTGCTACAGGACTGGTTTTTGTTTTGTTAAGATACAGGCTAAAACAGCTACCTCTCTCTTACGATTTATAAGGGAAGTAAGAACAGCTGTTTAGGGTGACATTTTGCATGTAAGAAATTTCTTAATGAAATTAGAACTAGCTTAGCATTTTTTTATTTTAATTTAGTAACTTATTTTGATCTACTGTTTTTACTTGCAGACACTTACATCATACTTTGTTCTTAATTAAAAAAATTTCGTTTACTGTCAAGCCCAGTGTAAATCATTGTGCATCTCTCTCTTTTATTGATAAAGAGGGCTTACCTTACAAGCTTTTACTATCTAAAACTTTTTCAGAGAGAAAGATGGATTTGTTTGGGGTTTTGATCCCTTTTGGTGGTTTGATTTTTTTGTATGCTGTGCCCTTCCGTTGTCTCCTCTCAGAACTGAAGTGGTTCAGTATCTGCATTGCTCTCAGGGGTTGGTAACCCCGCAGAGTTGCCTTGTCTGGGGGAAGACCAGAGGATCTGCCCAGCCAGAAAGGGAGGAGGGGAGCCTCAGAGACCAAGAAAGTGGGCATTTAGAGGCATGATCAGTGCCCTAGGAAACATTCCCAAAGGGACTTCTGTGACTGCACTCAGCCACGGTGAGAATTTTTCTGTTTCTAATTCGCTACTTGCGTTTTAACTTTCCTGTGCTGATCTGTGAAACGTTTGGTCCTCAGACTGGGAGCGGAGTTTCTTCTTCAGTGGCTAGTGATGTTTTCGGCTGTGGCTGGAAGAGAACAGAAAGGATAGTGGGGGTGGGGTAGAGAGGGAAAGAATATCTCCTGTCATTATGGATCTAAGTTGAAATGGTGAAATTGAAATGTCTGTGGTTAGCAGCTTTAAAATCTGCAGTGACTAAATTAATTTGGCTTAGAGGAAAATTGGAATATTTCTGAAGGAATTTCAGGAGACCTGGTAGTCCTAACAAGCTATAAGTATTCAGAGCTACTTAGAACTGGTAGGAAAGAATTACTTTCATTTGAATTTTTACAGTTTAATTTCTCACACATAACATTCAGAGACTGGTTATATTTACTTACAGTTTGGTAGTATGAGAAGGGGCGTTTAGTTTTTACTTTTTTTTTTTAGCTCTCTTGACAGCTATTTTCTGTCATTTCTCACCCATTCCTCACCCCGAATTATTTTATATAATTTCAGTTCTATAACATCATCTGTGCAGTAGCTGGGTTCTGAGAAGTGCTAAACACTCTTTGTTAGTTTTTTAAAATTTCATTTTCAGTGCAGTAGTGTATTCATATGAAAGTCCATTTTTAGTATATTACTATTTATATTTCAGAGGCCACTGGGGAGCTCTACCCTGAACATTCAGCCTACCATGCAGCCGGTGTGGCAGGGAAGAGAGGGTGACCCAGATTTCCCCAAAAGAGATATGTAAGAGATTTGGCTCTACCTTTCTTTCTACCAACATGGGGAGTAGGCTGCTTCATCTTAAAGGCCCTTGTGCCCTAAGGAGCTTAGGAGTGATGGTTTTTTGAGGGCCAGCATTGAGGGAGCTCTTGCTGTAAACAGTAGCTAAATGCCACACTCTGCACCAAAGTAAGTGTGCTGTGAATCCCTAAAAGGTTAAAAAACAAAAACACCTGAACTTTTACGGAAGAACACTAGAATTGGGCTGCTTTGAAGTTCTGTCTGTTCTCAGGAAGTTGAAACCACATGCAAGTGGAGAAAATTGGATTATTGCAAGATCTCAGGCACATATTGTTGCTCTTACATCATTACTGTCTTTGAGAATGTTTGTGGTCTAGGAGAAAGTCAAGAAATAAGGTGATATGATGAAATAATGATGGTCTGATAACTCACAGGACATGGCAGACATCATCAAAAGAGCTTGCTTATCAGGGAGTGAGGGGGCTGGAAGGGAGCTGAGCATTCTGATTGGCATGCTCACCTGTATTGTCGTTGCACGCAGAGAAGTGCAATAATCTGTTTTTAACTTAAACCCTTGGTCAGGGTTTCACTACTGTTCAGGTTTTGCTAATTTATCATTTGGAATGGGTATCAAGTTAAATGGTACAGTGAGTGTCATAACTGTAAATAAAATATAACTTACTGCATTGCCAGCATGCAACCTCATGGACAAAATAAGCCTCGTTATTTTAAATGGCTTTTTATTTTTCCAAACAAATGAAATACTGTTCATCATTGTTGTGTATATTGAAAACTAGACTTTCCTACTCACTGCAGGCTTTTCTTAGGCTTCTACATATCTATTGCCATAACCTGTTTTTTAAATGCCCCTTATAAAGAAACAACTGTGTTGAAACTTTAATGAAATCACGCATGTTCTTCACTAGCTACTCTGGATTTATTTTGGTGTAACTAAGGATACATTTACGCTTATGGGAAGATTGACGTGCAGCCAGTCAATCTTCTAGGGCTCGATTTTTAGCATGCCTAGTGGGGACGTGCTAAATCCAACTGCCATGGCACCACCCTCAGTACCAGTACTCCTGGCAGTCACGAGGAGTAAGGGAATTCTCCTCTTGATCTCCTGCCATGTGGGTGGTAGAAAGGATCAATTTTAGATGTCAACTCCAGCTATGCAATTGTCGTACCTGGATTTACATATCTAAAATCAATTTTACCTCCCAATGTAGACCTGGCCTAAGATAGAATCAGGCTCTAAAAGGCACTAAGGGGTAATCTCAATCTAAGATATGGAACTCCAACTATGTGAATAGCATAGCTGGAGTCAAAGTACCTTAGATAAAATTTCTCTGCCATCCCCACAGTGAGAGGTCAATGGGAAGAGGGTCTGTGATGAGTACCTGAGTCAACCAGGATGCCCTGAACGTTCAAGTTAGTGCATCGCTCCCAGGCATGGTAAATCAAACTCTGAAAGATTGATCTCTGCCACGGTAAGTGTAGACATAGCCCAAGGAATGAAGCAGATTATTTATCTGAATTAACTCATAAATGTAAGTTGACACACAGTTCAAATGAAATATGATCATTTCCCTTTGCATCTCTAGAGCAAAATGATTGTTTTCCTGAGAAAGAACTCTGGTGGCTCAATAGCTTGTCTTTCTCACCAACCAAAGTTGGTCCAATAAAGACACTATCTCACCCAGCTTTTCTCTGTTTTCCAAACCACACGCTGCACTTGAGGACCACATGCTGCTTTGCCAGGGATAGCAACATGTGAAGCAGGTGTCTGCATGGCAAACGTGCATACTAGCAGAAATTCAGAACCTGACTTGGCCCATTCTGTGCTATCATTGGACCAGGATAGTTGCTATCAAAAATATGGGCATGGTCTAAAAAATCATGATGAGGCTACTTTGTTGAAGACACAAAATGGTAAGGAACTCCATGTATTATAGGCTGAATGTGCTTCTGCTCAGCACCATGTACTAACCTCTCCTTCCCCAAGTATCTGTCTTGCCAACTTGCCATTGGCTTTCCACAATCAGCTGTGCGAAGAGGACTCTTCAGTTTTGCATGCAGCAACTCAGGGTTGCATTTTACCATAGAAGTTCTCTATGCACTGCTGTCAGGGTGTTTTTGGGGGGTGGTTATGGGGAAAGCAGGGATTTCTCAGTGGGGGCTCACTCTTTCCATGTTGTTGCTGGGTAGGCAGGTTCATTTTTGATAAGTTGCAAATGTATTGGGTAAATATACTGTGCGTTTGAAAATTTACTTACTGTAGGCTTCTTTTCCTCTGTGCTGCATTATGTATGGAAGCATCTGACCCTTGACAAATGATGATAATACAGCAATAATAATAAAGGTTCTTCATAACAGCGTATAGATATTTAGATAATTCATCATTCCAGCACAGTTGCAAATTGGGAAACCAATATACTTCCTTTCACATAATATCTATTATGTTTGTGTTTAACTGACGTGCTCCTGTTATTTTGAAGAAAATGAAAAATATGTGCTAATTTTGCACAACAGAAGTTTTGATGCTTTGTTTTATTTAGCACTTGGGACTTCCAATCACAGTACTTTCTGTGAAATCATCATATATTAGCATATAAATTAAGCAACTCTGTTATCCTGAGTTTGTCCAAACATGTCTTTCAAAAATCAAAGGAAAGAATTGATGTTGAATTGTGTGCACAACCAGGAAGAAAACTGTTCATGTCTTAAATACAAGTAACAAAGGTTTTACATACAGGGATTGGATAGCACAAAGTTTTAATATGGTAATTACAAATCTTGAGCTCTTTCCTTAAGAAGAAATTGCTTTGGATTTAAACTGCCGTAAAATATTTTTTCCTTTGTCTGGTAATACTCCTACAAGTTGGCACTAACTTTGAAGTAGGGAGCCCAATTTCGAAGTCCTTACTCCATTCCCAGGAATGGAGTAGTGCCCTACTTCGCAATTTAACTTCAAAGTAGGGTATGTGTTGACACTCAATTTCAAAGTTATTTTTGTAGTGCAGACACAGCCTATGAGATGCTTTGTCTTTAGTGAGGGTGACCAGATGTTCTGATTTTACCAGGACTGTCCCACTATTTAGGGCTTTGTTTTAACTTTGAAGTTAACTTTCTGAAGTAACTTTGTTTTAACTTTGAAGTTAACTTTGAAGTAAGGGAAAATTTGTGACAAGTATCAGAGAGGTAGCCGTGTTAGTCTGTAGCTTTGAGAACAACAAAAAGTCTTGTGGCACCTTATAGACTAACAGATATTTTAGAGCATAAGCTTTCATGGGCAAAGACCCGCTTCATCAGATGCATCAGTTGCATCTGATGAAGCGGGTCTTTGCCCATGAAAGCTTATGCTCTAAAATATCTGTTAGTTTGTAAGGTGCCACAAGATATTTTGTTCGGGAAAATGTGTGTAGACTTTCTGCTGGCTACTTCCATGTTGTGCCTAACTTCAAAGTTAGTTCCTAGTGTAGACACAGCCATAATGTTCTATAACCAGGAAAAAAGTTGTGCCTGCACTAGCACTTCATCTGGTGGGTAATAATGTCTTCTGCTTAAAAAATGTAAAACATGTTCCTGTTCTGCATGCAAGCAAATTTATTTGGCAAGGTACTGAGCATTTTTCCTTCAAGATAATGGGAGATCAGGGTGCTGAAGGCACTTGGCCTTGCATGACCAGCATAACTTGTGTGCTGCCAAGCACAGCTGCTTTATGAGAAATGTTATTAACTCTCAGCTGGTGATTCTTTTGAATAAAATTCATAGGCTGCCTCAGGATGGCCAGAATCTTATGAGAGACTGCTGTTGGTGGTTTTCTTAAGATTTAAGCTGAATTTAAATTGGAATTCTTTGGAAGGAAATTGGAATGGTTGTAAAAAGAAAAAAAATGGGCTGTCCCAAAGATATCTCCAAACTCAGAGCCTCCTGGGACTCAAAAGAGATTGACCAAGGTTTTGGTTATGATCATCTAGCTTTAACAGAGCACGTGGCAGATTTATTCCCACCCCCGACCCCCAATCACTTCATCTACACTAGGAAGTTCTTTCAAAATGTGTTTTGAAGGAAGGGGGCCCTTTCGAAATATCCAGCAGAGCGTCTACACACGCAAAGCATTCTTTTGAAATTAAATCAAAAGGATGCTGCACTCCTTTTGAAAGTCCTCTTCTGCTCCTGTTTCAGGAAGAGCACCTTTTTTTGAAAGAAAATGTGTGTAGATGCTCAGTGGGGCTCCTCTTTCTTAAGAGGAGTCCTAATAGCGCTAGATTTTTCTATCCTTGGCCATTCTTTCAAAAGATCCAGGGCTGTGTGGATGCTCTCTATGGAAAGAGCAGATCACTATTTTGATCCACTTTTTTGTGTGTGGGTGCACTCTTTCAAAACAAGGTCTTCTGGAAGGACTTCTTTCGAAAGATTGCTGTAGTATAGAGGTAGCCTTCCATTCTGTAACTCATTGGTCAGTGCTAAGAGTAGAAAGAAGGGACATAAAAATTGGCATTCACAGTTGCTACCTGTCTACATATTGTCTGGCTTTAGTGCTGTTAGTGAGAGTGGTTTATAACTATACATTGCTAAATGCTGCCATTTTATGCAATACAGGTATAGTGGTTTTGAATTTCTTTGAAGCATTTGTACCCCTCTGGCTCAGTTTTTGGCATATTTGCTTTCTTTTTTTTTTCTGTAGCCGTAGCTTTAGTACACTATTTAGTGTCTTCCATCCCACTTCACATTTGTGTCACTGATTCAGAGTGGTTCAGATTACTTTGTAAATTGGATGCAGGCAAACAATATGTGCGTGATATAATATGTTTAAATGTATCCATCTACAACCAGTGTAGAGTGACTCTACTTGGGAAGCAATGACTCTGACAAAGATTTGTGGATCAAGATGAATAATCAGCTGAATGTCAGCTCCCTGTGATGCTGTGGCCAAAAATGCTAATGCAGCCGTGGAGTGCATAAACAGGGGTATCTTGGCTTGGAGTATATCTGCGGTGTAAGAAGAATGTTGTTAAATTGGGAAAGTTTCAGAGAAGAGCCCCAAGAACGTTCAAGGGGATAGAAAACATGCCTTAGGCCTAGTTTCTGCTATGCCATGCAATGACATACGTGAATAGCATAACTGAAGTCGATGTACTTACTGTAGTGTCTTCCATGTGGTTCGATTGGTGGCTGATGCTCTCCTGTTGACTCTGCCTACTCTTCCTGTCCTCATGTAGAACTATAGCTGATGGGAGAGGACTTGGAGGTCGATTTATTGCATCTAATTAGATGTGATAAATCAACCACCCATGGATTGATTTGCTGCAGTGTAGAACGACTGTGTATTGGAGACAAGCCTTTAGTGTTGTTTGACCTACTTCTATCTAATTAATTTAACAAAAAGAAAGTTAAGGGGAGTCTTGATTACATTGTGTAAGGTCTTCAGAAGAAACAAGTATTTAACAATGGGCTCTTCTAACCGAGAATGGTGTAATGTGAGCCATTGGCTAGAAGTTGAAGTTAGATAAAATCAGACCAGAAACAAGGGGTAATTTTTTAACAGTGAGATTGGAGCAGCTATTGGGGCAATTGGAGCAACTTTCCCAGAGCTATGTTGGATTCGCTGTCACTGACCATTTTAGAGAAGCATCTTCACTTTACATGATCTCTAGGGATTATTTTAGGGATAAGTTAAAGCCTGTGCTGTACAAATCAGACTAGATGAGCATAATGGTCTGTTTGGACCTATGAATCTATAAGATGAGCAACTTTCTTTGGAGAGATGGCATCAACCCTTTTAATTTAGTGTCCAGTAAATTAAAGGAGCGTTGTGTCCTGTGTGACCTTTATAACCGTACTTTCTACAGGTTTGTGTGGCTGCAGTCTGTAAATTTATCTGTGAGGTCAGTTTTGGCAGGGAATCTGACAGCACTTCAGCAAATGCTTACTTTGTTGTGCTGTTTATTCATTCAGAGTGCATACTTAGTTACATGGCTTAGACTTCAGAAATTGCTGCAGTATGGTGCAGTGGGTACATAAACGAACTGCTCCCTTTGATACTGAGCCCCAGGTTTGTTTCTCATTGCAGCTAGATTTGTTAGTACTCTTGATGCCCACTACTGTAAAGGATCTGTAGTGCCAGTATAGTTAGGGAGGAGTTAATGTCTTCAGGCAGGTTGCAATAAAATGACATTTCTGTAGTCTACAGTATGGATCACATAGTTTTAGAATCCTGTTGTACAACAAATGCATCTTAATAAGTATAGAGAATGTGTTTAGAATTCTGTGGAACCAGATTATCAAAGCAAGCTCAGTTAAGCCTGATGTTACGGGTCTGTCAAATCACTTCAATAGCAAGCACCAGTTTCCAGAGTATTGACCAGAAGAGCTTTACTATATTCATTCCATGTCTCTTCATGGACTGAGTGGGAAAATCATTCTGATGCATTTATTATGAAAAAGTAGACCTCTTAAAAGGAAAAAAGTTAATTAGAAGGTTAAAATTTAATTATTCTAATGTTTGACAGGGTGCTCTTTAATATGTCTGAAAACTAAAAAAGGAAATGGACAAAAGTCTGTCTGTTATCCTCCTCCTTTAAGTTCCATCTGTGAGAAAGAAATGGGCTGTACAGAGTGCTGACAAAAGCACAAATTAAGCAAATTGGAACATGATGGTAATTGTCTTTTGCTGACTTCTTTCATTTATGGTAACTGTAGACGACGATGATGTAATTATTGATAGTACAGGATTTTCAGGCAAATGTGACTTTTAGTCCCCAGATGAGTAGCAGTCTTAATAGAAGGTGAAACAGTTAAACACCTTTTTGTATCTAGACATGTTGGATTTACCATTAACTACAAGCCTCTCCAGTCCTATTTCATTTAGCTTAAAGAATGGTAAATCAGTCCATTTGGATCTTGAGCTAAGCTATTGCTATTTTGAATACAGAACCAAAGTCAAGTAGAGCAACAACATTGCGAAGAGCTCATTGCCCTTGGTAAAAATTGGCATTACAACCAAATTATCTTGGGAGTCTTGCCTTGCAGATCAAGTCAGAAAAATCAGAGGGTACTAATTGCAGATAGTTCAGTGTGATGGTTAATTCTGTTCTTCCTAATGACTAATGCCCAGCTGTGATCTGAGACTGATTCAGCAAACCACTTCACACTCTTAAAACTAAACATGTTGGTAGTCCCTTCCTTACCCAGCTCAGCACATGTTTAAGTTCTATTCACTTCAACAGGGTGTGCTTAAGTATTTTGCTTATTTTGTGCACCTCTGGGCCAACCCTGTCCATGTTTACCACCAGGTATAGTGTGAGTAATGTTCTTGACTTTATTGGAGCTATTTACAGTATTAAGCAGCACGCCGAGCAGTGTTTGTATGGTTGTGTCTCATACCACTTCTGACGTGCATTCAATGTAAGACCCATCATAATTTGGAAGAACTTCAGCTGGTCTTGATACTAATTATAGGGGTGATGCCCCTTAGTAATCCAAATTTAAAAATGAAGCAGACATTTCCTGAATATGGAGTTGTACATGGAGAGTTGAAAGGCCTAAACTCTATTTCAGGGCCAAATAAGAGAACCTAATGTCATGCCTGAATTTTCCTCGCTGGTTACCCTTCATTTTTAATAGCTTCAGGATATTATTGAGGGAATTCTGTGCACAATATTTTAAAATTCTGCAAATTTTATTTGTCAAAATAATAAGACATAATCGTGCCAGTTTCAACTATTTTGGTAATTTATCAGCAAGTATGTCTGTAACAACACAGGTGCGCATGCACACAGGTTACCCCTGGAGTAGCGACTTAAAGAGACATCTATGAACCCTGTTCCCATTCCTGCCTCGTGGCCCTACCCAGAGGGCCAGACATGCACCACTCTCTCCCGCCTAGAGCTCTGCCACGATGCTACCTCCCTGCCAATATACCAATCCTATATTCCCTAGAGACCAGATGCAGGGCCTCACCCCCGCCCCAGGTTGTACACCCATATGCTTTCAGACTAGGGATCCTGAGGGAGAGAAACAGCCTGATTCTGGGTCCTGGGCTTGTGTGGAGTTTTCTTCAGGAGAACTGCAGCCCCTGGGAACAGTAGTGTCTCCTGTGTGTGAGTTGGGCTCTGCTGTGTCCAGTAGTCCATAGTGGTGACCAGTGTTTCCTCTGATTTTTTTTCCACCCGTGTGCAGAATAAATGTTGTCATGTGCACAGAGGCAGGCACACACGTGCACCACCAATAGAAACACAAGCTGGTGGGTGCTCTGTGATTAGCTGAGTGATACCTGAATCTCTCCTGGGTGACTGTCCAAGTGCATGGTTTACAGGGAACACTGGGGGGGGCAATGTGTGGCACTGCAGTCCATTTCTGTGGGGCTGGCGAGAAGAAAGCATGTGTGTGTGTGTGTGTGTGTGTGTGTGTGTGTATTGACGTGTAGAGGTGTCTGCCATGTGGGTGTGGCTGGTCACAACACCTCTCCAAAGTCCAGAGGCTGACTGGGTTGGAGCAAGCAGCAGTTTCTGTTGGGTCCAGTTGCCCTTTAACAGGGTCGCAGGCAGGCAGTATATCCTCCTAGGGCAGAGAGGAGCCATAGTCAAAACAGGCAACCAGTATGTAAGCCCCGGAAAGGCTCCACTCTGTGTAGCAAGGCTGAGCCGTCAATCAATCCTATATAATCCCAGGCAGGCTGGGACAGCAGTTAAGGCTCAGCCCCTTGTTAGCAGTGCTGAGTAGACACAAACAGTACAAGCCCTTGGGCAGGGCATGTCAATTGCCTAAGAAAAGCTCAGCTCCCTTTTAACAGGGCTGAGAGTCAAATAGTAGCAGTAGATTGCCCAGGAGCAGGGCAGAATATCAGACACGCCACTGTGGCAGTGTGAGTTGGGAGAGGCAAGGGGCTACCTTTCCAGGGGAAGGGATGGAGGTGTGCAGCCCCACCCTCTCCACTGCGCTCCATCCCAGGGCCCTAGCAGCAGCTCTTACCAGAGGTCAGGCAGTGGGGATCCAGGCTGAAACACCAACATGGGCTCTGGTGGGGCGTTCCCTGCGTTGCTTCCTACATCCACCTCCATTTGTGCAGGGTCTCACTCTGGGCCCTCTGGGGAGATCAGGTAGGTCTGTGCCCTCTGGGTAAGTGGCAGTGGGCAGTCGGGAAGCTCCAGCATGTCCATATTGTTGGAGTGGCAGACTGGTGGCAGGACTGTTGGCTCAGGCAGGTCCTGAACCTCTGGGTAGCTGCCGTCCGGCAGGTTCGCTGGCTCGGGCAGGTGCAGGACTCCTGGTGGATGCTTTAACACCAAATCCTCACACTCTTGTATCCTGTCTTCAAGTTGTTGCATTGTCTCATAAAATGAGACTAAATTTCCAAAAAACATAGAATAATTTATTCATTCCTTCGTAGTGTAACTAACATCTTCCTGTAGGTGCCTGAGCTTTTAATGGCCTTCAGCTTCAGCTCAACTAGTGATCAAAAGCTAGCTCTTGGCAACATCCTGTTCCTGATGCTACTGGGAGGACTTTGGGCCCCAAAACAAATGAAGTTGTGTGCCCTTCTGTCGTATGTGAAGGTAATAATATGGAGGATTGATTTAATGTAATTAAAACAAATCCGAATGCAACTGAGTAAACATTGCTAGCATATATTCAAGTGAAAACATGGTTTGAGGTTAAACAGTGCAATAGATGTTGTTTGTACAAAAATTCTTTGCATATTGCTTCAAATAAATTATATTTCTGAGCTATTTTTCTATGATTGTAACATTTATGAAAAACAGCAGACTTTTGGGGGGAAAAATAGTGTGCCATTTCTGCTTGTGCAGATGTATTGTGGCCAGTTATTTGGACCTTTCAGTTTCAACCAAAAGTTGATTTCACTTCTTTATGAGAAATCAGTAGTAAAGAATGACCATAGTAGAATTTAAAAAAAATATAGAGCACATGTTGTAAGCATGGTTGTAGATTTAGTACTAATAATGCTTGATGAGCATGGATTGACAGACCAGCCCTCAGCTACATTTACAAACACATATCCGCTAACAAGATAGTGCACACATTCCACAAACCTTGTAGCCAAAATAAATCTTAAAATTCCACTCCACATGCTAGTTAAATCTCATTAACAGAATTTCATCCTTAATTTGGCAGTGTACAGGAGTTCCAATTGCTAGCTGTCTGGGGAGGATCTTCTCAACAGCATTGCATCAATTTATTAGTGTTAATGCTATGGCAGAGTCATATGTAACATAGGTGTGTTGCTGATACAGAAACCAAAAAGGAAACTTAATATAGCAAATAATTTTTTTCTTTTTCTCAAATCCAGAGTTTACAGTTTTACCACTTCATGTTTTTCCAGATGAAATACAGACTAGCATGTAAGAGAACAGCCTGACTCAGCCAGGACGGAAAGGAAGAGATGTTTCGTAGAACAAAGCATTTAGAAGATTGGGCTGGAGTAACACCTGCATAATTTAAGAACAGTTTTTATACTTTTTATTTTTTAACCCAAATGATTCAGTCATCCAGGAAAAGTAGAGGCCTGATCACTATTATGAATTGTTTTGATGGCTTTTAGAATTCTGATATGTCATTAGTATAGCATGTAATCATGTTACCTTGACCGGCTGGTAGTGCTGTTACTGAAGGTAGATATCCATTTTATATATTTTTTATTATTATTGGTTCTTACTTCATGACCTAGGTATCTTAATCATTTTGGATGTGTCAGATTCTTCAACAGATCATACATCATCCCGAGCTTTAGGGATTTAGTTTTACTTTGGAAAATGTGGGTCTTTCAGATTTGGTGGGGTGGGCGGGGAATGTTTGAAAATGCAAGTACATAATTTTTTTTTAATCTCTAGGTGTTTCTCATTGATTCATTTTTGATCGTGTGTGTTAAAATCTTTAGACCCAGATCAAGAAAAACTAAAGTAGACTATATGTTGTTAGGGTAGTCTGTAAAGGTGAGTGTGGGGCCGGTACCCACTAATATTAGATACCTCTGGCACACATTGGGACTGAATAGCCACTACTATGATTGCAGGGAGCAGTGGAGATATAGATACTCAGTTTCTCCAAAAATCAGGCTCATGCTGAGAAGCAAGAAAACAGGCTTCCAGAGTCATTGTTTCTGAAAAGGTAGGCTTCCCACCGCCTCAGTTTTTCAACAAGTGCTTATTCATGTCAATTCCCAATTAGGGGTGTGCACAGCAGCAGGAAAATTCTTCCCCTATTGGGCACCCCCCTGGAATCATGCCTTCATGGTGCTCGGTATAGAGTCCTGCCAACTTTCCATGGCCTTAATTCCTTCTTAGTGCCAGTGGTGGCTAGCTGGTACACCCCATTGTTTTTGCCTAGCAGGAGTGTTTTTGACAGTGTCGTCTTTCAGTATTGATAGCTTATTCTTAGTAGTTATGTCATAAGCCTGCTTTTGAGGGTACCACTCCACAAACATGCTCCTGACACAATGACATAACGATAGGCCCTGGTCCTCAGGGTTTAAACTCTGCAAGGACTGTGGTGAATCATGGCTGAGGGCAACCCATATGCTTCCTGCCTGAAGTGACTTAGGGAGAGTCACCAGAAGGTGAGGTGAAGGATTTGTAAAGGATTTTCCCTTGGGGCTTGAAGGCTGTGGTTATACTACAGCTATCTATCAATTGAGGAGTCACTCTTGGGAGAGTTTTCCCAACAAAATCTGTCAACAGATCACATGTACACACAAAAGCAAATCTGGAGAGCGCTCCCCTCTGTGAACAGAGCAGCTGGACTGCCTGGCTGCTCTCTCCACGAAACAGGCACCCACAAGCACAGCAAACAGGGCTGACCATTGTTGTGGATGTCCTGTCTGTTGAGAGAGGCACCCCCGGGGGTGTTTATACAGCTGTTTTGTCAACAGAACTCTGTCAAGAGCAGCGTTCTGCCTCAAAGTTTTAAGGCAGAACACTGCTGGCAAAAATGCTTGGTTTTGCTGACAAACAGTCAACAAATCCCATTTTGTGTATAAACACTCCCCAAGTTTTATCGACAAAACCCATTTTGTCAGCAGAACTCTCTAGTGTAACCGTAACCAGAAAGACCATGGGCAAAGGCTCAAGATGCTTCCTGTGGAGGCTGCATTCCATCCACAACCTGACCTGGGGTCGGCAGAACTGTGCATAGCACTGGTGAGCAATGTGCTGCTGCCAACAGTGCGTGAGCCAGTACTGAGGAAGCAGACCAAAGAGTCTCAGCACCACTATGGTTCTGCCCATAGACAACATTCTGTGAAGCACCAGTCTCAGTCCTGGGTGTCCCAGAAGAAGAAAAGGCCAGAGAGGGGGATCACTCTCCCCATTCTTAACTTGAGGAGCCTGAATTGGGCCACATCACCTTGGCTTTGCTGCCTCCCAGAGTCCTTCCCAGAGACCTCCTAAGGACCCTTCCAGCCCTAGGAGATTCTTGTTGATTCCTAACCCCTAGGAGTCCAGGTGAATCTGGGCACTCATTGCTCTCTGGACCAACATGGCAGAGAGTTGCAGCTGCCTGGTATGCCAGAGGTGTTCAAGGCATCTCAGGATCTTATCTGCCTCACGGTACAGTCAGCCCCACAGAGGAGCAAGTTGCTGGTGCTAGCCTCCAGTTCCCTCAAGGGGGGAGCCACACAGCCCCCTACTTCCTACATCCCTTGCCAACACTGCTCTTCCATGGTTCTTGTTCTCATGGACCTTGGCATCGGAGATGGGATGCTACTGCTTCGATAGGACTTCTGGAATTTGGGATTGGGGAGTCACCTAACTGGAACTGACATGAACGTGCAAAGAAGAAGGAACTGTTACTCACCTTCTCGTAAGTGCTATTCCTTGAGATGTGATGTTTGTGTCCATTCCAATACCCACCATCCTGGCCTCTGTTGGAGTAACTGGGCGTTGGGGGTGGCAGGTCATCCATGGCCCTATAGTGAGTGCTGTGAAAGTAAGAACAGTGGCACCTTGGCCAACCCGATGGATGCTGGCTGGGGGGGGCGAGGGGGATTTTCTGGCTGCTAGTTAACACGCGTGCACACCTAATTGGGATGGACATGAAGAACACAATTCAAACTTCAACAGTTATGAGAAGGTAACTGGATTTTTTTTTCCACTACTGCAAGATAAAAATGGTACCTCCCAACTTTTCCTGTTGTGAAGAATAACAAACTTTGATGCAATCAACAATGGAGCTTGTGTCTTTTTCAGTGAGCCATCTGTCTGCAGTTTCTAGTATGGAATATGGTACCATCTTTCATCTAGTCTTGGGATCAAATCCTGCAGATCTGTTTCAATCAGAACTGCTGTGAAATTTTAATTGCTATAGAATTTTAATTGAGTACTGAGTGTAGGATTTGAGTATCAAAACAAAAATAATCACAGTTTTCCCATTTCTTGACTCTTCCCAAGCAATACACAGCAATAGAGTGGCAGCCACCACATGTCTATACTGCAATAAAGCACCCATGGCTGTCCTGTGTCAGCTGGTTTAGGGTCAAGGGGCTATTAAGTTGCAGTGTAGACCTTTTGAGGCTCAGACCAGAGTCCAGATACCTTGGTTTCCTGAGGAGGGGGGTGGTGCTAGAACCCAAATCCCAACTTTGACCGCAAAAGGCTGTATTGCAACTCCATAGTATAGTTCCACGGCCAAAGCCCTGCAAGTCCTGGTTGGTTGACTGGGACTGTCTTCTACTGTTTTATTGCAATGGAGATATACCTTGGGTATGCTTTGTGCATCAGGAACAATAGCAACATCTGGAATGATCCTGTCAAGCAGGTTTGGATGTGAAAGACAGCTTTGTAGTTCTTCCAGTTTAATAGAAAACTATTTTTAATCAAGCTGGAGCAGATCGCGAAGTAACCTGCTGTGAGTGAAAACAAGGCTTAGACTGAGCAGTAGATGGAGAGTTCTCTTTGATCATGCCTAACGGTAATGTATGCCAGAAGAGTTTATAATGCAGATTAGTAATACTGCAGTCTTAAGTTGTGTAGGATAAAAATACTCTGTGCTGGAACCCTAATTTTTCCCATGTCATTAGAAGTGTGTGTGTGTTTTCTCTTCTGCTCAAATGCCTCTTTGCTCATTTGAGAGTTCCCTTGCCACATGGTATCCTCAATGAGGCCAAGTGAGACATTTAAAGCATTCTATCCTATGCAGGCATTCTTCTGTTGAAGAATCCCCAGAAGCCTGTTAAACCAGCTTTATGGTCCTTTCTGTTGAAGCAGCACAAAGGAGTCAAGAGTTTGGCATGTTCTGATACCTGTCTACACTGACAATTTGCACTATGTTGTTCTGTGTAATGAAATCAAAGTGAACCCTGTGGTAGATGTTCTGCACCAATAATGAGGGAGGCGTGCACTGGTGTGACTTGAGATTTGTGTATCTGGGAACACTCAGGAAAATGTAAATGTTGTGAATTTAAAAGTGGTTTAGTTAAACCAATTAAATACCTATTTGGATGTTAATTGCGACTGGGAATGTCTACAGCAGGATATAATGTGGTTTACCTAAATCCACCTTAAAAATGCACTTTGGATTAACTTCTTCTAAAAGTCCTTGTGTAGACAAGTCCTTACTTCTGCACCAGAGATATACAGCATGATAGCTGCAGTGCAGAAGTTATGCTGGTGTAGCAGAAATGCTTCCTACATCCAAGGAAGGGGCTTTTCTGTTGATTATAGGTAGTCTGCCTCCTTGAGTGGCAGTAGATGGGCACAGTCTAAACTTAATGAATTGTTCCAGCAACCTGAGTTGTGCTACTGTAGGCTGTGCTTTACATCACTATGGTATGCCTACACTCAGGTTTTGCACTAGTGCAGCTACCTCAGTATAGAGTATATAGCAGACTGGGCCATTGCCTCACTTCCCTTTAAGGAAAAGCTACTAATGCGACTTTCACTTAAAAGTAGCAGGTGCAGTGACTGACCAGCATGCTCAACCTGAAACTGAAAATGTGTCATCTAAGTTGCCTAGTAAACTTAACTACATGTCTGTTTTGCTTAGTATTGTATGTTGGGAGATGTCTGCACAAATATTTGTTGTCTCTAGTGCATTAGGGCTAAACAAAATAGGAGAATTTAAGGGCAATTTATCCATTGCTGTGCCTCTTTCATGGTCTTAAAAGGGAGGGGAGGAGGGTGGGGCAGGTCTTACCTTCATGGGTTCAGGTTGGAAGAGCTGGGATTACAGATATGGGCAGATGAGAGTGCCGGACTAGAGAGGTTCAACCTGCATTTGCAGCATACGAATTCTTGGATAGTGATGGCATTTCACATACCTTGCCTCCCTGCCCCTCCCCCACAAAAAATAATCAGCTAAATGTTGAAAAGGGCTCAGTCCAAAACAAAAACTCCCTGAAGGCATCATTTTGGGTTTTATATTTGCAACTGTCTAATTTGGCTCTATCCCTGTGATCTATATTAAACTTACCAGATGTTTTGTAGATAAACTACCAACATGCCATATTGAAAATTAACTGTTCAATTCCAAATCAGTTCAGGCTAGAAAAGCATGTTGCCTAGAGCCTGGAATAGCCAGAACTATATCTGGGAAAGGGAAATCTAATTACTTGCTGCTCGCTAAATAAGTTCACTTGAACTGGGCATCTGGCATGATTTTAATTAGTTAGATGACCTCCTGTCATGGGTGTGGCCAAGTTTCCTGTGGTCCCATAAAGTTTGTTTACAGCCACTGGTCCTTGCTGTGTGTTCTGGGCTCTTATTTAGCTGCAGTTGACCCCTAAATGTCTTCTAAGAGCCCAGTCAGCTGTGGAAGTGTTGGCAATGTGCTAAACAATATTGATGTCCCATGGGCCAGAACATGCTCTGGTTTAGCACTAGTCAAGTCCCAAAGGTGTCGTGCAGAATGCATTTTTACTCTGGGGAGGCACTTCATAATTTTTAGTCATCATGCGTTTTAGAAGTAGGTACTACTAGACGTATCTGGATGCTTATTAATCTATTAAACTTCCTGGTTTCAGGAATTCTTTCAGTTGTTGTGGTTTTAAAACGACAATCTTTTGAAATTATTAAATCCATTTTGAATGGTTATGCTGATCATTAATACATGGTGTGCCTTTAGCTGACTCCTTCTATTTAATCTGAGATTAGTCATTCCACACTACAAATAACATTGTAATTATGTTTTAAATTAACTTTACATTCTCAGATCCCTGTGTTTAATATGGTTCTATTCTTAATAAAAATATCAATGATATATTTTGCATATATAAACATGTCACCTAATTCTGTGAAACTAAAGCCTAACTTTTTAAATGTTGTTAGATTGACACAGTCAGACTTGTAAAATTGCACTACCTGCCACTGGTCAACTTCTCCTTGCTACTTACTTGCATTTCTAGAATTACATTACAATTACATTACTAGCAGTGTGGTTTTATGTAATGCTGATGATACTAGTATGTTTGAAGAACTCTGTTAACAACTGAGGAGGACTGTACTTCATTAATATAAAAATCATATTATTTAAGATATGGACTGTATTCTCACCTGCACAAAAAGCAATATGAGAAACCAGGGAGTTGGTGGTGATTTAGGTAAAGGTAGGACTGTCACAATAATGTGTGAAAATGTGCCCAAATACTGGTCCAAAGCCAAATTAAAAGACTACTGCTGTTTTTAAGAAAAGTGAGACTTGGGTAGGTTGTCCTTCTGTACCTTGGCTACAGCATTAGCACAACATATTATGAGCTGCTTTAACTTTCAGAAAGGAAACCAAGCAAGATTAGGCTTCATTGAATGGGAAGCTTCTAGGGAAAACGTGGCCTCATGTGCAGGGGTAGGCAATAAGTTTTGATTGGGGGAGGGTGCACTAAGGTTTTGAAAAGTGGTCAGGAGCTGCACTTTTCTATGGAAGGGATGTAGGGTCTGAGAAGCAAGTTGGGTGTAGGTGGGGGTTTAGGGCAGAGATTCGGGTACAGGCAAGGGGGTGGGATTTAAGAGGGAGTTTGGGTGAAGGAGAGGGTTGTGACCTGGGTCAGGGGATTGAGGTGCAGGGTTGAGGGGGGGAAAGGGGGCAGGAGAGGATTCTAGGGAAGGGATGTAGGAGGGGATGCAGGATCTTGGAAGGAGTTGTGACGTGAGCAGAGTTGGGAAAAGTACCCCAAAAGTTACTTGAATAAAAGTACAGCTGCCTATTGGGGATTGGAAGGGCTTCGATTGGTGGCTGATGCTCTCCTGTTGACTCTGCCTACTCTTCCTGTCCTCATGTAGAACTGTAGCTGATGGGAGAGGACTTGGAGGTCGATTTATCGCATCTAATTAGATGCGATAAATCAACCACCCATGGATCGATTTGCTGCAGTGTAGAACGACTGCGTATTGGAGACAAGCCTTTAGTGTTGTTTGAGCTACTTCTATCTAATTAATTTAACAAAAAGAAAGTTAAGGGGAGTCTTGATTACATTGTGTAAGGTCTTCAGAAGAAACAAGTATTTAACAATGGGCTCTTCTAACCGAGAATGGTGTAATGTGAGCCATTGGCTAGAAGTTGAAGTTAGATAAAATCAGACCGGAAACAAGGGGTAATTTTTTAACAGTGAGATTGGAGCAGCTATTGGGGCAATTGGAGCAACTTGCCCAGGGCTGTTTTGGATTTACTGTCACTGACCATTTTAGAGAAGCATCTTCACTTTACATGATCTCTAGGGATTATTTTAGGAATAATTTTAAAGCCTGTGCTGTACAAATCAGACTAGATGAGTATAATGGTCTGTTTGGACCTATGAATCTATAAGATGAGCAACTTTCTTTGGAGAGATGGCATCAACCCTTTTAATTTAGTGTCCAGTAAATTATGCGTGTGAGAGTTTCTCAAAAATTAAAGGGGGAGGGGGTTGTGATGCTGAAGAGTTGGGAACCACTGAATTAGGAGATACACTCATGGGCCCAGTCCTCCACTGTTAATCCCATTCTTTTCATTCAAATTCTATCCTCTCAAAAATTTCTCTGCACCTTGTCCCTGGAAGACTAGTAGGGAGTGTTTCAGTCCATTGCTATCTAGCCGTGTGAACGGCATAGTAACTCCAATACTTTCTAGAGATCTTCCACTTTCCTTCCAGGCACAGGATGTGTCCTATTCTAGGCTTCTGCCTAAGAGCTGTTCAGAATTTGGTCTGATATGGCATAAGAAATGAAGGGGAGTTCCCCTTGTTACAAGTATGCTATTCACACCTCAAATTATATCTATATATTTCTTCCATTGGTCTAGTGGGATTTATTTGCATGGCTTCCTTACCTATTGATATAGGGCAAGAGCCATAAGTATTCTTTCCATCAGTGTTAATGCCCAGTGATACTGCATGATATTTACAAGTAGTCTCAGCTGTTTTCCTGGAAAATTCTCTCTTTCCTGTGGAGGAATACAGAAAAGTAAAATCTTGCAATGCGGAAACAGGACTGGTATGTGAAGCACGCTGGTTTTAAATGGTGTTTGTCTCTGGTGGAGCCACAAACTTCTTGATGGTGGTTGTGCTGGTTGGAAGGTTAGTGCATGTAACAATTACTGCACGTAACTGCCCATTCCTAACTCTACTTTTGTCTTCCAGTCTAGCATGTTTTAAAGTAAACTTCATTCGTCAGCAGTCTTCTGTTGATGGGTTACTGATTTGGATAGTCTTTGGATCTACTTTTGAAAATCTGTTTGGCTGAGCTATCTTGTTTATGTTTGTGGTAGGTACAGCTGCATGCCAGCTTTGATATAATACACACACATTTGCCCTAGTTGCTCCTCCAATGAAAGGTAGACATTTTTGATGTGGCCACAAGAGACAGCCATTAATAGTTCAAGGAGAGAATTAATTTGCATTCAGCAAAATCCTTTGCAAGATACAACACAGGTGGACAAGGACGACGGGAGAGCAACAGTTCTCAGGGCAGTGGGAGAAGGGATACACTGCACAGCGATAGACCACATAGATACAATTCGGGAAGATTTTTGAAGTAATGAACTACAGCTAGATCCATGAACTCTCATTTACGTCTTTTTGAAAACATATCCCTGCATCTGAGTCTCAGACACTCCTTACACAATAAAGATGTAAAAGTTAATTTAAAACAAAACTGAAGTTTATAAAAAAGAAAATGAGTAGTTACATAGTAGGAATGTAAGTAGAAGCAGTGGTCTGAATCCTCTGATTTGACTGCAGTGTTCAGTGTGGTGTGTGTGAGTAGGGTTCAGGAGGGCAAAGTGGTTTTACATCCCCTAGGTGCTCTCTCAATTCCAGCGCCAGCTGGGGAACTATTCCTAGGCTGCTGTAATCTGTCTGGCTGTGCATGGCCCTACCCCAAGGGGCTCTTATGGGGAGCCAGTGATGGTACACAGTAGTGGTTCCTGGGCCACACCCCTTCCCTCTGTCTATGCCATCTCTGTGGCTGAATGGTGAAAAGTCACTGCAGTGCTCGAGCCACCTGAAGATTCCACTGCCTAGGACAGAGGTGGGCAATAAAAAAAAGCACTGCTTCCCACCGCCCCCGTTGGCTGAGAATGGCAATCCATGGCCAATGAGAGTCGTGATTGCCCAATATCAGTGGAAGCACAGCTAAAAATAGAGGTGGGGGCCCACCAGGGACTAACCCTGTCAGACCAGATCTGGCTCACAGCCTGGTATTTGCCCACCCCAGCATAGGAGAATCTCAGAATATAGTCAAATAAGATAGTTTCCTAGATACTGGAGTCAGGTAACAAACTGAATCAGTCTTCATAGCTGTGTTTTATTCCCTATTAATTTCTGTGCAAAATAAACTTCTCTGTCCTTAAACTGCTCTTTCTTCAAAGAAATGTCTGAATCTGGAATCAGCCAAAAGTCCTTCAGCCTCAACATTTTAAAGCTTTCACTGTTCATTTCACTATACAAGAGATTTCATGCAAGTATTTTAACTTCTTTTTTTATAAAAGGTGAAGATGTGCTTCAGATTTTATAAATGAGCCTCGCTCAAGGATGCTTGAGAGAAATGGAGAGGAAATTTTTCTGTAATAAAATTGCATTTTAAAAAAAATCTGCATAAGTCACAGATCCTGCTCCTCGGGCTGACATTTTAAAACATAATGCAGTATCTAATCAATCGATTTTAAAACTTATGTGCGTGAACTCATTGTTGCCTATAATCCATCACCCTTTTAGTGGAGGTTTTTTTTATTCTGTCCTTTGGGTGTTGTGCATTCCTTTGCTCCACTAAGGCTATGTCTAGTCGAAAGGGTTTGTTGCTGTGAAGCATGCAGATTCCCAAGGGTATTCTGTCGACAGTAAGTTGACAGAATGCAGCACTTTTATTAACAGCTGTAACCTGCTTGCCACAAAGAAAGAACGCCTCTGTCGACAGAGATCTGCTGACAAAAAGCTGGTCTGGACACTCCGGGGGCCTTCTGTTGACAGAAAGGGCTTCCAGGACACCGGGCAGCCCTGTCTGCTATGGTTCTGGTTGGCTGTTTTGCTGATAGAGCAGCCGAGCAGTCCAGATGTTCTCAATTGGTAGAGCAGATTGCTCATTTGATCTGCCCTGCAGCCTGGCTGCAATCTGTTGACAGTTTTGTTGGAAGATATCTTCCAACAAAAACTTCTGTCGACAAAACGCTCTAATCTAGACGTAACCAAGCTGTCCAGCCTGTCCTTATTGCAAGCATCACTTTTGGTCTTTAGCCAATGTCTGCCTAGCACACATGTTCTCCTGTCCACAGTCTTTCAGGTTCATTAAGGTATCAGGATGGGCATGAATCTCACGATTTATTTCTTGTAACAGCATGGAAGAATTAGCTAAAATGGGGCCCTTGTTCTGTGGTCGTATTTTCTTATCCTTCCAACTGATGGGATAAAGCCTGATGTGCCTTCCATTACCTTTGCTGAGGAATAACACCACAAAACAACAAGCAGTTCTGCGGCATTGTAACAGTGTCAACTCACCACCACAGCATCTCCTGCAGGTTGATATAAGAATTTGCTTGTTTAGTCTCCAGCTCAATGTCTCCCACAGGGGTGGCGGGGGGTGGTGTTTAATTAATCCTGTTGTTGAGTGCCTGTTCTCTCCACACAAATCAGCTCTCTGGATCCGTGTTGCTCTTTAGCAGTGTCCTCCGGCAGTGACCGCTCTACTAGTCCTTTTCCTGCTTCTGGGGGACTCAACAGTCCTGGTTCAGTTCAGGGCATCCACCAGCATGGCCCACTGCAGCCTCAGTCAGGCCCTCACCTTAGGGCCAGACTTCAGTCCATTAGGGCCACCCTGGTGTGGCTAGCTGCTATAAAAGGGGGAAGGGGAGACACTCAGGCCCACCCACTACTCTGAGTCCCAGCCCAGGTACCCTCTGGTGGCAGCCTTGTTCTACCCTCCTCTTCTCTCCTCTTCACTGCCTTGCTCCTTGGGTAACTTCCCTTCTGGCCCCCTTGCATCTTCTGGGCCTTTGTTTTGGGGCCAGCAGTCTGGCAAGCTAGTTCTTCTCCCTCGCCCTGCTAGCCTACCCAGTACTGCTCTTGCTGAGGTGCTTGGTCTATGTGGGTGCTGGTTCTGCCCCCTCCCTGGCTAGCACCTAACTTACCCAGCTCTGCTGGAGCAGTTCCTTATATACTAGGCTGCTCCAGAAAGCTGCCCTGTGATTGGCTCTCCCCAGGAGCCATTTACTGATTGGCTGGTGTTGCTGTGCATGCTCTCTCTGGTCTGACTTAACCCTTTCCTTGAAGTAGTGTGCACTAACCCACTACAGGCACCTTAGAGATTAACCAATTTATTTCCTGACATCAGAAAATATAACACAGACCTGTACGGGAATGTCCTCCCTGGACATTCAGTAATGGATTCAAAACTATGTATTCTTCCACAAAAGAATTTTACCACGATTACAGAGAGGCACATCTGAATTGGAATTCATTTATGAATTTGACACCATTAACCTTGGCCTGAATAGTGATCTTACGCATTACAAGGGCAAGTTCCCTACCTTTTTGATATTTGCAGGAGTGAGGCATACCCTAGTTTATTTATGGGTCTGACTTGTGACAGGTAACCTTCCCCTTCCCCCTCCCCCACAATATAAACACTTGATTTCAAGAATGGAACCCCAGTCACCTGAGCCCTGGATTAGCATTCTGTCCACTAGACCATCCTTTGCATATTTAGCCCAAGAAAATGTGTGACCTCTGTGACTATGTCCTGAGATGAAACTTAAATCTCAGTGTTCCACATAGGATGATCCAGATTGAACTCTAAAATCTGGAAGTCTCTGGTCTGGCAACATCCATGGTCCAGGGGGACCCAGGAAGCTGGCAGCAGTGGCTGGGCAGGGGAGCTGCAGCTGAAGTCAGATGCCAATGTTGGCAGCTGGGGACGGAGCTGCAGTCGGGGTTGGGAAAGTGGTGTCCAGGGAGCAAGCTGCATCTGGGGCGAGCGAGCTGGTGGCAGGGGCCAGAGAGGGAGCCATGGCTGTGGCTAAGGAGCTGGTGGGCGGGGCCGGGGAAGGAGCCTCTCAGCTGTATCCCCACACCTGAAAGGCCCTGGCTGGCAGCTAATGGTACAGAGGGAATCCCAGGATCATGGACTTCCCTGGTCCAGCAAAATCCCTGCTTTGGGATCACTCAGGTCCTGAGGGTGCCAGACTAGGGAGGTTCAACCTGTAAAGTACTCTCTTCTGTTCAGCCATCAAAGTGTTTGTGATTTATAGGGGTATTTGGTTATGGTGAGTGCAATAAAATGAAATGTCCTTGTTCTTTGTGTGGGTTTGTGATAAAAGGGCATAATAAACTATAAAACAGCCATTCCTATAAAACACATTTTAATACATTCACATGTGAAGCTTTTGAAGATACTATTGAAAGTTAATTAAACAGGTTTTTCTACTGATCTTTCAGTGGTGTGGTTGAGGATGCTGAAGGGTAGGGTTGAAGTCAAAATAAGACAACTAAACAAAGACTGTAGAATTTCTTAACATTTTTTTGTTTTCAACAGACTGTTGCCTTCATACTGTGGCTAACTTTCACATCTCTTTGGCTTTTTTTCCTTTCTTTTTGCTGCAATTGCAGTAAACACCCTCCAGCACGTGTACAGGAACAACTACTTCAAAGCAGAGCCTAATAATAAAACTAAAATAATCAACATAATTTTTATAGACTGAAGAAATTTAGCCATTGTAATTTATTTTAATTAACATACTATTAAGCTTTCACCATCTGTTCTGCCCCTAATTACAAATGCCAAGAGAACATATTTCACAGTTATACGAGTAGAAAGACATTATTAAAGTACTTACACATTTCTTCTACTCTGAAGCTTCTGCAGTGTTCTTGTGCTGCCTACGCAATTCAGAAAGCAAGCTGCTCAAAACTGCAATTGAAGTTCTTCATATAATGCATGCTTTCAATAATAAACAGCATTTCAGTGCAGGAGGGTTCCATTTTATTATAATACTGTACATTAATTTAAAGAAAAAATAAACTGCATATTTTAAGGCCCTTTAAAGTTTTAGTTGCATTTCTATAACTTAGAAGGATATTGGTTTTATTTTGCTTCTCTTGAATAGGTTTGTCACAGTTAAACTGCAGTATGTAATATTTAAAACAGGTTACTCCTGTTGGACAAAGTGTGAACATTCCATGTGAATAATTTTACATTCCTTTAGTTAAAGTATCAGACTTTTGTTTACTACTTTGCGTGTGTGTGTGTGTGTGTGTGTGTGTGTAAGCTTTCATTTGTATGCATATTGGAGTCTCATTGATAAATTTAGACTATAAATTTGGATGTTGATAGGGAAGAAATAAGAGCAAGAATGTGTGTAAGTGTACCCCTAAATCAAGGCCCTAATAATGGAAATACTTCTTTAAGTACATGAAAAGCTTGAGATAGTGTGGTTATGGTTGGTAGGATATTGGACTGAGATGGAGACCTGGGTTCTTCTGTTCTTGGCTCTACCACCTGAGGAAAGAGAAGAGAAATAGAGGCACAAGAAGGTGTGAAGTGACATATCCAAACTCATATAAATTTAGGGCACCTCTGCTTTCCCCTCTCCTGTCTGTTTAGATCATAAATTTCTTACTAGGTGTTTACCCATTGCCATGCACAACAGAGCCTCAAGGCACTACTCTAATGCAACAATAAATAGTGGTGTCTAAGTACATATGTTAGAAATTATAACATCAGATCTGTCATGTGGGCCACCTGTTCTGTAACTGACCTCTGGCTGTCGCCAATATCTCATGCTTCAGAACAGTGGTACCCAGACTCTGCTTAAATGAAGGCAAGTTCGTGAAAACCTCCTAGGAATAGTAGGGGTGTGCTTAATTTACCACAAAAGAGCACTTCATAATAGCTCTCATATTTAACATCAGGATGAGTGGGGCCAAATGAAATTAGTGGATTTCCACAGAAATAAATGAAATTATGCCAGTTTAGAATTTTATCCTTTAGGTCTAAAGTGAGAACGTTGTATGCAGGTCTGTTGTTGGCAGAGGGAGAAAGGGACAATTGCCTTGGAGCACAGCATATTAAAGGGCCCAGCACCACAGTCTGAGCGATGCTAAGGATTGACCGCCTTAGGTCCTGCCCCTTCTGCACTTGGCCTACCCCTTCTGGGGGCGCAGAGCTGGGCCCCGTACCACCTTGCCCTAGGGCCCAGTTCTGGTCGTTGTTGGCTCCACTGATTGTATGCTGGGACTGTACTCTATTCGGGTACGTCTCTGTTAGTCCTAGATACCGTGCTGGTAAATACATAAGATAAAGAAACAAACTGGGTGTGTATCATATTGTATGACACCACAGATCATATTTGGCCTTTCACCTTTCACAAAAGGAGTTGAAGAATGACAATATAAACAATTCAGGGCATTGAAATCTCAGGGAAAAACATTTGAACTTTTCTTTTCTAAATACAAAGTTACCTTTGAGATCTTAGAATTGTAGGATTTGGAGGGACCTTGAGAGGTCATCTTATGTGAGCCTTTACTGATGGCAGGACTAAGTATTATGTAGGATACCCTTGACAGGTGTTTGTGAAATCTCTGTTCTTGGAGATTTTTAAGAGCAAGTTAGACAATCTCCCTAGGCAATTTATTCCAGTTAACCATCCTGACAGTTGCAAAATTTCCCCTCCCCCCCAATGTCCAACCTAAATTGCACTTACCACTTGCTTCTTGTTCTTTATTTCTTGTCCAGTCTCAAGAGGGTAACCAGAACAATTTTTCTCCCTCTTTGTAAAAACCTTTTATGTACTTGTAAACTTTATGTCCCCTCTGTCTTCTCTCCTTCCGACGAAACAAACCAGTTGTTTTCCAGTCTTTCCTTATATGTTATGTTTTCTGCACTTTTAATCATTTCTGTTGTTCATCTCTGAATTTTCATCAATTTGTCCACACCTTTCCGGAAATGTGGTGGACAGAACTGGGCACAATACTCTAGTTGATGCCTAATCAGCATTGAGTAAAGTTGAAGAAGTAACTTCATATATTTTGCTTACAACACCTCTGCTAATACATCCCAGAATTTTTGTGTGTGTGTGTGTGTGTGTGTGTGTGTGTGTGTGTGTGTGTGTGTGTGTGTGTGTGTGTGTGTGTGTGTGTGTGTTTACACTGTGGCCTCCATACTGCAGATTTTTAGCGTTATGAGTTATGTTTGTAACTGTGAACAAAATGTTATAATTCTTTCAAAAATTTGCAACTGAACACTGACAACGTAGCTTTGAAATTTTACTATCAAATGCTGCTTTCACTTTATCTTTTTGTTGGAGGGAGGGGGATTGCGGGGGGCTGTGTGTCTCTGCTGCTCCCTGGTTTTGTATTTGATTCCAAATGAGGAGTGTGATTGACTTGTCAATCTGTTTGTAACTCTGAGGTATTAAGCTTGTTATCCATTATTACTACCAGATAATTTGTAAGAGCATCTACTAAGAGAAAAAAATGTTGGGAAACATTTTTAAGAATTATTTTTATTTAAAACAAACAAAACTCAAAATCCTACACTTTGAAGTAGAACCTGACTTTATAGACAATGACATGTTGACATTATAGTATTCTGGAACCAGCATTATAATTACAGTTGAGAATGAGCTTTTAGTCTTGGCCCTTTTTTCAGGCACTCAACACTTTTTTATATGGAAAATTAGCCATCTGGCTTAACTTTTTTGTGATTATTCCTAGCGAGAGAGCCAATTTCTTCAGCAAGGTAGAAGAAATACTTTTCAGATATCTTTAATTTTTTGTTATCTGAGCATAAAAAAAGCTTTAAAGTCCTTAGTTAAAAAAAAAACAACAGTTCACTCCTATTGTTGCTCTTATAACTAAACCATGAATATACGTTAAAAATCAAAACCTGGCGCATATTCAGCTCTTAGTAATGAATATATAGTCTCCAATATTTGAATGCAGTTCTTTAATGTATTGTACATTAATTTCCTTGATGATTTAAGCATACATTGAATATAGTAACTAGCTCATATAGATGATTGTATCTCTTTCTAAACTAATATCTTGTAATATTTATCTAAAATTATCTTGCATAAACTTTGAGAACATCTAAATGAGTTATAGGTCCAATCCAATGCCCTTGAAATCACTGGAAAGATTTTTCAACTTTACTGGGCATTGGATGAGGCTGTACGTGAATTTAGTAACAGCAACGAAGGGTCCTGTGGCACCTTATAGACTAACAGAAAAGTTTTGAGCATGAGCTTTCGTGAGCACAGACTCACTTCATCAGATCAGTGAATTTAGTAGACTCTCATCAATATTTCTACTCCTTCAATGAATGCAGTGCAAAGTCTGTGTTTTCAATAAACAGTTTTCAGTATTGTGGGCAGCCCACATGGCTGTCAAATTCTAAGCATGATTATTAGGGGCTTTATTTGGACCTATTATATATCTAATTACTTGAAGTCACTTGCAAATCAAGCAGGTTAGAAAGTAGGCATTAAAGAGCATATAATTAAACTGAGTGAGTAGATACATACGAACAAGAAATAAAAAGGTAAATATATGATGGGGAGTGATAGCAGCGGGTGACAAGATTTTAAAGTCTGTGCAGGAAGTCTTTCCTGGCTACCTGTGGATCATTTCCAGCTGCTTACTAGTGTGTGGTATGAAGATGTCTGCATTATCAAAACATGAGGAATAGTATGATTTCTTACCAGGAAGACTTGTTTCTTTAAGATAGTTTGTGCTCACTAATCTGAAGGCTCATCCTTTTTATCTGTTACAGAAATTTAGACACAAGCAGACTTTTTAAACACAAGCTTCAAAATTTTGAGATCTACTCAGTGGTAAAAAAAAAAAAAAAAAAAAAAAAGAGAATAGCAAAGCTGTCATACAGTTTGGAGAAGAACAAGGCCATCTTACACTCTGCTTGTATTTGTAACAAAATTCTAAGCTTCACAAAAAAATTCCTAGATTCAACATTCAATCTTCCTGTTCAGCAAATGGTTCACTGAGGCCAGAAAACATTCACCTAATTTCGAATGAATCTGGGTCAAGCTACTGCTACCTAGAGGATGTTACAGAGTTTAAATTTGGAATTCTGTGTTTTGAACCTAAAACTCAGGGAATTCTCTCGTGTGAGCCTGTCAGACTGTGCCAAATAATTTTGGCATGTACTGTGATGATTTGAAACTGCTGACTAATGCCTGTAACCCCATTAATCTGAAAGCGCCATGTCTCTGGCTCATGGGGGGGGCGGGGGGAAGAAGACACCTAGCCAGAGAAGACCCAAGCCAGAGTTCTCTAGCAGTGATACTATTAATTATGCATTGTACTAGCACTGGGGTTTTCTTTGTGTTTGATGTCGGAGACTTTTATTTTTAATTGTGGGGTTGATAAGCAATAAATTAAGCAGCCTAAAAGTTAGGAACAGTGCAATTATTTTCTCTGCCTTGTCTTAGACAAAAGGTTTAAATATTCCCAAAGTGGCATTTTGAATTCAGTAATGTCTCAGCATACAAAAATTTCAAATTAAATATGAATCCATTTTTCTCCTATAGCCACAGATAAGCAATTAAGCTACATTAACATAAAATTTGGAACCCAAATTTGAATAGAAGATAATTAGGGGCCTATATGATTGCATTCTGTTTTGACTGTTGGGAAAGATTAGATGTAAATTCCAGCAGTTGTAAGCTTGTGCGTGATATTGTAGGGATAGATTTCTCAGTTTTAAAATTTGTCTTAAAAAACCCCATATCAATACCTGCTCATGAGTCTGTCTGCTATCAAGAATGAAAATTTTACAAGAGGACATTTCTTTCATGTACAAGTGCAAGAGGAAGGGTCTTGTGTTCCCTTTTTGTGGTACATTGGGCGTCTGTGGGGAGTGGTGGACCATCAGACCCCAATAGCTATTGAAATGTAAAATCTTTATTTTCTGGGAAAATCAAATTGAGGTCAATTCAAACCGAAGTATACATATGAAGCGCATTTCTTAGTAAAATTGCATAAAACTTGGAGTCTCTCTCTAATTTTCTTTTGTCTTCTGCTCTATACAACCTGGAGGGCGTCCAAAAAGAAGTTGCTTCAGTAGAGACATGTTCTTTTATTCAACGTGCTACGTTCTCAGAACATATCATGTAATAATATCCCTTCTGCCTAAGCTCTGTTTTCTTCAAGTGGCTCTGGTAAGTGAAATATATTGTCACTATGCTTTATTAGCAGGTCAGTTTCCCAGTCTTTCAACATTAAACAGACTGTTGGTCCAACAGCCAGATTTACATTGTATGCGTCTTTTCTCTCTCTATCTCTTCGTAATCATGTAGGTGAATAAATACCTCTCGTTTGCAAAAGTGAGAATTAAATGAGTCATTAGGGTGGAGATCTTAATTTATACTCTTTATACCTTGATAACTAGTAGGACCTGATTCTTACGTGGTATAAATTTGATGCATCTCCACACAAGTCAGTTGAGAGATATTAATTTACACCAGGTGAGACTCTGGACCATTTTGTTCCGGGAAGATTCAGCTGACATACATAGATATGGAAATACTATGTTTTTGCTATACTTTTTAGGTTATGCAAGACAGCCTGTTATTAACAGCATACCTGCAGGCATTTTAAATCTGCATTCAAGCCTGCATTGCTAATCTCTGTGTGAGGCACCTGAAGCATTGATTATAGGATATGTTGTCAGCATTGCTGTGTCAACATGAAAGATTTCTTTTGTTGGGGCCATGGGGAAGTGAGAGGTACAAAGGCATCTGGTATGTGCTTAGCACCATTAGTGACTAGAAAGTGAACGGAGATAATGTGGCAGCCTGTGATCCTACGTTGAATTTTATTTTCCTCTTGTTGCTTTTTGTAAGAAAACTGTATTTCCAGTGAGCTAATACTTTCAATAAAAGTTCATCTTAATAAATAGAATTGTGAAGAAAAGAACAGCTTTTAAATTATTCCAAAAATGATTTTCATTTAACAAGAATTTCTTGATCAAATGCATTTCTCTGTAGCTTGTATGAATCAATCGCATGACAGATCTTGTAGCTGGTAGTGAATAAGCCAGGAGAAAAAGTATTTCTTATTTATGCTTCAGTTTCAAGAGCTCCCAGTTTTAGAACATAGAACATAAGAACATAAGAATGGCCATACTGGGTCAGACCAAAGGTCCATCAAGCCCAGCATCCCATCTGCCGACGGTGGCCAATGCCAGGCGCCCCAGAGAAGGAGAACAGAAGACAAGTGATTTATCTCCTGCCATCCATCTCCTGCCCTTGTTATGAAGGCTAGGGCACCATACTTTATCCCTGGCTAATAGCCATTTATGGACCTGACCTGCAAAAATTTATCAAGCTCTTTTTTAAACCCTAATAGAGTCCTGGCCTTCACAGCCGCCTCGGGCAAGGAGTTCCACAGGTTGACTGTGCGCTGTGTGAAGAAAAATTTCCTTTTATTAGTTTTGAACCCACTACCCATCAATTTCATTTGGTGTCCCCTAGTTCTTGTATTATGGGAAAAGGTAAATAATTTTTCTATATTCACTTTCTCCACACCATTCATGATTTTATATACCACTATCATATCGCCCCTCAATCGCCTCTTTTCCAAACTGAAAAGTCCCAGTCTCTCTAGCCTCTCCCCATATGGGACCCTTTCCAAGCCCCTAATCATCTTAGTCGCCCTTTTCTGAACCTTTTCTAATGCCAATATATCTTTTTTGAGGTGAGGAGACCACATCTGCACGCAGTACTCGAGATGTGGGCGTACCATAGTTTTATATAGGGGAAGTATGATATCTTTTGTCTTATTATCGATCCCTTTTTTAATAATTCCTAACATCCTATTTGCCTTACTAACTGCCGCTGCACACTGCGTGGATGTCTTCAGAGAACTATCCACTATAACTCCAAGATCCCTTTCCTGATCTGTCGTAGCTAAATTTGACCCCATCATGTAGTACGTGTAATTTGGGTTATTTTTTCCAACATGCATTACCTTACACTTACCCACATTAAATTTCATTTGCCATTTTGCTGCCCAATCACTCAGTTTGCTGAGATCTTTTTGTAGTTCTTCACAATCCCTTTTGGTTTTGACTGTCCTGAACAACTTGGTGTCATCTGCAAACTTTGCCACCTCACTGCTTACCTCATTTTCCAGATCATTGATGAACAAGTTGAACAGGATCGGTCCCAGGACTGAGCCCTGGGGAACACCACTAGTTACCCCCCTCCATTGTGAAAATTTACCATTTATTCCCACCCTTTGTTTTCTGTCTTTTAACCAATTCCCGATCCATGAAAGGACCTTTCCTCCTATCCCATGACCACCTAATTTACATAAAAGCCTTTGGTGTGGGACCGTGTCAAAGGCTTTCTGGAAATCTAGGTATATTATGTCCACTGGGTGCCCCTTGTCCGCATGTTTATTAACCCCTTCAAAGAATTCTAATAGATTAGACAGACAGACAGACAGACAGATTAAGTCTCTCCTTAATCCAAATCAGATAATTTACATGAAACATCTTAAAACTGATACATTTTCTGAGCCTAAAAGAGGAGTATTTATTTAATATTAGTTGACTTTTAAGGTAAAAAGGCCAATCTACGTGTATTTCTTTAGAGCCTTCAGAGGCCACGTTTATATTACTCAAAAGATCAGCCTGCTCAGGGTCAATCTTCCAGGGTTTAATTTCACATGTCCCTATCAGGAGTCAACAGTCGACCCCTGTACTCCTCGCTATCGACCTTGCTCAGTGAGTACAGCAGGTAAGTAGATTTCAGATGAGTCGATAATAGCTATGCAGTTGGTGTAGCTAAAATTGCGTATCTGAAATAGACTAACTTTTTCCAAGAGTACATCAAGCCAAGGAAACATGCTTAAAATTCTCCCTGAGAACTACGTATTGCCTGTAAATAAAGTACAAGCTTAGTTATCCAGGTGCCGGATAACTGGCACATTGTGTTAATTGGCTGGGGCCAGCTGCCATGGAGCTGGTTACCTGGCTGGGGCTGGCTGCCGTGGGGCTGGCTGACCAACTGGTAGCAGTGGGGCCTGCAGCCCTGATCCAATATCCTGCACATTTGATTA
The DNA here is from genome assembly GCF_033958435.1 of Carettochelys insculpta. NCBI lineage: Eukaryota > Metazoa > Chordata > Testudines > Carettochelyidae > Carettochelys > Carettochelys insculpta. The sequence goes on from NC_134148.1 coordinate 14,529,278, forward strand.
TCTGGCACTCCTGGGGAACTGGGGGTGCTGGATAATAGAGATTTGAATGTAAATCTATGAGAACAGACTCCCTGTGGTAAGTTCTAGGCCATCTTTTGGTAGAAGAAACCTTGTAGATGCTACATTACAACATTCTGAACTGTACGGAGTTTGGAACTAAAGTTCAGGAATAGAATTTTGCAGCTGCGTTACATTTAAAATAGAAATGAGCTTTAAAAGACAAAGCTCCTTTGTTTTGCTCCCCCTGCTGGGGCCATCCTCCAAATTTTTAGAACAAAGAAGGTTAAAATAATTATCACTTTATGTACACCTGGCTGCCCATTTCTGAATTGCCATTATTCGCTTAGTAGGAAAAATAATAAACAAAGAGTTAGAAAGATACAGTGTCAGCCATCTAGCATTTTCATACAATTTCATTTTGACATATGTAGTATTCATATGACACTCTGTAGGCACAGAACCTCAGAGTTATAAACACCTTGGGAACGAAGGTTGTCTATAACTCTGAACGAAATGTGGTTGTTCTTTCAAATATTTAACAGACCGTTGACTTAATGTAACTTTAAAACTTTACTATGCAGAAAAAATGCATTTAGCCATCTTAATTTAAATGAAACAAGCCCAGAAACAGTCTTCTTACCTTGTCAAAGCTTTTTTAAACTATCCATTTACTATTTTTAATCATTTACATTTAGCACAGTACTGTATGTACTTTGATTTTGACTTTTGTGCGTGTTTGCCAATGCTGTTGCTTGATTGAGTACTTCCTATTCAAATTAAGTTTTGGGGTTGAATGGTCAGTTTGTAACTGTGAGATTCTACCATATAACATTTTTAAACTGTAAAAATCTGTGATATATTTTGTAGTACATAGTTCACATAGCAAAATTTTATTTTGTTACTTTGGAAATGAGCAGGCTATTAGATTTACTAAATAACTAGCAATTGATAAATCTCTTTTAAGTTAGGTAGTAAGCTTATTTTGTTTGGTATTTCTCTCTTTTAGTACACCTGAGATGAGTCCTTTTTTGTTTCTAATATGCTCATCCTAAAGAACAGTTTGGACTTACCTTGTAGGTTGTAGATATTGTATATTAGGTCCAAATACTAAAAAAGCGGCATCTCCACAAATGTCTGGTATGTGCTTGATTTGCACATAGTTAATGTTTGTTTACAAAAAAAAAAGAAGTGACACTCCTTTAAAACTCTGGTCCTAACAAACACAAGAAAACTATATTGTGGTAAACTTACAAACTGCAATACAGTAAACCCTTGATTTTAGGGACCCTGATTCAGTGGACTTCGGGAATAATGGATGTCTGCCAGACCCCTGTTGTTCCCGAAGCCCGCTTAATTGGGGCCCAGAAAATCCTAAATGTTGCTCCCTCCCTCCTGAAAGAAAGAAAGAAAGAGAGAATTTAGCTGAGCTGCTGCTGCTGGAGCCTCTCTGTGCTCCTCCCACCAGGGGTGGGGGCATGTACGTGGGCAGACGGCACATGGGTATGCCTCCACCCCAATGGGAGGAGCATGTGGTGGCTCTGGTGGTGGTGGCGGCGGCGGCAGCTCCTGTAGCTTTGCAGAAGGATCTGAAAGCTGCAGCCACGTGTCTCGGAGCAGTTCCAGCCGTGGCAAGCAGTGGCTCTGGTGTCTCCAGTGGCTCCAGCAGTTCTGGTGAGTTGCTCTTCTTTTGGCGGGGGGTGGTCTGAGGAAGCCTGGCTGGGCAGATGCGAGGATGAGTGCAGTAAATCCCTACGCATAACAGACTTTTGGCATTCATGGACAGCCCTCCCCCCATTAGTCCGTTATATCAAGGGTTTACTGTATTGATATGTAAAATTCTTAGGAAAAGAGAGATGCTTCTTGCAGTGCCAGTGCTTGTCTACAGAATGTGGTGAATTATAGTGCATTAGAGTGGTGTGATTTTTGCAGAGTGCTCTAATGGCCTCATGCAGACTCTGATGGCAAGAGCTAAAAGGATACTTGGTTCGCATTACATGTGAACTAGGTACCTCTGAGTTTGTTCTAGCAGGGTCTACATAGGGCTTTTAGAGCACTCCACAAATTAGACCCTTCAAATGCACCTTGCTGTGTGAGGTAGACCAAACCTCACACAGGTACCTGAGAGAGAGAGAGAGATACCGACAAAGGGACTGTTACAAACTAGCAACCACAGAAAACAGAATATGGGTCATAGAAGTTTAAAAATATGCATGGAAATATGTGCAATGTATGACTTTTATGATTACAAGAATAAGTATTTCCTGCATTGAACTTTAGGGGCTGAATTCGGTAAAGTGCTGATCACTCTGTTGCCAAACCAGCAAAGCCCTTAAGCCTGTTATACCTTAGATCTATTAAGCTGAGGTGTACTCACATGCTTTGAGTCTGTGCATAAAAGCTTTGCTGGATTGGGGGCAGAGTTTTCAGACCCTTGCAGGGTTGAAGCCTAGCTGCCTGATTGACCCACCAACTAGTCTAGCCCAAGGCAGACATAATCCTGCAATTCTTCCGTGTGCGAGCAGCTACTTGTAATTGATATGAATGGTGATGTTCGTCTGAGAAAGGGCTATTCTCACAAGTAGGGGTTGTAGGTGATGGTTTGTTATCTCTGCACTTTTGAGCCTTGAAAGGCCAAAAAGTCTAGTTTCAGTGGGATAGCATCCAGGAGGTATGTTTTAACCAGGGAAGATCCAAATATTCTATGACTATACACCTTTTTAATGAGTAAAGAATCTACTGTCGGAGAGTGTTCTCTTTAGCCTGATTTATAGCAACAAGACTCATTAAATTCCTGTCCAGTTAGTAGTAGTAATGAAGCTTTTAAGATCATTTGTTATACATATATTCTGCATAAACTTGAAGAAATGGCTAATGCTTCTACTTTTGATATCTGTGAAATAATTAAATGAAGTAAGTTATGAAAGCTGATCTATTTTTAATCTAGAGAGGCTGAGGGGAAAATTCTGTTTCATTTATTTGCAGATAGTATGCCAATTAAAAGCACTTCCATTTGTATGTTCTCATCAGTAAACTGATTTATTAGAGACATCAAACTAACTATTGAAACGGGATCAGTGCAGAAGTGTGTCGTACATGTCTTGAGATATTGGTTTGCTTTGTGCTGCAGATGGTTATGAACAGTGTTTGAAACCAAAGTAATGATTCCTTTTTCTAAATGTACACCCCCACAAAGTGGCTGAGGAGACTTCTGCAGCTTAACTGTAGTATGCTTCTTCCATGGTGGTGTCGGTAGTAAGAAGTTGGTTTAAGGAAGAGACAGTCAGGCATGGTGCAGTGGCTTTCAACTAGGGGTACGTATATCTCATGGGCTACTCAGAGATCCTCTAGGGGTATTAACTTATCTAGATCAGTGTTTCTTAAACTGTTGGAGACCATGGAACACCAAGCCATAATATTTTTTATGCGGAACACCTATGACAATTTCCTTGAAAAAATTGTTGTGAGATTTAAAAAAAAGACCAACCCAAACAGCAACATGTAGAGCAAAAACAAAATGAAGTAAAAAAAAACAACAACAAAAAAGCAGTCAAGTAGCACATCAAAGACTAACAAAATAATTTATTAGGTGAGTTTTCGTGGGACAGACCCACTTCTTCAGACCATAGCCATACCAGAACAGACTCAATATTTAAGGCACAGAGAACCAAAAATAGTAATCAAGGTTGATAACTTTTTTCTGATTTGTCAACCTTGATTACTGTTTTTGGTTCTGTGTGCCTTAAGTATTGAGCCTGTTCTGGTCTGGCTATGGTCTGAAGAAGTGGGTTTGTCCCACAAAAGCTCACCTAATAAATTATTTTGTTAGTCTTCAAAGTGCTACTTGACTGCTTGCTTGTTTTGATAGTATGTAGACTAGCACGGCTCCCTCTCTGTTACTGTTCAAAGTGAAGTAACTTAATCAGGTACCATACAATGAAGAAGTAACATTGTACCTGGTTTTAATATCAGGAAATTTATATCACCAGGGTATAATACCGAAAAGGTGTCAGATGCACATACACACCTGTGTTCACAGAACACGGTTTAAGAAACGCTGATCGAGATAATTTGCCCAGTTTTACAACAGGCTACCTAAAAATCACTAGCAAAGTCAATACAAACTAAAATTTCATACAATGACTTGTTTATACTGCTGTATATACTATTCAATGAAATGTACATAAAATATTTATATTCCAATTTATTTTCTAATTACAGGGTAAAATGAGAAAGTAAGCAATTTTCTGTAATATTATGCTGTGGCTGATTTATAAGTAGCAGAGAGGTCGCCGTGTTAGTCTGAAGCTTCGAGAACAACAAGAGGTCTTGTGGCACCTTATAGACTAACAGATATTTTGGAGCATAAGCTTTCGTGGGCAAAGACCTGCTGTCTTCTGGAATCCCAAGCTCTGTGAAGGGTACCTGTGTGGCAGTGAAAAGAAATAGGAGGTACAAATCACAGGCTGAAGAATGGAAAGGAGCCAGAGGATCCATTACGACAGTGTCTCTCAACCCTTCCAGACTACCACATACCCTGTAATGGGTCAGGCTGGTCTTGAATAACTCCAAGTTTCACCTCACTTAAAAAACTACTTATAAATCAGAGAACAAAGACCTGCTGTCTTTGCCCACGAAAGCTTATGCTCCAAAATATCTGTTGGTCTATAAGGTGCCACAAGACTTCTTGTTGTTCTCTGATTTATAAGTAGTTTTTTAAGTGAGGTGAAACTTGGAGTTATTCAAGACCAGCCTGACCCATTACAGGGTATGTGGTAGTCTGTAAGGGTTGAGAGACACTGTCGTAATGGATCCTCTGGCTCCTTTCCATTCTTCAGCCTGTGATTTGTCCCTCCTATTTCTTTTCACTGCCACACAGGTACCCTTCACAGAGCTTGGGATTCCAGAAGTTTTGGATAGACACTGAATGTTCAGCTGAATGACTGAATAGGACCATAGTTATCAAAATGAAACAAATAGTCCTTTTTTAGGTACAAACTGAATCTAACAAATGGTAATGCATTTCTATCACAAGTCCTTTTTTAGGGCCAATGCAACGAGGGGAGGTGGAGTGGGGGGAGGGGCAGAGGGTGATGGAGATTGGGCTTCTGTGTCTATCTGAGATATTAATCTGGAAACTACGCTTGGGGTGAATAACTTGTTTACTATTTGCAGCCTTTCTGTATTTAGGCACACAACTTGAGGGGATGCAATCTTTTGTATGGTTCATAGAGAGACTTTGGTGGAGGTTTTCCATCAGGCACACAGGTATGGAAAAATCAGTTGAGATAGGTGCTGGCTACTTATTTAACATCCCTCCATTTCTTCAGCAGTCATTGATGTTGGGCAGTGCTTGAATTTTGCAAAATGATACTGCAATACTTCACTCATGCAGAATGCGAATTTTACCTTCCAACTCATTTTGCCAAGTCTTCTCTGTTTGATGTCTATCTTGAAGAGGATGCAAAAGTCATCCAGACTAAAAACACTGACTGCAGAGTCCCAGAGAAATTGTCAGTGTAGCAGAGGAAGCTGAAGCAAGGGCAGTCAGAATGGAGAGCTGGTATTTGGTAGAGCAAGATACCAAAGCCTGGTATCTAAAGCGAAAAATAGCAGACAAGGATCATAACACAGATTATCAGTTTCGGGTGTTTAAGGAAGAAAGATTGTTTTCTAATTTCTCTGTACTCTCCCCCACACACTGATTTTTGATTGAATGAGGTCATTAAGATACATGCACTGTGAATCTGTTGACAGGGTTTTGATGTCTTGAAAGCTAAGGTATATGAAGGGGAGGTGGACATTTTAAAAAGTTACAAAGTGAAAGAAGAAAATAGAGGTGACAAAATACTCTATGCTGTTATTTTATCTTCCCATTTTGGAAAAGAACATATGCTCTCTTCTTCTCCCTCAGTCAAAGGAATTTTAAGAAGGAAATGTGTGAGAGAACTACTGCTGTGATAATACAGCAGTAGACATGCTTGGTGAACATAGAACAGAATTACAGTATTTAGTTATTGTGAATGGTGCTGGATCAACTCCTCCAGATACTGAAGTCCTCTAAATATCCACAAAACAGGTATAGTGCAATTATCTGAAATCCAAGCTTTCTTCCTGCCATTGGACCTTAACACTGACTCTTAGAATTTATCTGTATTTGGCTATGGCCATTCAGTTCCTGGCATTTCTTTATAGACTGTTGACAAAGGTGGCTACTAGAAGTGGTGTGTTTAGGGGCAGGTGACCTCCTTCAATGTTCTGGAGCTTTGCAGAATGTCATCAGGTGTTCAAAAGTTTAATGAAGAGGGGGTGCCGAAGACACTCCTCACCTGGGTGGTTGTTTGGTCTGTGGATGGCCCTGGTTGCTAATGCCATTTGTGGAGGTGGCTTCTGGAGTGTGGACTTTTTCTTGCTGGGAAGATTGGCAGAGAAATCAGCTTTGTATAAGCTAGCAGACAGGCCTACAGTGGCAGCTCTTGAGAAGTATGTTTTTTAAAATGTTTTAAGCTTACCTCCATATATACTAAATAGTATCCTCTCAATCAGAAATGAGGCATTGCTTTTCCTCAGAAAAATCTGTTCAAGAAAGACCTCACACTGTGTTCCTAACTATGGGAGTAAGGCTAAATGAATGATGTTTTACTCTGAGGCTGTGGCTACACTGTCTCTCCCTTTTCTGAAGGGGCATGCAAATGAGGTGTGGATTTAAATATCTCATGTCTCATGTGCACACTTGCATGAGATCTTGATTCCAGAACAGCTGATTTTGGAAAAAATTAGGAAGAAGGGTGCTTTCAAAAGCAGGGTTTCTTTTTGAATGAACCCCATCTATGTGGCTGTTTTGGCTTTCTATCAGCCATATTTGCATGGCCTTTCCGAATGGGAGGGACAGTGTAGTCACAGCCTGATTGTATTAAATACTCCTTGGAACTAAGACTTGCAAAAGTAAAACCCTCTTTACTAAGTATCAGAGGGGTAGCCATGTTAGTCTGGATCTGTAATAGCAACGAAGGGTCCTGTGGCACCTCATAGACTAACAGAAAAGTTTTGAGCATGAGCTTTCGTGAGCACAGACTCACTTCATCAGATGCTGGTCTTGGAAATCTTCAGGGCCAGATATAAATAAGCCAGAGGAAGGGTGGGGATAACAAGGTTAGCTCAGTGAGCACGGGTGAGGCTTACTACCAGCAGGTGATCTGGAGGTGGAGGTGAATGTCTGGCTAAATACAAAAATAGCTTCCCCTCCCTTGGTGTTCACCCCTCCAGATCAACTGCTGGTAGTAAGCCTCACCCTTCCTGACTGAGCTAACCTTGTTATCCCCAGCCTTGCTCTGGCTTGTTTATACCTGGCCCTGCAGATTTCCAAGACCAGCATCTGATGAAGTGAGTCTGTGCTCACGAAAGCTCATGCTCAAAACTTTTTTGTTAGTCTATAAGGTGCCACAGGACCCTTCGTTCCTGTTTACTAAGAGACTTTTTTATATAATCCTAAACTATTGTTAGGCCAGCCATATTTTCTCTTGTCTTCAGCTCTTCTGAGTAATAATGGAGAACAACTGTAGCTGTCTCTTAATACTTGGTGAGCAGCTTCATACCTTATATACTGTTCTTCCACTCTTCTATAGTGTAATGATGTACAAAATAGCTGTTTCTTATGAAGTGTCACTGTGATGGGAGAAATGATGTTCCTTGTTTGCTCTGAAAGTAAGGATGTTTGAATATTGGCATATTTCCTTTCAAAAGGTTGAATCAGGCAGAAAATATTGTTCATGTCTTTTTAGAAAAATGATTTTGCAGAGAGCTTCATTTCAGAAGCGCTTTGGGTTACTAATTCTCTCTCTCATTGACAATTTATCTCCAAACAACTGGATCACCTGGATTATCAAATGCCAGAGGTACAATGACTTTGTTGGATATGCTAATGATTACAGAGATGGAATTCATATTCAACATTTCACTGTTCTGAATTTTAATGAATTATTTCTAGTGATAATTATTAAAGCTGTGAGAGCTAAATCCTCTCTATTCTTAAATTATGCATCTCTGCAGATATAAGATTAGATTCTGTGCAGTGCTGATTAGGGGAGAGAATTTGGACCTAAATATTTAGAAAATTGACATGCTTGTGTGTGTATAAGAACTTTAATTTGCTCTTCAGCATAATTCAAATCTGCATATGTAATAGGATGCTATTTATTTATTAATGGTTTTAGTAGTGGTTGCTGAATTTGTGTAAAAATAAATGGACACTTCGAATGAATTACATGCTCTGATTATAACCACCCAGCTCTTGTGAAAATCTGGGACTTATGAAAGCACAGAATTTGCTTATTTGACTTGGAGAATTTCATCTTTGTTTTTGTACAACATCTCAGAAATACAATTGCCTATTGATAACTTTTTTATGACTCTGTTTCTCTGCCTGTTTCCACAAAAGTGGTTTTCTTTCTTTTGCCGATAGATAAATGGTCTTGCATCCTCTCTGTATAATTTCTTCAGTCTGTTGTTTTATTTCATCACCTCATAAGGTGACTCTAAGAGATCTTATTTGTCTAAGTAATTTTTAACTTTTTTTTTAATTTTAGCTTCTTATCCTACCTCATTTTTACTAGCATTCACTGTGTTAGATGTCCAGTCACCACCAACCTTCTTCATGAAAACAGAAACAAAGGTGTCATTAAGCACCTCTGCTATTTCCACATTTTTCTGTTACTGTTTCTCCCTCTTCATTGAATAACAGGTTTGCCTTGTCATAGAATCATAGATGCTAGGACTGGAAGGGACCTTGAGAGGTCATTGTGTCCAGCTCCCTGCCCTCATGGCAGGACCAAGTACTGTCTAGACCATCCCTGATAGACACTTATCTAACCTGTTCTTAAATATCTCCAGAGATGGAGATTCCACAGCCTCACTAGGCAATTTATTCCAGTGTTTGACCACCCTGACAGTTAGGAACTTTTTCCTAATGTCCAACCTAAACCTCCCTTGCTGCAGTTTAAGCCCATTGCTTCTTGTTCTATCCTCAGAGATAAAAAAAAGAACAAGTTTTCTCCCTCCGCCTTATGACACCCTTTTAGATAACTTGTCATTGGTCTTCCTGTTGCTTTTAATGTATTAGTTTCTGGGACCTTAACCCAGATGGCTGCAGAGCCTACAAGTCCTTTGAGACATGTGGGGAGAGCAGTTCTGGGGTCAGTAACCCCACTTTCCAAGATTGCCTATAATTCATCCCATTTGTCAGGGGATGCTCTACTTAGACTGAGAAAATAGCCTAATTTTCTCTTGTGTCCTTTGGTTCACTAACCAGTTTTCTGTAGTTCCTAACTTCTTATTTTACAGTCATTTCTTTCAACTTCCCATCTTTTCCATTTGTTTTGTGTTTTGTTCTTTGTAGCTGCTTTCGCTTTCCCTTTAAGCAGATATATGTATAGATATATGTATATAAACACTGCACTTTTGCAGACCAGGAAGAGGCCTGCAAACAGTCAGGCAGGTCTGGTTCATTTTTCCTGAAACAGTGGGCAGAAGACCTCTCTCTTAAATTTTGTTTCATAATGAACTTAGTGCAGCTCCTTTTTGAATTGTGGCTGGAGCCACACCCAAATTTATGCAGATTTTGTTCCCTTTTGTAGACATGAAAAATAAAAAGCCCTAAAATAGTGAACGCCAGTGAAAATGGTATAAATTCAGAATCTAAAATAGGGAAAGAACAAGTTGAAGACTACAGGCATTGGCTCTCAGCAAGTTCCAAGGCTTGACTGATGTAAAATGTATACACTTGGTCTGTGGTTGAGATGGAAATAGGAGACAGACTTGTTGAAAGTCTCTGGGTAAGGTAAAAGGGACGAAAAATAAGGGAGATGCAATAGTAAGGATCTGCTACAATCCACCTCGTCAGGAATAAGAGGTGGATGAGGCTTTTTTTAAAGTAATTAACCAAATCAAAAGCACAGGACTGGGTGCTCATGGGGGATTTCAATGACCCAGTTACATGTTGAGGAAATAATACTGTGAGCCTGGATTATCCACCAAATTCTTGGTATGTACTGGAGACTTTTTTTAAACGGGAAGGTGGTGAAAACTGCAAAGGGGGAGGCCCTTCTGGATTTGATTTTGACAAATAGGGAGGAACTGGTTGAGGATTTGAAAGTGGAAGGCAGCTTGAGTGAAAGTGATCATGAAATAAGTATCAAAGAGGTGGCCAAGTTAGTCTGTATCTTCAAAAACAACAGGAAGTCCTGTGGCACCTTATAGACTAACAGATATTTTGGAGCATAAGTTTTCGTGGGCAAAGACCCACTTTGTCAGATGCATCAGTGGGGAGTTTCAGACAAGGGTATAAAGAGGGAGTCTCCATCAAGGGGAGGGCCAGAGTTGACAAAGTGACTGAACAGACCTTGTCAACTCTGGTCCTCCCCTTGACGGAGACTCACTCTGTATACCCTCCTCTGAATGCCCCCCCTCCATGCATCTGACAAAGCAGGCCTTTGTCCACAACAGGTTATGCTCCAAAATATTTGTTGGTCTATAAGGTGCCACAGGACTTCTTAATGTTCATGAAATGGTAGAGTTTATGATTCTTCTTTGAGTGGTCCCCGTGGGTGCTCCACAGTAGGTGTCGGGCGTGCCTGGCGCCGCAGATCGGAATTCTTCTAGCAGTTTCCACTGGATCACACATGCGCCGATGCGCACCGCTCCCTTGTGCGTCGTCAGTCATGTGCGTGATCCGGTCCCCACCAGTTCCTTCTCAACCGCCAATGACTGCAGATGGAATCCGCTCCGGCTCTAAAGCCTGAGACAGATAAGATAGTTGTTTTTACTTGTTAGCTCGTTGTTGTTACTATTATAGAAAAAAAAAACCCAAAAACATACAAAATAGTAGGAGGGGGAGGAACGGAGGGAAGGGGAGTGGACAAAGAAGGCTGGTTAAGCCATCCACTACCCTGAAGGCCGTGAATGCTATTTGGGTTGTAGAATGCACTGATTAGCAGCTAAGTACCCTATTAACAGTAAAGACTCACCGCAGTGTCTTCCTCGGGGTTTAAGAAGTGTGAGTCATGCCGCGAGGCTATGCCGGCCTCTGATGGGCATAGTAAGTGCATTCGCTGCCTGGGGGAGTCTCATGTTACCCAGAAGTGTTCGCGCTGTGCTGAGCTTACAGCCAGGGCCAGGAAGGACAGAAAGATGAGGCTCAAAATGATCTTGTTTGATAAGGCCCTTCAGCCTGAGCCGCCGGAGAAGCCTCACACAGAAGGGCCCTCTGGGTCACATAAAAGGAAGGCGGCTTCTTTGACCCCCTCTGTGCAAAAGAAGAGGAAACTCTGCCCGGCTCGATCCTTGTCGGCGGTTTCAGCAAGCAGGACGAGTGGAACGAAGAGCCCTCAGCCGTGGGCTGAAGAAAGCGGCAGCGCAGTAGCGCATGTGGCCGGGGCCGGGCCTCCGGCTATTCAGCAGTCAGCACTGAGGGCGCCGCGGGCGCCAGTGCGGCAAGCGCCGGAATCGGCGGCGCCGCTGCCTCACGCGGCACTGGCTCTCACGGCGCTGATGGTGCAGGGGCATGGGGCCCGGCGGCGCCAGAGGAAGGTACCTGTGTGGCACCGCTTATGACGGTACCGAGCACGGCACCAACAGCGGGGCCGAGATCCCCGGCACGGGAGGGGGCGGCGCCCACCCTGCAGGGGTGGGGGAAAGCTAGAGCCAAAACCCGGCGCCTCAGTCCATCTCCAGGCAGGGCTGCGATGCAGTTATCACCCAGCCCCGCCCGCCCCACACACCCGAGATACACACGCCCTGTTGCAGGGCGGCAACTCCACCGGCCTATTTTGGACCTCCCTCTCGGTTCCTCCAACCACCTTCGCCTTGGCTCAGGCCACCTTCACCCTTTTTGGGCATGGATCCCTATGAGTACTATCACGTACCAGCTTCACCATTATCAATGTCGTCACAGAGATCCCGCTCTCCCAGACGACATGGGTACACGCTCCGATCGTGGTCCAGGTCTCGATCACCGGGCCCTTGTCCATGTTGTTATGGCCGTCCTCATCATACTGAACACCGACATCGGAGGTCTAAATCCAGGGGCAGATCCCCTCCCACTCCTCGCCAATACCCCTGTGTACACTCTCGCTCTGGGAGAGGAACGCAGCTGTCCCAGGGGGAATTCGGTCCAGAGTCCTGAGACTTTCCTTCACAGCCCATGAGGGAGCAAGCATATCAGCGAACTCAGGAGCCAGAGGACTTGGGGGAGGTTTATCCTAGCGGCTCCTCCTCATCCTCCCCAGATGAGGCAATTGTCCCCGGGGATGTTTCCCCTCCGGATGACCTTAAACAATTCCAAGAGCTGTTCAAAAGAGTAGCATGCACGCAGGACATTCAAATAGCAGAGGTGCAGGAGAAGCATCATAAACTCCTGAAAAATTTGAGACCCCCGGCTTCATCTAAAATAGCTATTCCACTGGACGAAGCCATTATGGAGTCAGCCACTAACATATGGCAGACTCCGGCCTCTATTCCGCCTACGAATAAAAGGGCAGATAAGAAATACTTCGTCCCAACCAAGGGCATGGAATTCCTGTTTAGCCACCCACAGCCCAATTCTTTGGTGGTCGAATCGTCCCAGTAGAGGTCGAAGACGCCTCAGTACAAATCAGGGGGGTCAGATAAAGATGCTAAGAAATTAGAGCTGGTCAGCAGGAAGGTCTACTCCTCCCCTACTTTATTACTGAGAATGGCAAACTACGTGGCACATTTATCAAACCATAACTTTGACAACTACTCTAGACTTACCTCTCTCATGGATTCTCTCCCGGAAGACAAGAAGCCAGTGTTAAAGGCGATCGTCCAGGAGGGCTACGTGGCCTCACGAACGGGAGTTCAGATTGCCCTGGATGTGGCGGACACAGCGGCATGCTCAACAGCCGCAGCAGTGGTAATGCGTAGGGAGTCCTGGCTCCAGACGTCTGGTATCCCCAGAGACCTACAGGCGAAGATCGTGGATCTTCCCTTCGACAAGAAAAAGCTGTTTGCAGAATCAACCGACTCGGTCCTACACTCTAGCAAAGATTCGAGGGCCACACTTAAGACTTTGGGTATCTACACTCCTCCATACAAGAAAAAGAAATTCTATCCTCAGCAAAGGCGCTACGCTTACCAACCACAATGCACACAATATCAGCGAGGCTATGACCAAGGGCACCATCAACAGCAGCAACAGTACAGGGCCCCCAGGCGACATTCTCAACAAAGTCGCACAACCTCGGGGCAAGCCTAGAGGCAGCAAGTTTGACGGCTATGTTGAGGACTGCACTATCAACACCATCGCTCAATGCCACTCACCTCATGTTCCATCATCGCCTCAAACCGTTCCACTCCCAATGGCAAAATATCACAACAGACATATGGGTGCTGGAAATTATAGCCACGGGTTACACGATCCCCTTCCAGTCACTACCACCGACGAAACCTCCCACCCGGCCTCTTCTCAGGGACCCTTCTCATGAGGCGAGGCTGAAGCAGGAGGTAGATCACCTCATGTTCATAGGGGCGGTGGAAAGAGTACCGGAACAATTCCAAGGAAAAGGTTTTTACTCATGATACTTCTGAACAGAGAAGAAAACAGGAGATTGGAGGCCAATTTTGGACCTTCGGGGCCTCAACAGATACTTGCGCAAGCAGCGCTTCCGGATGATTACAGTTGCCTCCATACTTACGGCACTGGACGATGGAGACTGGTTTGCAGCCCTCGACTTACAAGATGCTTACTTTCATATAACAATCCACCCGGCACACAGACGCTTCCTCCGCTTCACTGTCGGTGGGGAGCATTTCCAATACAGGGTTCTTCCGTTCGGCCTATCCTCGGCACCCAGAGTCTTTACCAAAACCCTGGCAGTGGTATCAGCTTACCTGCACAGGCAGGGCGTGTTTATTTTTCCATGCCTGGACGACTGCCGACTGAAAGGGGCCTCAAAGGCAGAGGTCCTACGCATGATACGCGTTACCGCGAACACGTTTCCTTTGCTGGGCCTAGTTATCAACCTTGCAAAGTCAAAGACCAAACCCACGCAAGATATAGAGTTCATAGGGGCATGCATAAACTCTATTGCATCGAGAGTATACCTTCGCTGACGCCCGCTTCCGCACCATCAAATCCTTGGTGTAAGTCATGATGTACAGCCCCGTGGTGCTGATCCTAACATGCCTGCAACTGTTGGGGCACATGGAGACCGCCACGTTTGTGGTACAGAATGCCAGGTTACACATGCGAAGCCTGCAGCATTGGCTAGTGAGCATTTACAGACCGGCAGCCCATACTGTTCACAGGGTAGTATCGCCCACAACGGAGGTACGGAAGTTGCTCGCGTGGTGGGCAGATCCCAAGAACCTGCTAGTGGGAGTGCCCTTCCACCAACCACAAATTTCCATTTTTCTCACAACTGACGCCTCCCACATAGGATGGGGAGTGCACATTGGCAGCAAGGTGACGCAAGGGCTATGGTCCCCCTCAGAACAGACACTGCACATAACCATACTGGAGCTCAGAGCAGTGTTCAATGTGTGCAGACATTTTCGGAAATACCTGCACGGCAAAGTAGTCGGGATCAATACCGGCAATACCTCCACCATGTTCTACATCAATCAACAAGGAGGGGCACGGTCCCGTGCGCTATGTGCAGAAGCAGTCCTATTTTGGAATTGGTGCATTGCCAACAACATAACGTTGAAAGCCTCATACATGCTGGGTGCCCACAACGTGAAGGCAGATCAACTGAGCAGGCGCTTTGCACTCACGCACGAATTGCAGATCCGCTCTGACCTGCTATGACGCATATTTCGCACCTGGGGGTTTCCCCAAGTCGATTTGTTTGCCACCCAGCACAACAAGAAATGCCCTCAGTACTGCTCCAGAGCAGGAATAGGGTGAGGGTCCCTGGGGGACGCCTTCATGATCTCATGGAAGGGCCCTCTACTCTACGCATTTCCCCCCACAACACTTATCCACAAGGTTCTGCAGAAAGCCAGAAGGGAGAGAGCTCGCATGATACTCATAGTTCCAACCTGGGACCGACAACAATGGTTTCCCTTGCTTCTGCGCATGACGGATTGTCCACCACTCCCCCTACTGGTAGCGCCGGACTTACTCACACAGGCTCAGGGGTTCATAGTGCACCCGCACCCTTAGGGACTCCGCCTACAAGCATGGTTAATCCATGGCTCAGCACCTTAGAGAGCATGTGTACGGAGGGAGTAAGACAAGTCTTAGAGTGTAGCCGAAGGACCTCCACCAGGAGGACTTACGAACAGAAATGGACATGCTTTACCGCCTGGTGCTCTGCCAAACAGTTAGCTCCTCTGGACATCCCTATAACTGTAATTCTAGAATACCTGCTGGACCTCAAACGAGACGGGCTCTCTCTATCCTCACTAAAAGTCCACCTCACAGCTATATCAGCTTTTCGGCACAAAGAGGAAGGGCCCACCGTATTTGCCCATCCTATCGTCACAAGGTTCTTGAAGGGGCTGGTAAACCTGTACCCCCCTCGAAAACCGCTACCACCGTTGTGGAGTTTGGACTTGGTACTCCGCACGCTATCAGGACCACCCTTCGAACCATTAGCCACGGTACCCCTCCGACTACTTACCATGAAAACGACCTTCCTTCTTGCAATTACGTCAGCCCGCAGGGTGAGCGAGCTTGCAGCAGTGATGGCAATGCCGCCCTGCACAGTATTCTCAAAGGAGGCGGTGATCTTACGGTTACACCCAGCCTTCATTCTGAAAGTTTCCTCGGAGTTCCACATTAACGAACCAATAGTATTACCCTCGTTTTACCCAAAGCCTCACAGCTCCAGCAAGGAGGCGCGCCTGCACCTCCTAGATGTGAGGAGGGCGTTGGCCTTTTACATAGACGGAACTGAGCCCTTCCGGAAAACGGACAGGCTTCTGGTGTCTCTCGCTCCCAGGTCGAAAGGGGAAGGCCTCTCTTCCCAGAGAATTTCAAATCACATTGTGTCCTGTGTAAACCTGTGCTACGAGCTTCGAAAGACCCCTTTGCTAGCCCCGCCCAGGGCTCACTCCACCAGAGCGGTGGCAGCATCAACGGCTTTCTTCAAGGGAATCGCGTTGAAAGACATTTGCAGAGTGGTGACTTGGTCATCCTATGACACCTTCGCCAAGCATTATGCCCGGCATTGGGTGTTCGATGAGGATACCCGTCTGTCGACAGCAGTCCTCTCAAGGGCAAGCTGCACATGAATTGAGTACCCACCTCCTTACTTGGGGTTACTGCTGGGTAGTCACCTACTGTGGAGCACCCACGGGGACCACTCGAAGAAGAAAGAGAAGTTACTCACCTGTAGTAACGATGGTTCTTCGAGATGTGTCCCCGTGGGTGCTCCACTACCCGCCCATCCTCCCCACTTTGGATCTCTGTCTGGTGTTTTTCAGGAGCATCCAGGGCGGTTGGTTAAGGAACTGGTGGGGACCGGATCGCGCACAAGACCGAGGGCGCGCAAGGGAGCGGCACACATCGGCGCATGCGCGATCCAGTGGAAACTGCTAGAAGAATTCCGATCTGAGGCGCTGGGCGAGCCCGATACCTACTGTGGAGCACCTATGGGGACACATCTTGAAGAACCATCGTTACTACGTGAGTAACTTCTCTTTCTAAGAAATGGCAGGAGGGAAGACAGCACAGTAATGATAGACTTCAGCAAACTGAGGAAGTTGTTAGGTAAGATCCTATAGGAAGCAAGTCTGAGGTACAACCTTTAAGATAAGATATATACATCTCAGAGCTGGAAGGGACCTCCAGAGGTCATTGAGTCCAGTCCCCTACCCTCTTGGCAGGATCAAGCTCCATCCTTGACCGATTGTATATATATTTTTTTAAGTGTATTTGCCCCAGACCTGGAAATGGCCTCTTCAAGGATTGAGCTCACAACTCTGGGTTTACGAGGCCAGTGCTCAAACCACCGAGCTATCCCTCCCACCGAAAATTAAGATCTTCTCTGATTTGGAATTGAATCTGGGCTGCAGTGCTGAGAGTGCCTAATCCTAACTATTAGACCACCAGGGAAGACATTCGAAGACAACTGATAATTTTTCATAAAGACTTTATTAAGAGCAACCCAGGGAATTACAGAGCAGTCAGTTTAATTTCTGTATCAGGAAAGATGGTTGAGCAAATTCAGGAATCCATATGCAAACATCTAGAAGTTAAGAAGGTGATAAGTAGCAGCATGAATTTGTCAAGAACAAATGGTTTAAAACCAGCTTGACAGCATTCTTTGACAGACCTTATGGATAGGGGAAAGTGGTAGAAGTGGTATATTTAGACTTTTGCTACAGTCTAAAATGACGTCATTAACAAAGTAGAGAAATACAGCATACATGGAGCTACATGGGTGCATACATGGTTGGATAACCATTCACAGAGAGTAATTGGCAATGGTTCACAGCCCTGTTGAAGGGGATAACAAGGGATTCTGCAGGGATCAGTTCTGTTCAATATCTTCATCGATGATTTAGATAATGGCATAGAGAGTACGCTTATAAAGTATGGGGCTGATGCAGAGCTGGGAGGGGTTGCAAGTGCTTTGAATGCTAGGGTGAAAATTCAAAATGGCCATAGGTAAATGGGATGAAATTCAATAAGGACAAAAGCAAGGTACTCCTTTTAGAAAGGAACTGTCCATTACACACACTCAAAATGGGAGATAGTAACAGAGAGGGAGCTGTGCTAGTCTATATACTATCAAAAGAAAAAGCAGTCAAGTAGCACTTTAAAGACCAGCAAAATAATTTAAAAGCTCACCTAATAAATTATTTTGCTAGTCTTTAAAATGCTACTTGACTGCTTTTTGTTTTGATACTCAAAATGGGAAATGACTGCCTAAGAAGGCATATTGCAGAAGGTTATCTCGGGATTATAGGGGACCACAAATTAAATGTGTCAGTTGTGTGGCACTATTGCAAAAGAAGCAGACATCACTTTGGATGCATTAGCAAGTGTGTTCTAAGCGAGATAAGAGAATCAATTTGTCTGCTCTACTCTGCACTGCTTAGGCCTCGGCTGGGATATTGTGTCCAGTTCTAGGTGCCACATTTCATAAATAATGTGGAGAGATGGCAGAAGGCACAGAGAAGAGCAACTAAAAATGAAATTCATCCTAGAATACTCTAGAGCACTAGAAGAGCAACAAAAAATTAATAAAGGTCTAAAAAACATGACCTATGAGCAAAGATAGGATCGATTGTGTTTAGCTTGGAAAAGAGAAGACTGAGAAGAGACATAACACTCTTCATATATCTGAAAGGTGGTGACACATACCCAGTTGGCACGGTACAATAGAGTAGTCGAAGGCACATATACTGACCACTGGATAAGCAGTTTTCTGTTTCCATAACAATCCAGAACAAAGGTTATTCCGGGTGCATGTGCTCACCTGGAAAGGGTCAGTTGACACTGTTACACTGATGAGGTTACCTGGCTCCAGTTAAGGCTGCATCATATGGCTTAATAGCTCTCTTCTAGTCAGTCTCAGAGAGAGGAGCCAAAGGAGAGGATGCACTGCTGAAGAACTGGGTGATAAAACATGAGCTGGCTACAGGAAAGGGAATTCTGAGATAAGGGTGAAGGAGACACTGAGGGAGGTAAAGGGGGAGGAGCCAAGGGGAAGTGGCCCAGGGAAGTGTAGCAGCTCCAGTAGAGAAGGGAAAGCTGCCAACAACAGCTGCCACTAGGGTCCCTGGGCTGGAACCTGAATCAGAGGGTGGGCCTAGGATCCCTCCAACCTCCATGATCCGTTACAGCAACAACCACTGAAAGGGGGAGAGACCCCTATTAGGACAGGAGGCTAAATTGTTGTTAAACCAGAGGAGGGAACAGAGACTCTGTGGGTTCTCCCACCAACCTTCTTGCGGGCCTATGACAGAAGTGGCCCAATAGGCCGGGACCCCTTGCTTCTTGATTGCTCTGACCCAGTATGGCTGTTCTCTTGTGCTAACTGTATTGACTCTCAGATAGTGGAGCAGCAGGTCATGAACCTTTATGAGTGGTCCTCAAACATTTCTTTCTCTGTCCCGCTATCTGGGTGCCCACCCCTCAACCTCAATTGGGAACTGAGGTTGGAAGCACAGCCATTGTTGGGAGTGGGGACCCGCTTAGAAGCTGGGGCCACAAACCAGGGGTTAAGGCCTGGGCTGTAGCCAGACTTGTGGCTGGAGAAGGGGGAAGGGCTGGGCGGTATTTACTCCCCACAGTTTGGGGACTGATGATTTAGATCCACAGCACAGACATCTGTCCTTTGAGGTTACGATAAATGAAATCACTAGTAAGTTGTCATTCTTTTTGTGGGCCAGCCAATAGAGTGAGATGAGGCATACATCTTGCTTGTTAATTTCACTCTATTTACCCAGGGGAGAATTTATATTTAGGAAATCAGGGGTATAGGAGGAGTGTTTTCCAGTGGCTCTTACTTCTCTTGTCTGCCCTTGGACTATAACAGCCTGGGAGGCTAAGACCACTAACTCCAGGACTTCTCACCCCTCTGCATTGCAAAAAGGCTGTTTTCCTCAATTGCCTCACTGTCTGGGAAACAGCAGCCAATGAAAGACAAATCACTTTGCTTTGAGTTCTGAGACTTGGCACCACAGTGGTCCCAGCTTGCCAAGAAGAACAACTTCAGGCAAAGCCCTGCTCAGGCATCTCCTGCAAGCCTGGCATGCAGCATGCCTAGTACAGATGGAATCTTAAGGGAGAGAGTTTAGCTGCCAAATGCTGCACGAGCAGCGATTGTGAGAGGCTCATAATTTGGCCAAATTTGAACAGATTTTTAAATAGAGAGCAAAAGGCACCTCTTGACCCCAGGAGGACCTCATCTGCTCCAGAAGCACAAGACTGTAGAGCATTGTAATGAAAAGTTTATGAAATTAACATTTACTAAATAAACTTCCCCTAAGCCAGGGGGTGTGCAACCCAAGAAGCATGAAGAACCATTATTTTTCAAATTCAGTTACAAAATCAATACGTCAAGAGCCGCAATGCATGTGAATACAAGCCAGTCCTTAATAAATAACGTCAAACCATGCTTTTTGTAATCCCTATCTTGAGAACAGTGTGCACACAATGCAGGAAAATGCTGTGCCTGGTTCACCTCAACCTTCAGTTTCTCCCCCCCATATTCACAGGCTCTACCTCCTTGTCCCACCACCCCTGCTCCTCCCCAGGCTTAAGCCCTCAGCCCTATCGCTCCCCCTCCCCCATCCCCAGGATCAACCTGCCTCAGACGACAAGCTCCATGTGCTGCTCGTCCATGGCTGCCACCTCCTCCTTCTCAGGACGTCTACATGGCTCCATCAGGGCCAGACTCAGCCACCCCTCTCCTCAGCGCTCCTGCTCGCTTCCCCCACCTGCAGCGTGGGCAGCTCCCTGCCCTACTGCTGCTGCCGAAATAATGGAGCTAAATTTAATTGGTTTTAACAACCGGATCTTCCCTGCCACCCTGCCGGCCATTAAATCAATCCAGTTCCATTATTTCCTCGTGGCAGGTCAGGGAGCCACAAACCCACTCTTAAAGAGCCACATGCGGCTCTGGAGCCGAAGGTTGCTGACCCTGCCCTACTCTCATTCTGAGAAACAGCCGAAATGTCTTTTGCGGAAATGATTTAAGAAACGTGCACACACAACATGGCATACCTCATGGAAAACGTCAGTCCAAGCAGTTTGGCAAAGTTATACAATGGATTGAAAACACAGGGATTTATAATGGAAGCTGGTAGGCAAGGTTAACTGTAGGCACCATTACTTGCACCTCCTCCCTTAATGCTCTGTCCGATACATCTTGTGTCGCTTCTTCCTTAAGTCTTCCGTGTAAATTCTTTACTTTAGCACTTGGCAGTGTTTGAAGTTTATAGGATCTTCTGTCTTAACCAGCAGAATATGTAAATTGCTGGAGGAGGTAATAATCACAGTCTGAGGTTGTCTCACTAAAATCTGTAAAGCAGACCTGATTTGAAGTTCTTAGCCACATGTTTGCTTTATCTGAGTGTATTATTGTGAAAGGATGTGTGCAAAACTGCAGAATAACTCAAATAGGTGAAATTATTTCATTCTGTCTATACAGAACATTCCCATTTTGAATGACACCAACCAAGGGAAGCTCTGCCCCCACTGTGTTACAAACATCTGGAAAGTGGAGGACTGCTAGAATGGAAATTGCATTTCAGATTTGACCACATCACGTGGTGCTGATGGTGCTGCAGTTGTAAATAGGAAAAAATGTATGGAGACTGAGACCTGTTAATGCATCTGTCATCGCAATAAGCATCAGATACGATTTGACTGGTTGGTTTTTCTCAGGAAAAATTTAATCCAAAACTGATCCACGCACTTAGCAATCTATAGGTAGAAGTAACTTCTTCCTCCACTACCTGTGATTTCTGAATGGAATTAGGTGAGCAACACTGTACAGATAAAACTTTAAATAGCTGCTGATGTCTGAATAACTTCAGCCTCCTCAGAGGCAGCAGGCAAAGGTGCCCATTGTCATCGTGAATTTTTTATTTGGTTTTTTGAGTCTTTTGCAGTAGCTATGTGGGTTCATGCAGATACCTGAGGCACACAAGTGAGTTTCATGGGGTGTAAATATATGTCACATGCAGATGATGCATGTTGGTATATGTCCAAGCCAGAAACCATGGTTCCAGCCCTAATGGTTATTATCTGATCACAAAATAAATTGGGAAAAATCACAACTATTGGAAGTTTCCTGGTTGTTACACAGTGGAATTTTCTCTCCGTGGAATTTCCATAGGCAAACTAATACATTTTAAGTATTTACACTTAAAAGTATAAAGAGATCTTCACTAGGTTAACATAAATTTAGACCCTGTACTCTTGCAAATAGTGATACAGACAGATGTGACCCTCTTTCCCTGAGCCTGTGGGGAGGGCTAACACAATAAAATGAGCATTCTGCTTACGTTCCTCTATGTTGTAAATGGCCTGCCTGCATATCTCTCTCCATCCTATGTGTTTATGCCTCCCCAGCTTACTTCATTTTAGAAAATGCAATAGCATTATTAGAGTCTTCCTGTGGGCCCCTGGTCAGTGTCCACTGTCCTTTAAAACAGGGGCTCTCAACTAGAGGGATGCCAGGAGCCTTCCCACTTACTCACAAGGGCACAATGCCACTGATTCCCATTTGGCCCAGCAACTGCTATGTAATGGTAACAGTGTGGTGGAGTCAAATGGGAGTGAGTGGCATTGCAAACAGAGGGGTTAGAACTCTACTAGTTCTCTTTCACACTGAAACTGAGACATAGTGCACTGAAAACTTCGTGGATGCTAAAGTGTGTGGTTATAAATGTTGACTAAACCATGTATACTTATTAGAACTAAAGTCCTAATATATTTTAAGTAGGAGGCCCTTTACTGGAATCAACGTATTAATGCCCTGACTTCCATTTAGAGCAGATTACATTGGAGAGCTCCATTTGAATATATAAATATGGAAACTTTTCCAAAAGTCACATTTTGTGAGCACAGATTTCAAACTGGTTCCAGCATACTTACACTCTTACACTAATGTGGGTGGCAACTGAACATACATTAATGTACCTGGTTCTTCCCACTCCCCACCCACAGGTCTCCTCAGTTCCTCTTTTTGTCTCTTGCCTGCAGTGGTGTCTGTATTAAGGATTTGGATGATCCTACTCATGAAAGGACAATTACATCCTGACCATTATGCAAAACAGGTGTTTGGGGCAACCCAAATGTGCATATTGAGACCAAACCTCTAATAGGGAAAAAGGGTGTGAACAGGTATTATGCAGATTTCCCAATTACTCAATGATGAAGGCTTTGACATTAAAGCAGCATTATGATCTGCTACTTTTCAGTGGAATGGCAGTAGTTCAGCTAAGACACCCGCTAACTTACCTGCTTGGTTCAGATGGCCTAGAACTCCCAGAAGCCTCAAAACTATGACGAGTCTTATAAACGCTTCATAAAGTCCCCAGGCCCTGGTCCATTATGTACACCCTGTTAATGAAGAACTCCATTAGTTGGGAGTTCTCTGTGAAAGCATGGAGGGGGATTTATTACTCATATGGAAAACACTCAAATGGCAGATCACATTACATAATGCTAAAAAGTGCCACTGTGTATCTCAGGCAATGATTGATACAACAAAAGATGCTGTTCAGAATATAATGGGCACCACGTCTGTTGCACAAGATCAAGGCCTTATCCTCTGATATTAGTTTGGGGCTGTCTCACAGAAAAAGGAACCCTGACACTTATACTGTGGGACTATTTGTGAGTCAGGATGTTTGTGGAAGGAAGTGGACAAAAGAATTACTCAGCTTCGGCCTGACATCTGCTTGTTATTTATCCACTTAACTGGGTTTATCCACAAATAATTTGGTTTTTGAGTGTACGGTGATCACCATGTGCATGATTTTACCAAAATGGAAGAACAGGCAAGTGTCCAGAACAGAGCAGTGATATTTAAACCTGTTTTTCAGCCAAAGAATGAATAGCTAAATTGCCATAGAGAGCAATTATATGAATTTGAAGAAGTTTGGACCTTGTTCCTAGACGTATTTGAATACAGATGCATTTGACAACAGCTGGAGTTGAGAGCACTCGAGACAGATGAGCAGCCATTTGCAGGATCTGCCTATTTCCTTGTGAGTGTGTGCTTTTATAAATTAAAGTGCCAATCACAGTGAAATTTCTGAAGTTGGAAGCCATCAGTGGGAAATGAAGAGAAATCCGCTGTCTGTCTCACTTACTGAAATGGCAGCAGGTTTTTCTTGTTTTGTTTTTATGCCTAAATTCTTCTCTAGCTTCAGAGCTCCATTAGCTATCAGTATGCTTCTAGCTGTAGCCTGTACTTAAAATATAGGGACCTGTCACAGCATGAAAGTCATGAATAATGCAGAGGTCTCTTTTGTGAGTGGCCCTGCCTGTCAAGAAATGGAAGTGTGTGGCAGGTGTTAAATACATACTTCTTTATCTAGCACCTCTCAGGCAACAATTATAACTTTTTATATCTGTTTGCTGTTCTAAAGTGTAAAACAAAAGAAAAGCTTCCATAGTTTTTTGTCACTTGTATTTCGAAAGCATAAATAGATTGCTCTATTTAATAGCAATATGATGCTCAATAAATTAACCACTGTAATTTATCTGTATTGCACTGATATCTAAGCTATCTAGGTACAGAAGCAGACTGGCACTGAATGGCATGCCAGAAGTGTGGTGCTAGTCTACTTTATCTGCTTTATAGCATATGGACTTTGTGTTTTGAGCTACCTGTGTGTTTCTTTGGTTTCCACTGACCATTTCAGGTGGTAACTGCTGTAACAAGCTGAAGGGTTACAAAAGAATGGCTTGCTGCTGCCATGTCTTACAGTGTCAACAGTGATTGTAGCCCTCTTAGAGATCAGAAGGAGAAGCATCCAGCCACAACTGCAACCAGGATAGTCTCACGGTGGATAAAATTGAGTTTCACTCTTTTCTGTGAACTTTCCTGACAATCAATGGGCAGTAACTTAAACAGAGTAAATGTTCAGAAATTTTGTTCTTCCCTGTACCTGTGCCACAAACATGATATATTCTTACCTGGGTCAAATAGAACACAGCTCTCCCTATCAAGTTGCTTCCTCCTTTTTTCCTCCCCAAAAGTGCTGGCTCTCCTGCTTTAGTTGAGGTTGGAATTAAGTACATTAAATACAACTGATTCACTCTCAGCAAGTGGGAAGGTGAAAATGTTAAACCTTACACAAAGTGTTGCTTTATTAGAATGGTATGGATGTGTGTTTATTGGCAGCATATTGTTGATGAGCCTCACTTGCACATGTAGACCCCACAAAAGCGTGCATTCACAGTAACTGCTATGCAAAAGGCCACCTAGATGTCTTACTGTCATTTGTGGAGGTGAGTCACTGCGGCCGTGCCTACACTTAGGAAAAACTTCAAAATGGCCGCGCTGATGGCCAAATCAAAGAATACTAATGAGGTGCTGAATCTGATAGGACCTAAGGGGATTTTGATGTTTGCAGGGTCCTTTGGAAAAGGACCCCCATGCGGAAGAGCTGCGTGTGAGTGAAACATGGCACTTTCGAACTGCTGCGGTTGGCAGCATGCTAATGAGGTGCTGAATACTCATTTCAGTGCCTCATTAGTATTTTTCGATTTGTCCATTAGCATGGCCATTTCGAAGTTTTTCGTAAGTGTAGACGTAGCCTGTTAGTGGAGTCAGTGCCTTTTAACTGGGAATTATGTGACTTTGTCAAATACGCTGAAGGCCTTGGAGAAAGCAGTAAACTAACTTTCGATGAAATATTGTGCCTTTGTTTACCCCGTTAGTTTGACACAGCCTGTGTCGTCTTATATTTCATGAACTTTTTGCATCATTCTCTATGTGTAATTAATGCTTTATTGGTGGAAGCATATCTGTTTTAATGAAATGCTTTTTTTTAAAGAAAAGTTAGAATAACAAGGACCAAATTCTGCTCTCATTATTTCTGCCATTCAGTAAACATCATCTGACCTGTGATGGTGTTGCTACACTTCCTAAATAATAAAATCTGCATCAGCCACCTTGAGGCATATGAAGCTCAGTGTTCGGGAGACGAGTTGTACAATCTGGCAGCAGTGTTGTTATGCCTGTGTTTAGTCATCTGCAGAGAGAGTGTTTTTTGCCTTTTCACATCTCCAGCTGACAATGCTAAGAAATTATGTAGCACATAAAAATGGACTGGCTGCTAGGGAGCTCCATATGTGGATGCTAAGGAAGATTAGAGGGAGTGAGGCTCTACTGCTGTTTTTATTTTCCTCATTTGAGGACAGGTAGGCAGGGAGAGAGCACAGCAGGGGAGGGGAGGAGGGAGAGAAATTCTGCCTCTACCTCTTTTCTCTATCTGAGTGATTTTACCCTTTGTGCTCCCCTAGAGTAAGAGGAGAGGCGTGAAAATGTAGTCAGTGTGTCTGAGTTTGTTTCCTGGGGCTACTTCTGGGGTTCAGTTTGCACATCACCCTTTGTTTCAGATGGTTCCTAAAGGTAAGATTTCGTTCAGTGTGGTCATATTGAACTCTGAGTGATCCGTTTTTGACTTTTTATTGTATAAAAAAAGAAAAACTAGAAGGATTCTGGTAAAATGTATTTTTAGTTGTATTTAGTAATATATTCTTATATTGGCTAAGACAAGGAAGTAATGGGAGTAGGAAATGGGACATAGATGGCCATAATGACTTCAGACCCTGACAAAGCACCTCGCATCCTTAGAGGTGTGCTTAAATATATTGGTTAATTGGGGCTTTAATTGCTGTGTTCAGATTCCTTCATTTACAGAATAAGTGGGAATACAAACACATAATCCACCTGTAGTATCTATTTAAACTGTGAACTCTTCAGGGTAGGGGCAGTTTCTTCTGTGTTTATATGAACAGGAAACTGGGGGAGTCCAATCTTGCTTTGGGCTGCTTCTTTGTGCATTTGCAGTACAAAAAATAACTAATAGTTTGCAACACATAATAGTTTTTAGAACACATTATTGCAATAAATGTTTTGGTTGTTCCTCCTAATTACAAGTATTTGTAAATCTATTGTACTTTAATCATGTTAGATGAAATGTAGACAGGTACTTCAGTGTTTCATGATTGTATTATTTAATATTCATATTTAGGAAGTAGATTCTTTTTTCTGAAGCACTTGTATAAAAAAGCTGCCAGTTATATTTGATGGGAGTATTGATGAGCTGAAGGTATTCAAGCCACTTTGAATAACGGCTACAAAGATTGATAGTAGATTTATCTTCTAACCAGCTCTAAGTAGAGCCCTTTCAAAGTTAATGTTATGGTCACTGGAGTTTAAAAATCATAAATTTTATGATTTTAGCTCTTTAAACCTGAAATTTCATGATTCTATAAATTGCAGGAACCCGGACTTATAAAGGAGTTGCAAGGAGGAAGAGGATTAAGGATCTCATAGGTGAGGTTGCTGCTACTGTTGGTGCTGCCTTCAGAGCTGGGGAGCTGGAGAGTGGTGGCTGCTGGTTGGGAGCCCAGGTGTGACGGCAGAGTTGCCAACAGCAGCAGCACAGAGATCAGATGGCATGGTGTGGTATTGACACTTTGCTGCACTGCTGCCTGCTGAGCTGGGCCCTAAATCAACAGCTGTTGCTTTCCAAACGTGCAGTTCTGAAGGCAGCGCAGAAGAAGGCTAGCAATACCATGACCACCCTTCAGCTCCCTTTTGGTTGGGGAAACTGAATTTGAGAAAAGTTGGTGTCCCCTGTGAAATCCATCTCATGTACTCACACAAGACCAGATTTCACAAGAGGAAGACCAGATTTCACAGTCTGAGATGTATTTTTCATGGGCGTGTATTTGTTGGGGCCCTAGTTATAAATTAGAAAGGATTCTTTCGGTACATAATGTGGGCCTAACAGGGACACAGAGGAGGAAAAAATCTGTTTAGTTTTGTTTTTTGTGTGAAAAAAATTACCCTCCAGCAGGTAGTGATGCACCTAGTAGATAACCAGATGTATGCATTAGAATGTCTAACTGTAGCTCCTTAATGCAAAATCACAAGGTGTAACTCATGGCTAAGTAAAGGCTTTTAAAAGTTATTTTACTTAAGAATGTATCTGTTCCATCACACTATTTTCCTCTTTACAAAACCTGTTAAATATAATTGAGAATAAATTTTCCTAGGATCATTTGCAATGGGAATATTGCAGGCTTGGATGTTACATGGGACAACATGTTTTTAGAGTTTGGTTATGTGGGGAAGCTGTTGCAAAATATGCTAGGATGTGAATTTAAACTGTGAGGAGTATGCTGCAATAACTTTCCATGTGGACCGTTTTTTATTCTGCATTAAGAGACTTTGGCTTAATTTAATGCACTTTGAAAGTAGAGAGGAATAACAATTCTGGCCTATTTCCCCAGGCATACCATGTACACCATATGTAGTGAATAATTAATTTTTAATATTAAACATTTTACTTTCTTAGGCTGAAGGCAACAAAGTTTTGACTGCAATAAATTCTTTTGGTAGCAGAAAAAGGTGCCACTGTTGTAATTTTTTAATATGTTTAGAGTATTTACTCTACAATATCATACTTCAGATTCAGCAGTACATAATTGTTGTTGCTTGTATACACTGCTTATAGGGAATTTATTTTGACCATAAATCCTTAATAATCTTATATTTTCAGCATAAAGTCTTTGGTGCTATCAGTCCTTTTGCCGTGTGGTAGGCAAAGGTTTGCTCTCTCTGAAATAAGGTTAAATTAATTCCTATATAACTGTGCAGGTTTTAAAGGTCAGCAGTGATTAAGATAGAATATTGTGAAGATATAACTTTGGAACTCTGTGGGTCCATCTAGGAACTAACTTCCAAGTTAACTTTGAAGTTAGGCACTACATTGAAGCAGCCATCAGAAAGTCTACACATTTTCCCTTACTGCGAAGTCAACTTTGAAGTAGGGAACCCAACTTTGAAGTCCTTACTCCATGGAGTAGTGTCCTACTTCAAAGTAGGGTATGTGTAGATGCTGAACTTCAAAGTTATTTTTGTAGTGTGGACACAGCCTTTGTGCGTAATTTTTTTGTGTGAATGGTCAGGTGCAAATGCCACACAGATTAAACTACAGATTACACAAGTGTTAACTTCCTCTTGATTTGTGATGTTTCATACTTCTGAAATGACCTATGACCAGGGTTATGAAAAATTTGGCAATTTTAATTCTATATACAAATTCCTTTAAAATGGGTATTGATGTTGTAAGATGTAGAATGCTCTCTTCTAACATTGTTAGTAAATAAGAACAATTGGAGATGTTTTGGCAGCCCTCTGTTCTTCAAAAACACTTTTTTTTGGTTTTCTCATAATATTTCTGTTTGTACAATGATTCAAATATTTTTTACTTACACACCATTTCAGAGATGCCTTTTGCCAATCTTGGGATATAAACTGAAGATTTTTGAGAGAAACGTTTCCTCTTAGCACATGAAGCTGGGAAAAATCTAGATTCCAAATCTTATTAAGATGATAGATTTTGTAACCATTTTGATGTTTTCTCTCACCTCAATTCTGGTAAACTGATGCATCAGACAGACAAAATTCAAGGATTCTTCTTTTTTAGTGGTCTATAAACTGCTGCACAAAATGCTGAGCAAATATGTGAAGGAAAATGAACTGTGATATCAGGTTTCTGATTACTACTTACTTTAGGAATTCAGTTTCCTTTTTTCTTTGGAAAATACATAACGTGATTAAAGTATGTGACTTGTCCTTAGCAGATTTGTCTTTCCATCCTCATATATTGTATTTAGCTAGATTGACACTGTGTTGAGAGAATGTTTGCACACAAGTTGTCACATACAGGTTATAATCGCAGTCAAACTAAGCATCTGGGGGCAAGTGTTTGGGATGGGGAATATGCTACTACTGCACTACTCTGTGTGGAATGTGGTATGATTTTCACTAAAGCATGGAGTCTGCTAACCCCTTTTGTTGCACAAGGAAAAAAGTTGACAGAGGAGAACAAAGGTCATTACTTCAAGAATAACAGTAAAACAGGAACAGATGAGCCTCCCTGTAAATCAGTTATAATCAGGAAGTGAATTAGAAGTAATTGTCTAATGAAACCACAGCTACTTTCCTGAAGACTAAGAGGAATGAAACGGTGATTGTATTTGAAAGTATGCCATATTTTATTAATGTGTAACTGTCAGACCTTTGGTTACATACATGAAATCCTTGATCTAGCATTCTAGCCACACAAAAGTAAATGTCTGGTTGCTAATGGCTTTTAAAATCCAAGTGTTTATTGTAAACCTACTGTAGCAATACATTAAATTTACGTGATTTCCCTTGTTTCTGAAACAAGTAATTTAAAAAAAAAAGAATAATATTTTTCTGAAAGCTGTTAAAACAGTAGCGAGTTTATTATTTTGGTTATAGAGAATTCAGAAATAACTATTGACTTGATATCTCAGCTGGAATGGGGTGCATATTAAAGCACTCCAGATACTGAATTTTACGTTTTATGTTTCTTTAAAGAAATAAAGTTAGTTTGCTAATGTTCTATTGTTATGATCTGTTGTTTATGTAAGTAAACAGATTGTGTAGGGTAAGGGCTTTGTAGCCTTTGGGACATAATAGCTTATAAAGAAATATCTTTTTTCAAGGAAAAGGTACTGGGCAAAAAAAGCATAAGCATTTATATCTGGCTGTAATCTTTCATCTGGCAAAGGCAGAGCCTCTAATGCAACCTCTTTTGATAGATGCACAGTCTGTCTCTTGACACGAGGAGAGGAAGGGGAGTGATGATGTTAAAGTATGACAACCTCTATTAGACACATTTTAGTTTAGATAGATGGCAGTTTCTGGAGGCATTGTGATCTACTCTATGGCTACATTTACATTAGAGAGTTTTGCAGCCAAACCTGGGGGGTTATCAGCAAAACTTGTGGAACATCTACACACAAAATGTGTTTTATTGCCAGAAACTGTTGACAAAAAAGCCATGCAGGTGCCCTGAGGTCCCTTTTGTTGACAGAGCAGATCAAAAGATCAATCCACTTTTATGTGTAGATGCAATCTGTCGACAGAAGTTTTGTTGGAACATCTTTTCTGACAGTAACTTCTGCAGACAGTAAGGCCATTTCTACACATGGCACTTTTTCCGGAAAATCTCTTCTGGAAGAGTGCATCTACACATCAAACAGGACCCAGAAGGAGCCACCCCTTCTTCCGGAGGAGTGCATCTACACATGCACTGACACTCTTCTGGAAGAACAGGGCAGGAAACAACATGGAAGGGGTCGCACAGCCAGGGAGCCCTTCTGGGGCCTCCGGCCACACGACCCCTTAAAGGGCCCCACCCAAACAGCCCCTCCCTGCAAATGCTGCTGAGGCCAGCCACATCTGTGCACAGTATGCCAAACCCAGATCCCTGACCAGTGCCCGCTGACCAGCAGGCATGCACCCCCAGCAGCTGCAGGACAGCGGGCTTGCCCTCACCCACAGGCTAGCCATCCTCCTGGCCACCCTCCTCAGCCTCCTGTGGAAACAGAGGCCCAGGCCTGTGGGTCCTGAACCCCCACCACCCCTGCTGAGCCCCCTCTGACCAGTCCAGTGCGTCTGGACCCACACCTCCAGCATGGACTGGTGGGACAGGGTCATCATGGGGGAGTGAGACAATGACTGCTGGCTGCAGAACCTGCAGATAAAGAAAGAGACCTTCCTGGAGAGCTGCAGCTGGCTTGCCCCATGCTGCCATGCCAGGATACCTGGATGAGGCCGGCCCTCTCCCCGGAGAAGCGCATGGCAATTGCCATCTGGAAATTGGCCGCCCTGGACAGCTACTGATCCATCGGGCAGCAGTTCGGGTGAGTACATCCACCGTCAGGGCTGTCGTTCTCCAGGTAAGCCCTGTCCCAGACTCTGCCCCCCCGTGGGAGGGAGGGGGCCAATGAGCTCAGGGGACCCCAGGTGCCGTTTGGGAGAGAGCGGGGCGGGGGGGTGGGCAGGCCTAGCCCAGAAGGGATACCACATGGCCGCTGCCGGAGGGGTCCCTCAGTAGGGGGGCCTCGTGCAGAGGGAAGGGGTGTAAGGGGAAGGGGGCAGGGACCCTTCTGTGTGAGGGCCATCAACCACATGCTGGTGCGGCGGCTGGTGAGCATCGGGGACATGGATGCAGTCATTGAGGGCTTCACTGCGCTCAGGTTCCCTCAGTGCTTCGGGGCGATTGACGGGGGACATATCCCCATCAGGGCCCCGGACCACAGTGGCGGCCGATACATCAACCACAAGGGGTACCACTCTGTCATGCTCCAGGCGGTGGTAGATGCCTGTGGGAAGTTCATGGACATTTATGTCAGCTGGCTGGGCAGGGCATATGATGCGTGGATCCTGGGGAATTCTGCCCTGTTCCGCAGGATGGAGGCTGGGACATTTGTGCCCGGTGGGAGCGTGTGTTGGGGACATCATGATACCTCTCTGCCTCATGGGCGACCCGGCCTGCCCACTCCAGTCCTGGTTGATGCCCCCATACATGGGCCACCTCACGCCCTCCTAGGAGCTGTCTAATGCCTGGCTCACACGGGTCTGGTATCCCACTGAATGCGCTTTCGGCCGTCTGAAGGGGCAGTTCAGGTGTCTCCTCACGCACCTTGATGTGGGGGTGGAGAACGTCCCGTAGGTCGTGGCCACCTGCTATGCACTCCACAACCTCATCGAGGCATGTGAGGGGACTCTATCCCAGGGCTGGATGGAGGAGCTGGCCCCCCACTACCAGCAGCCCGCTGCAGCCCCCGACAGGCGGCTCGACCGTGATGGGCTCCGGATCTGGGAGGCGCTTCAGGAGGCATTGAGCCGAGGGGACTACTAACCCCTGCACCCCTCCCCTCAGCCCCCACCCCACCACTCCTCCAACTCCCCACCTTCCCCCACGGTAATCAGGGACACGGGGGCTACGTCTACACGTGAAGCCTACTTCGAAGTAGCCTATGTCGAGGTGGAGACATCGAAATAGGCTATTTCGATGAATAACGGCTACACGTCCTCCAGGGCTGGCAACGTCAATGTTCAACATCGACGTTGCGCAGCACCACATCGAAATAGGTGCAGCGAGGGAACGTCTACACGCCAAAGTAGCACACATCGAAATAGGAGTGCCAGGCACAGCTGCAGACAGAGTCACAGGGCGGACTCAACAGCCAGCCACTCCCTTAAAGGGCCCCTCCCAGACACACTTGCACTAAACAGCACAAGATACACAGAGCCGACAACGAGTTGCAGACCCTGTGCATGCAGCATGAATCCCCCGCTGCAGCAGCAGCAGCCAGAAGCCCTGGGCTAAGGGCTGCTGCACACGGTGACCATAGAGCCCCGCACGGGCTGGAGAGACAGCGTCTCTCAACCCCCCAGCTGGTGGCCGCCATGGAGGACCCCACAATTTCGATGTTGCGGGACGCGCAACGACTACACGGTCCCTACTTCGATGTTGAACGTCGAAGTAGGGCGCTATTCCCATCCCCTCATGGGGTTAGCGGCTTCGACGTCTCGCCGCCTAACATCGATGTTAACATCGAAATAGCGCCCAACACGTGTAGCCGTGACGGGCGCTATTTCGAAGTTAGTGCCGCTACTTCGAAGTAGCGTGCACGTGTAGACACGGCTGCGGGGGGTGGTGCAGAATGCTAACATGTATTAAACCCGCAACCTTTGTCAACTGCGAGCAAGGTAAACAGTAAATGGTGAATAATAAAAATAATGACAAAAACCTGATAGGCAGTGAACGATATATGTGGGGGCAAGGAGGCAGGGGCACTTAAACTTGGATGGGGACTGGGGCAGGAACGGTGGGGGGCCCTAATCAAGGGATGGGGTGGAAGGCTGTGAGCCCTGGTGCCCGTGGGCCCCCTCCCACCCCAGGTGCGCGGTCCCCTGCGGGGCACTGATGGGGCTGGAAGTATGGCAGGTAGGGCCGGTCAGCACCTGGCCCAGCCTCAGCAGAGGGGCCAGAGAGGTCAGTTGTGGCTCGGGCTACCCTCCACAGAGCCCACCATGGCCACAAGCCATGCTGTGAGGTCCCTCAGTGCAGCATCGAGCAGGCCCGAGGGCAGTTGGGCGGCTAGGGCCTCAGGGTCAGGGGCTGGGGGCATGGGAGTAGCTGAAGGGCCAGAGGGGGGACCAGCGTGGAGGAATGCAGGGGGACAGTGGGGGGCTCAAGAGGGCAGTAGTGGGGACCTCTGGGGAGACTGCAGGGGGAGCAGCTGGGAGGACTGAGGGGGACAATTTATACCTCTAGATTAGTGGAACTGCTGTGGGCACCCGCATGGCCCCATAATATGCTAATATGTTTATGGCTGACCTGGAACAATGATTCCTCAGCTGTCGTCCCCTATTGCCCCTCCTCTACTTACGATATATTGATAACATCTTTGTGATTTGTACCCATGGTATGGAGACTCTAGAATTCCACAGAGACTTTAACAATCTGTACCCCACCATCATCTTATGCCTCGACTACTCCACACAAAAGATACATTTCCTGGACACTACAGTACAAATCAAGGATGGCCTGATCGGTACCATACTCTACCAGAAACCCACCAATTGCTATACTTACCTACGTGTTTATAGCATCCATCCTGCACACACAACTAGATCCATTGTTTACAGTCAAGCCCTTAGATACAATTGCATTTGCTCTAATCCTACTGACAGAGACCGAAAACTACAAGATCTTTACCAAATATTCATAAACCTGAATTACCCACCAGGAGAACTGAAAAAACAAATCAACAGGGCCAGATAAATACCCAGAGACCAGCTACTCCAAGATAGGCCCCAAAAAGCCAAGAACAGAACACCACTGGTCATCACCTACAGCCCCCAACTCAAACCACTGCAACGAATTATTAAAGACCTACAACCTATCGTTAGTCAGGATGTCAAGCTCCAGAAGGCCCTAGGTGACATGCCTGTTCTCTCCTACAGACAACCTCCCAACCTTATGAGGATTCTCACCAACAACCACAGTCTATACCGCAGGAACACCACTCCTGGAACTTTTCCTTGCAACAAAGCCCACTGCCAGCTTTGTCCACATATCTTTTCTGGAGATACCATCACTGGACCTAACCAGGTTACTCACAGAATCACGGGCACATTCTCATTTTCCTCAACTTACATCATACATGCCATCACGTGCCAACAATGTCCAGATGCTTTGTATATTGGACAGACTTCAAACTCTCTTAGACAAAGAATTAATGGACATGAAACAGATATAAAAACACTCCTGATCCACAAACCTGTCAGCCAGCACTTCAGTGGAGTGGGCCATTCTGTTAATGACCTGAAAGTTTACATTTTACTGAAGAGGAATTTTCACAACAGTTTGGAATGAGAGGCTGCTGAACTCTCTTTAATATTCAAATTTGACACATTAACACGTGGCTTGAGCTGGGATGGGAATTTTCTAGCTCATTATAGGGGCTCTTTTGCATACTTGGCTTTATCTAATTCTTGACTCTCCCCCACCCCTGCCCCTCTGCTCTCTGATTTGCTCACCTTGATAATATTTTTCTGATTTGTCAACCTTGGTTGCTATTTTTGGTTCTCTGTGCCTTAAATATTGAGTCTGTTCTGGTAAGGCTATGATCTGAAGAAGTGGATCTGTCCCACAAAAGCTCATCACCTAATAAATTATTTTGTTAGTCTTTAAAGTGCTACTGGACTGCTTTTTTGTTCTGTAGACAGATGCTTCTAGTGTAGATGTAGCCTAAATGACCACGGAATATATGGGTAGATTTAAAAGGCTTCACTTCTCTGGAATGCAGAGCAGTCACCTGAAATCAGTGGGAGCCATGGGGTAGCCCTCACAGGTTGGAAAATCAGGGCCCAACATACTAAATAATTTTAAACCATGGTGGGCCAAATTCTACTGCTTGTATTAAAATAAATCATTCTACTCAGGGGTGGGAAAAATTAGAAGGAACACCAGTGCCCATGTTCCTTCCCATGAGATCCAGCCATCGTACCACCTCTTGCCCCAATACTCTGCATGCTCTTCTCCACCTGTCCCTCCTCACTGGTCTGTAGGGCCAGTAAAAATAATGATGTATCCCTGGTCCACCATTTTCTGACAAGTGTGAAGTAAGTCTTCTCCAGATCAGATTAAATGGTAGATTGTTAGACCTCTTATTCAGGTGTAAATGGCTAGAGACAATAGGTTGGCTGAAGCATAGGGAAACCAACTGAACCAGCAGGCTAGAAACATGTAGTTGATGTTGATGGGGACATGTAAATATGAGGGACTTACTGAATTAGGGAGAGGAAGCTTTGATCAGGATAGAAGAAGAAAGTGATGTGTGCTTCCAGTAGGGGGTTGGAGGTCCAGTTTAACTGCAGGACCAGCCACAGTCAGAGGAGGTTAGCTGACTTAGAACGGTTCCATGATGCTGAAGAAGAAACATGAACAGAATGGGAAGGATTCAGAGATGCCCCAGAGAGCTGTGTTATGTCCATGGAACTCTGGAGGGGTGGGAATGTGCTTCGGTGGTGTTTCTCAGATTTCTAAATAAATAGTAATAGCATTTTGGAATTATGCATGTGGACTTTTATTGTCGTGTGCCTCTGAAGAGCTAAACTCTAGACTAGAAATCCTTCCCCTTTGGTGGGATTTTGGGTTATGTGCAAGAGTAGCTGGGAAGGGTTGGCTTTGCTGACACTAGTTTGAGGGCACAGGCAGTTGGCTGAAGGAGTTGGGGGAGTCCTCAGAGCCAAAAGAGGTGTTGTGTGAGTGGTGTCTATGGAGTGCATGCTCAAAAGCGCAAAGCCAAGACTAGCACAAGCTCCACTTAGCCTCAGAAAGCCAAGGACACTTGGACCAGGATCTTATTTGGTACTGAGCCTCTGGCAGAAGCTAGTTTCTGACACAGTTCAGTGAACCAGCCAGCATGAACCTGGCCCATGTGTGGGGACAGGAGTGAGGGGAATTCCCATCTGAGACCTGGGAGCTGCCAGCCTGTGTCCTGAAGCATAACATTCCATTAACCCCCATTACAAAGGATATTGATATGTTCCAGGCCTTTCGAAAAATGTAATCACAACCTTTAAGTTTATTGAGAGCTCTCTAGAGCTCCCTAGACAATATATTGCACCCTCACTGAAGTATTCACACGGCTACCATTCTGCAAGCTAGCAGGTTTCCAAGAGTTAATTTTAGCACTTTCAGCATTTTCCCCCTTCCCCCTCCCGCAGCACTTAGTAAATTACTTTCCAATCAACAGTTTTTTTATGGGTTGTAACAGACAGCTGGATTGAGCAAACCTGAGCTGTATGCACTTTGAATCAGGCTGCTGTTTCCTTCTGTTCCAGGACAGCTCACTGCTGGCCATGTGCTTGGGAACTGGGTGGGTGCTTTGGGGTTTCTAGATCAGAGAATGAAGCAGCCCTTACCTGCTAAGACTCCTGTAGTTACCTTGATTTATGAGCATTGGAAAAGCACTCTGAATGTGGCATGAAAAAAAAATCATAAACTCCGACTGCAAGTCAGGGCTTGCAAAATTAGCATTTTAATAGTCTAAAGGAATCCAAAGCATTCTGTGCTGCAGTAGAGGAATCTGCTTTGGATTACAGCTTCAGGCAGCACAAGTATACAGTAGGGCTGTCTGTTAATGCCTGCGATTAACGCATTAATTTTTTAATGTGTTAATTCTGCCCTGCATTAATCGCAGGCATTAACACATGCTAATTGAGAGCCCTAGTAAAAGTAGATGGAAAGTTGAGTGGAGTGTGTGCTGTATCTTGCCCCCTATAGGGAGTTCAGAGGGCTCTCTTTGTCAATTCCATGTGGTCAGGGCTCCTTGAATTACTTACTGTGGGAGATCCATATCCAGCTGGCCAGGCCTTGGAGAGCAGTTATGTTAGTTTATGTAGTTAGTTATGCTACATGGTGTACGTTCTTTCTAAAACAAAGGAATTTCTGCTGAAAATAAGTGGTGATAGGAGCAGCCTTACTTCCTGTTCTGGGCTATCCTCTACCAGCAGAAATAGAGTAGAGTGCAAGCTCCTTGTGTCCTTCACATGGAGAACACGTGTTATGTGCCCCCAATGCTTCATTCTTCCTGTTAATTAGTCTGCCTGTTCCTGAAGTCCTGCAACTTGGTTTATATTCAAGGCCATAAATACTTCAATCTTGAGTTTCCTGAGTCACATTTCACCTTCCTGTATGTCTCTGTCGCTTGTGTCCGTTTAGCTCTGATGGCATTTGATCACCAATTGGAAATAAAATGGTGGTTGTAGTCCAGCTGCCAGTCTGGATTATCGGATGTCTTTTATATTTCAGCCAGAATAAGCTTCATTTAGTTGTGAAGTTAGTGGTTCTACCAGGCATACTTCCCGTCCATCCACCCTCCAGTGTGTCAATAAAGCACATGAAACCCCAATCACTTTAGAGGAATAAGAAGTATTTTTTTTATTTTTGTTCCTAAAATACAAGTGGGTCGATCTTCCTGGTTAGCGTAGACCTGCCTTTATCTCTCTCTGGTGTGCTGAAGTCATGTAATATTGAGAACCCCTGAGCAAAATAACTGAGAGTGAGGTGAGGCTCCTGCCCCCACCCCATGATGTCAGTGCTTTGTCAAAAAAGTTTCTAATCTAACCAGAAAAGCTTGTTGTGGTGTACGTATCAGAAAATTCATTTAAAGGTGGTATGTGCACTGTTGAACCATTAAGAAACGCAAGAATAATTTTGTGCTGACTCAGTGCAGAAGGTGACCTTGCTCTTAAGATAAATATTGCTGACAAAATTGGAAAAGATAAACATCAAAAGCATTTAAATTAACAAGAGGTGGAATTTTTCTCAGACTTTTCTGGTTATCTCTGTATCAGACAGGGAGAGGATCTGTGAAGTATTGGACACAGTTGTACAATCAATTATAAAAATGTCTTAAGTCTACTAGAGCTTTGAATGAGAGTCAATGCACCAGAAAATAGCATGTTTCACTCTTACATGATTTTGGTTTACATTGGAACTTGGAACATGTGTTTTTACGTAGCGGGGCAGTGTGAAAGGGAGAATAGATCATTGTCATTAATTCACAGTGAACCAAAGGTATTTCTGTGATGTCCCTTTGAGTGACTTCAAACAATCTTTAATATGAAATAAAATCTCATCTGTACATGTGTAATATTTAAAAGAGTATTTTGGTCGAGGGCAGAAAGTAAGGAATTCTGCTTGAATATTTGGAAGTGAATTCTCTTGGATGAGATCGATCTATCTCAGTCTGAAACCAGTCCATTGCGTCACTTTGCCTTAATTTTGGGGATTTATTCCTTTGTGCTATTCTCCAGCATCCATTCAGAGAGTGGTCTTGTACTGGCAGATAGAGAATGCCTTAGGACACCAGCTGGCTGACCCCGCCCAGTTGTTTTCTTGTACTTGGCTGGTAGAGGCAACTTTTCTGGCTGTCTAAAATAATTTTATTTGTTTCTAGTTGGTGAATTTGTTTCCCTCCATTCTTTCTTGTATTGCAAAGTTAAAATTGATATTTCAGGCCTCTGTCCTGCAATTAGAACAGTTCATGGTAGCCCCGGTCACTGGTGCAGAGCCCCACTCAAGCCCTTAGAGGTGACAGAGGCCTCTGCAGAGACCCTGCTGCAGCAATGGGGCCTTTGTGACAAAACCTTTTTCTTTTCTGCCTCCTCTTACTGTGGGAAGTTGGCTGACCTATTGCAGTGCATTGTTTGGGGGTCTTGCAAGCAGTTATATGCTTTCCTTTGGCCTGTCCATGGTACTGAAATAGACACGTTTTGTTCACTATTGCAGGGATGAGCAAATGTTTTATGTTGGACTCCCACTTTTTGTCCTTGCAATGATCAGGGCCTCACAACCTGTCTAATGTAATCCAGTCTGATGGACATTTCTGTTATGTTTGTATAAAAAATAACAACCTTGCAGCACATGTAAGAAAAAAAGTTTGTAGAATGTAATAACTTTATTAATTGGTATATAAATGAGAAGACACATACATGAAACCAGTAACATATTTCAGCATTGTTTAATGAGGTGGATGAGCCTGAGACCCAACAGCTGATTGTGCTGCACCCCCATTGTGAAGTTTCATGCCCCCAAAGGAGGCCCACCCCCGACTTTGCAAACCCCTGCACTATTGTACCCACACATTTAATCTAGGCCTCACAGTATGTTTACTTGAAAATTATCAGATTTGTCCCTGTAAATTTACTCTTACTGATGGGGAATTGCCAGGATTAGATCCTACATAATTTTAAATAATTCAGGGTATCTAGCTTTAGTTTTGTGCCTGTTCTGTTTCGGTTTCAGTTGTCAGATTCCAGTTACAGGGCATGTTTAGAATGTAATTGAAAGGGTAATTATGCAATTTTAAATGCTCATTAGGTTAAACCAAACATGACAAATATTGATTTGTTGTTAAACCAAAGACATGCAGTTCAGAATGCATCTGCATCATCTAATGTGAAAAAGAAATGTGCACTTACTGGGTTTTATTGCAGGAGGACTCTCAGACCGTTTCGACACATGCCACTTTCTCAGAAATCCTCCTTCCAGGAGATCCCCCAGGGGCTGCACCTCTACACACTGTGTTGGGGTCTGGAAGAGCTTCTTCCGGACTCCAAATATTGTGGCCTTATGCTAATGAGGCACCGGAAATTTACATCCACGCCTCATTAACATTTTTGGGCCGTTTGTTACCATGCCACTTTCAGAGAAAGTCACATGTAGAATTAGCCCAAGTCTTTGTAGAATATCAGCTATAACTTTTGAGAAAATGTCATTATAAAAAAAGGAGATCTCAGTTTTTCTGCAGTGTTTCTCCTGCACTGGCCCATAGGCAAATGTGGTTTTGTAATGCTAAAGATGAGGCATTTTCTGTTGAAGTCTTGGAACCCATGAAGTGTATTTAATTATTTCTTTTTAATGTGGCTTATTAGGAAGTGAGGAAGTCCACATTGAAAGAAATAATTGATTTTTTTTGTGTATTTGGGGACTGGCTTTAGGTATGTGACTAGTCAGTATGACATGGTCATTCTTTAAATTTGCTCTGTAGGCCCTCCCCTACCACAAGGTTGGAAAACAAGCCACTAAGGTCTGGGATCAAAATTGTGTCTCCTTTATGGTAGTGTAACACATTCATCTTGTATCAGAGGGGTAGCCGTGTTAGTCTGGATCTGTAACAGCAACGAAAGGTCCTGTGACACCTTATAGACTAACAGAAAACTCAAAACTTTTTCTGTTAGTCTATAAGGTGCCACAGGACCCTTCGTTGCTGTTACATTCATCTTGGTTACTTGGGCTTCCCCTGTCCTGATAAATATGATTAAAATCAGCTTAAATGGAATATCGCTTATTTTAATCAATCTTTACTTTAGCCAAACTTCTTTGTTAGCCATGTTAGGCAGTGCTGTTTATAGGTTGGAGCAAAATATTAGGAGTCAGGTTTCCTGTCTCTGCTGCTTAGTCAAAGACGGCATGTCTTTGGATAAGTTATTTAAACCCTCCGGCTGTGTCTACACTTACCAAAAACTTCGAAATGACCATGCTAATGGCCAAATTGAAGAATACTAGTGAGGCGCTGAACTGAATATTCAGCGCCTCATTAGCATTCTATGCTTCTGGCTTCGAAAGCGCCACTTTCGAACACGCACGGCACATTTCGAAATCCCCTTATTCCACAGCCTCTGTGTCACATTACTGATCTCTAAAAATGGATGGTTATTAGTGGCTAACTGATTAACCAGTTGAGGCTGGAGTAGCCTCCCACCCACCCGGCTCCACAGGCCACAGTTGCTCCAGCTCTGTGGGGCCACTGCAGGTGGGGAGCTCTAGTGTGGCTGGAGCAGTCCCCTTTCAGACCAACTGGACAGGCCCATTGGCGCTTTAGGAATTAGGGCCCGTTCTGCCCAGCTGGGTAGGAGCAGCCCAAATCCACAGTGCGGGCAGGAGTGCTCCAGCTCAGCCCCCTGCATGCCACTGGTGGGGAGAAGGGGGCTGGGACCAGTTAACCAATTAAACAGGATTTTAGATCCCTAATAGTTATGATGCATTCACTCATGTAGCTCCCCGAGGAGCTGTTAGCCAAGTCAGTAGTAAATAATGAGAGTTTTTGGAAACGGTTGTTGCCGTTGTATGTACAGTTAGGATCAGGACTCTGGTCGCTGCAATACAGACACAGAGATGAATACACTCTCTCCTGAAGAGCTTCATTTTGTCATAGCCAAAACTTCTGGGGACAAAGTCTATGCATCGTGAGCAGTGTTGTTTAACCTTCTGGTGAATAAAAAGCTCACTGGGCAGGAAAATAGCTGGTGCTTTAGAAAACTCAGACAATCTGTAATGTTTATATAGTGGTGGCTGCTCTCTATCTCTGGCTAGAATCTACTCGGTGCTTAGCACAGTGTGTATGTGTTTGTGTGTGTTTAAACTGAAGCCCCACCTCAAACACCTTCTAACGAAATGCACAAACATAGAGTGGGAGATTGACTGATTATAATAAATAAGTACAGTGGTGGGTTGTGACAGCGCATGTCATTTTAGGGTTTGTTTTCCCTATTTAACTTCCTTATAATTGCTTCTTGATTGTATTGTTTTCCTGGTTCTATATTTATTTTGTAGTTCTCTTAATCTAGTCTGTTTACTCTGCTGTTTTAGCTCTTGTTAATTGTATGTTTTTACTGTTTTGCTTTTGTATTTTCTTCTTCCCTCTCCAAATATTGATACCTTTGATACTTTCTTGTTCTAGTGATTTGTCAGAGAGCTGGCTGGCTCTTTCAGTTGATCCTGATCTGAGTTCAGTTACAATCAGTGGTCCCAGTGGTGGAATGGTCAGGAAGAGGACATAGAGAAGGAAGAGATGTCAGTGAAGAGAGAGACTCCCCTCTCTCTGTGTAGGTACCCAAAGAGGACTATGGGGAGAAGTTTAAGCTACTGTGGAAAGCTCTGCGATAGGGTTGTAAGAAGCAAGAAATCCCTGGGGAATTTCTAAGACAGGGGTCAGCAACCTTTTGGAGACAGAGTGCCGAAATTTGACCTTTTGACCTCTATGTACAGTCTGAGTACTGGTCCTACTTACACCAGCTTTATTAAGCCTGCCTCACCTGCTGGTGAAAATCAGCTCAGATGCCACTCTTGGCACCCATGCCGGGGTTGCTTACCCCTGTTCTGCGGAGACATTCTACCAGGAAAAACATCCTAGGAGGGCGTGCTCAGCCTAAGGGCATGTCTACACTGGCAAGATTTGTCTTCAGAACTCAGATAGCAGTCACACTGCAATGTAACAAAAGTCGAAATAACCGTCCAGTTTTGGTGACAAAAAATTCCACTGCCATGAGGGACATTTGTCTCTCCCCCTCCATTTACTGCCCACAGTCATGTAGTGTGTACAAAGGAGGCCTTTTTCCCCTTACTTTATTGACCTCCAAGGTGTCTCCCACAATGTCCAGTTAGCAGCCTGGGCAGTGATTTGAACTCAGCTGCTCTGCAGCCAGGTACACACAAATGTGCCTCTCTTCCTTACAAGCTCCAAGAACTTTCCTAATCTGTTTCCTGCTGTCTGGCTCAGTGTGGAGTGCTCCCATGGCATCTTCTCAGATGATCGGGGGGTATCACTCCGAACGCTCTTCTGCTTGGAGCACCAGGGAGCTTTTGGAGTCAGTGCAGTGAGTTGTGAATAACCCGTAGGAACTGGGACACCTACAGCTACATTTCTGCATCCTTGCGTGAGAAGGGGTGTGATCGGCACACACTGCAGTGCTGAGCGAAGATAAAGCAACTGAGGTGGACCTACCGTAAGGTGAAGGAGGCAAACCACCGTTCTGGTGCTTCACCCAAGCTGGGGACCTCACCGCCACAGCCAAGAACCCAGCAGAAAAAGGATTTAACTGGGAGGATTAAGCTCTAGATGAAGAAACAGAGCTAGATGAGGACATGGGGCTCATAGCTTGGGCAGCCGGTGAGGAAAGTGGCACAGAGACGAGCTGCAAAAGAAGCAGAGTGACTGCCCCCCCTAGCATCCAGGAGCACAGCCTGGGTTTGCCTGCTTATCCTCAGGAGTGAGATATCCGCGAAAGTGATGGCAGCCTGTGGACATGTGGGTGAGCATTAGAATTACTTCCATACAAACCCGCTGCACAAGAAGGACTGCACTTTGTTCTGTTCCTATGCACGCCTCTCATTTCCCTCCCACAAAGCTCCCCATGGTCAGAATGGCAGCAGAGATGTGTGCTTCCTTCAACGGTAATAGGAAAACTGGCAGCTTATGTTCACAACAGTATTTTTCAGTGAAATGTTTCAACCTTTGTCAGTATCAGAGAGGTAGCCGTGTTAGTCTGTATCTTCAAAAACAGCAAGAAGTTCTGTGGCTCCATATAGACTAAGAGATATTTTGGAGCATAAGCTTTCATGGGTAAAGACCTGCTTCATCAGGAGTATTATGATCCTTCTTTTGTTACACTTAACTTGCAGGAGAAACCGTAACAAGCCAGAAAGGTTCTCCTGTTTGCCAGACTGTCAACTCAGGAGAGACCGACGAGGGGCAGAGAACACATGCTCAGCAATGCTTTGCAACATCCATGGATGCAGAAAAGGGAGGAGAGATGGATTAAGGAGGTGAACCAGGAGGTGCCACTGAGCAAATGACACCTGTCATGGCAGATCAAACGGAGATGCTGAGGCATCTAAGATGCAGAGTGAACAAAACTGGGACAGAATTCCCTTGCAGCACATACAGAATTCTTTATCCAGCACCATTGAGAAGTACCCCTTCCACTGTATGGACTCTGTGGCAAGGTGAGGTGGCACTACAGTTGGACTATGTGTGCCATCGGTTGCCCCTTTGGAAAGCCCATCTCTGCAAAGCCAACCGCTATGTTATGTTTTCCGGTCATATGCAGCAAAACACAATTTATTGCCCTGCACACATGCAGAAGTGCCTCCCCAGTGGTACATTTCCCCACTCCAAACTGATTTGCAACTGAAGAGTATCAATGGGGAGTTCCCAGCTTTCACAAAGCAATTGTCACACACGTGTCTCCACTGAGAGGGCAGCTCACGTTCAGGTGTCTGTGCCACAGTTCAGGGGGCAGCTGAGCACACAGTTTCAGGAAGGTTGCTTTGTGCATCCAACCGATCTGTAGCCACTGGTCTTGTCTGGAACTGCAGACAATTTTTGAACTCCTGTTCTCCAGTTTCCAGCAAACAGGATATGAGAATATTTGCTGTGGGCAAAGCAGGGCATGAAACCATCCAATGACAGTGGAGAGATTTTGCTGTGGGAAGAGGCAGTTCAGAACAATTTCTCAGTTGCCCTTGGCTGGTTT
This sequence comes from Carettochelys insculpta, assembly GCF_033958435.1. Classification (NCBI taxonomy): domain Eukaryota; kingdom Metazoa; phylum Chordata; order Testudines; family Carettochelyidae; genus Carettochelys; species Carettochelys insculpta. The sequence continues at coordinate 14,574,166 of NC_134148.1, forward strand.
CTCGCCAGTAGGAGCTGAGAGATGTTGCTGGAGGAGGGCATGCTGCCTGTAGGCCTGTGCAGAGAGCAACTTGAAACAGCCAGTGGGCTGGGGATGCTGGCGGGAGTGAAGCCTGCCTGAGAGTACTGCTGGCCAGGACCTGCTCAGGTAAGTGCCTCCTGGCCAGAGCCTGCATCTGAATCCCAACCTTCCCGTGTCCCACCTCAAGCCCTTCCTATGCCCCTTGCCCAGGTCGGAATCCTCTCCTGGATCCATACCCCTGCCGTAGGTCACAGTGTACTCCTCCTTCACCCAAACTCCCTCTCAGACTCTACACCCTCCTACCCTGAGCTCCCTCCTGCAGCCAACTTCTGTCCCAGACACCACACACCCTCCACAAGAATGAGCAGTCCTGTGGCACCTTATATACAAAAAGATTTTTTGGAGTATAAGCTTTCGTGGGCAAAGACTACATGCATCTGACAAAGTGGGTCTTTGCCCACAAAAGCTTATGCTCCAAAAAATCTGGTAGCCTATAAGGTGTCACAGGACTTCTTATCGTTTTTGCAGATACAGACTAACATGGCCTCCCCTCTGATACCCCTGCTGTAGAAAAGTGCAGCCCTCAACCACTTACCAAAATCTTGGAGTGCCCCCGCCCTCGGTCAAAAATTGCCCAACCCCTCCACTAGCAGAGAGAAGGCTGTAAGCAGAAATTAACTACAGTACACAGGTGTTATCTCCTTCCCTAAACAAGCAATCTCAGTTAAAAATGCAAATCACAAGCAGCACCATAATTCAAAAAATTCCAAGGAAATATAATGTACATTAGTACAAGGGTTTGATGGCAAAGCCTAGTTAAAACTAGCATGGAGTACAAATGTACAGTGGGAGACTCGTAGTATGAATAGCTAGACAGAAATAGTGGCAGACTGACTAGAGCAAGTCTTCCTCAGAAGCGCTTGAGTCATTCCTTGTAGAGCACTAGCGAGAATTATTATACCAGTTACATTAAATGATAATGAAATTGCATTTGCCAGAGACATAAAAATAAGAAAAAGAATTCTACAAATGCGTTAGAAGCAAGAGGAAGACCAAGACCCATTATTCAGGGATGGGCGGGGGAGCGGGGAACAGTAAGGCTATCTCTACCCTAGCAAGTTCTTTTGAAAGATTTTTCAAAAGGGGTCTCTTTCGAAAGATCCCATGGAGCGTCTACACACACAAAGCACTCTTTGAAAGTAGATCAAAAGCATGTGGTGCGCCTTTCAAAATTCCTCTTCCTTTCACGTTTCAGGAGGAGCACCTTGTTTTTGAAAACTTCTTTGGAAAGAAATGTGTGTAGATGCTCTGCAGGGCCCTTCTTTTGAAAGAGCAGTCCTCATGGGGCCTGATTTTTCTATCCCTGGCCCATTCTTTCAACAGAGCGGGGGGCTCTGGGGATGCTCTCTTTTGAAAGAGCAGATCACACCTTTGATCCTCTTTTTTTTTTGCGTGGATGCTCTTTTGAAAGAGGCTCTTTCAGAAGAGGTGTTCTGGAAGGGCTTCTTACAAAACATCTCTGTAGCCTAGACTTAGCCCTTACAGAATATAGAAAAGGACGTAAGTGCAAAATGAATTGCTTTGGTTTTCTTCAGTAGTAGATATGGTAGATCTTGACTTTTTTGTAAGCTGCTTTTTTTTTTTTTTTGATACTCTCTCACATGAACTTTTCATGAACAAACTATGGAAATACAACCCAGATCAGTGCTTCTCAGACTTTTTTATATGATGCCCCCCTTCTGGTTTTCACTAAATCTTCACCCCCCCCCAATTTTTGACTAAAATAAAAGCAATTGTCTGCACTTGTATTTATATTATGGCTCATGCTCAACTAACGCATAATTATTTTACCCCTGTACCCAGTGCATATGGAAAAGATTGAAAATATGCATAAAACATTAAATATGATTTTATTGAAAATTTTCAAATGAACAAAAATGTCAGTGTATATACTTTAATCAACACTTAGAATGTAGTATATCACAAACACACTTCAAATTCAGACCACTCCAAAACTAACCAAAACATGACCAAACAGCAGTAAACAGAATGAGACAGCAGTATACTGGGAGTTAACAGGAAACTGAATGACTTTTTTTCCGGTCACTTACTTTTGAGGATAAAACAGAAATGTAAGCAAATAAAAGCAATTTGAATTGAATTATTTAATGAGACCGATGATACCATATTTCCCTCAGAAGATCAAAAATTCCAGTTGATAGCAGTATTTTGTTTTTAATTCAATGCAAGTTGAAAAATCAGCTGCACAAAAACAAGTGGAAGAAAGAGGGAGTGATCAAACGCAGTGCTTCTTTTTCAACTTTGTAGTAAATGGGGAGGTATTTTACCCAAAACTCTTCCAGACTCATGGTTTCAAAATTATCCTTTGCACTTGAATCACACTTCCCTTCAATGGCTTGTTCTTCCAAAGAGCACGGCAATGAATCCACATCTATGGTGAATGTATTTCTCATCAATTTCCTAACAGAATTATCTAAGGTGGCATCTGGAAAATGCGGCATGAATTTACTAGCAAGGCAATCCAGATGAGATGTAATTTTGTTCTTTTGATCCAAGTAATGCTGATCAAGATCTTCCTTTTCAGCTAAAGGTTTGAAATGAGGGAACAACGAAAAGTTTCCAGCTTGAAGTCGGTGCTTCCATGCTGAATTTTCTGTAGCTCTGATTGCACTATGGTGGGCAATGATGTTTGTGTTTCTTCCTTGCAGCTTGAAATTGAAGTTGCTGATAGCCTCAAAAATGCCCACAAGGTACACCAGTGAAAGCTGAAACACTTCATTTGTGAAAGAACTATGCAATTCTTTTTTCTAACCTTGGAGAAAAGTTTCCACTTCATGCTTGAGGTCATAGGGTCATCTCAGCATATTTCCTTTCAAGAGCCAGTGAACTTCCATGTGAAATGAAAGCTTTAAGATCAGCTCCTAAATCTGCACAAAGAGCTGCAAAAAGCCTTGTCTTTTAAAGCACGCCTCTTCACAAAATTGACAACTTTGATTGCCAAATCCAGGGAATTACACAGGTCATCTGGAAGGGTCTTAGCAGCCAAGGCTAGTCTGTGGTTGATGCAGGAAGTCCCAGTTGTGGCTGGATTCTTTTCTGTGATTAGTGTGATGAATCCTGAGTGAGAGTTGTGCATCTCTGTGGCACTGTCAGTGCAAACACCATCTAGCTCTTCTCATAAAAGACCATCTTCTTGAAAAAAGTCAGAAACTGTTGCCAAAATGTGAGAAACCTTTGATGTGGTCTCCAGTGCTTTTGAGAAAAGCATTCATTCTTCCACAGAGTCATCATCCACAAATTGAGAATGGATGAGCAATTGACAGCATTGAGATTCATCAGTGATATTGTCACACTGAATTGCTAAAAACCCCAATGCTTTTTCCCAAAACTTGTCTTTTTATGTCCTCTGCAAGTTCATCAGTGAGATGCTTCGCTGTGTTATCAGAGAATTAAATTTTTGATAACCTTTTCTGGCTTGCAGCACCAAGCACAATATTCAGTGCACTCAACAAGCACGATTTCACAAATATCTCTCCAATCACATGAGCTTTCTTTTGCTTTGGTAATGAGTAGTGATATCTTGTAAGATGCTTCCCCCAGTTTGGCCATCTCCTGTTAAAAAGCTTTGGTATTGTCCAGCTTCATGTATTTCAAGCATGAAGTTTGGCAATAAAAATAATCTCTTTTGGCTTGTCTTTCAATTCTTTGTGGCTTGACCTCAAATGTTACTCCAGACGTCCAGGTCTCATGGCACCATTGCTGAAAACTGCATGGTATACAGCACTGAGAGAGGTCCATTCCCTCCTCTCCCCCTCCCACTTTTTTTGTGATGGGTGAAGCCAAACTTGATATACTCATCATACTTCCTTTGTCACAGACATTTCTACACAATATGAAAAAAAAATCTTTTGGCCTTCAATGTAGCAGAAAAATTTCAGCCTCTCCATTCACAGAAACTGAATAAAATTCCATTAATATAGCTTAAAAAATCTGTAATTAACGTGACCAATATATATAGAAAGAATTAACAGTGATTTTTGGTGACATAAATTTAGGTGCTGCATTTAATGAATATCCATGTTTACTTAAAGCAGTTATAAACAATTGAAAATCATTATACACACACACAGAGAGATAGATACAATGAGCTATTATAGGCCTATAATTGTTATTTAAAAAGAATAGCATTTGCCTTCTCCTGGAAGAAATAACAAATAACATAGATACTCTCCAGATAATGAATATCAGCAAACTGAGTGGAACGTATGGCTTGCAGAGGATGTGAATGATTTTCTAAGAAACCTGTTGAAATGTGGAAAATGTTAGTATTCGTAGAAATATCTGTGATACAAAGAAGTTAGCTTTACATTACATGCTTCGGCTGCCCCTTTGTTAAAAATAATTCTCTTCTTTTAAGGACATGCAGGAATGCTGCATGGTTCTCTCTCCTTTTTTTTTTTTTTGCAATGAATAATGTTCTATTTTTTTAATATTTGGAATGGATTAACAATTCTGACAGGTGCTTGTGGAAGAGTTGATAAAAGAGTTGATAAAATGCAGCTAAAAAAAATCAAGTATTTCAGCTAAATTTGGCATTAAAATTTGGTTTTTTTTCCCTCATAGCCTTATGTGCTTTCCCCAATGCTTGTGCCTGCCAGTTTGGGAACCACTAATTTAGACTTTGCATGGAAAGTACACTTAAGAGTTTGCAGATGATACAAAGTTGGGAGGGGTTGCCAGTGCTTTGGATTAATTGGAGAAGTGGCTTGAAGTAAATAGGATGAAATTCAATAAAGACAAATGCAAAGTACTCCATTTAGGAAGGCACAATCAATTTTGCACATGCAAATGACTGTCTAGGAAGAAGTATTACCGAAGAAGGATCTTGGAGGCATAGTGGACCATTAGCTAAATACAAGTCAAATCACACACAAACAGCGAACATCGTTAGCAGAAGTGTTGTAAGCAAGACACAAGAAGTAATTATTCTGCTTTCCTCTGCACTGATTAGGCCTTAGCTGGAGTATTGTATCCAGTTCTCAGCACCACATTTTAGGAAAAATGTGGACAAATTAGAGAAGGTCCAGAGAAGAGCAACAACAATTATTAAAGGTCTAGAAAATAAACTGTAGAGGGAAGATTTAAAAAAAAAAAAAAAGGTTTGTTTAGTCTGGAGAAGAGAATTCTGATGCTCCTACCCTTTAGCCCCAGAAACCTGTTTAAAGTTCATAAAAGGGTGTTACAAGGAAGAGGGGAAAAATAGTTCTCATTACCTCTGAAGGTAAGAGAAGAACCTGTGGACTTAAATTGCATTGAGGTCACCTTGGGCTGGACATTGGGAAGAAGATTCCTCATTCTCAGGGTGATTAAACAATGGGATAAAATGCCTAAGGATATTGTGGGAATCTGTCACTGGAGGTTTCTGAGAACAGGTTAGACATACACCTGCCAGGGAGGGTCTAGGTCGGTGGTTCCCATTCTTTTCCGGACAGGGACCCATTTTCACACTTCTGGAAGACTTGGTGACCCAAGGCAATTTGAAAATGAGAGAGCAGGGACAGAGCCATAACTAGCTAATTTTGAGCCTGAGGCAAGATATAACATTGTGCCTCCTCATGTTTATATATTCAAAATAGTTATTTCATAGTAAAGGGGAAATATATCAATAAAGTAATAACACGACATTTATTGTAGTTAATCAGAGTTGTGGTGGTGGAAACACACTCATCCCCAAACAACTCCTCCCCATTTAAACCCCACAGTCAGGGTCTGGGAGAGTCACACTTGGCGTAGGAGTCACTCAGGGGCTGGAGGGGAGTAGGGGAGGCACAGGGACCCCGACCCCTGTGGGGTCAAAGCTGGCTGGGGCACACAGTTCTGAAAGACAGCTCAGAGTGAGGAGTTGTCCACTCTGATATTCATGTTTGGGCTAATGTTGCTTATTCATTCCCTTGAGTGTCAGGCAGCAAGCGTTCTCATCACTGGTTTCTCTCATCTTCCTCAGCCCTCGAACTGGACTCCATCTTTGCCCCAAGGAGAATTTGACTGGGTCTATTATAATGCTGGCCTTCAAGCTATGCTAGGGTTCTGGATTTGGTAGATATGACAAAATATGCTTTCACTTGGGTATTTGACACATTTGATAACTTGACGAATAGCCAAGAATGAGTTTTTGTGCCTGCTCACGTGCAGATATAAATGCTGTATGTGACCTTTGAAAAAATATCATTTTACAGGTGTCTGTAAGTGCTAGCTGGCTTCAGTGTTCTTTTCTGTGACACTTTCTCATCTTTTTTAAGAATTTTCCATTCATGTGGCTGCTGTTTCTATGCAGTTGTCTCGTTGCTATGTGTGTGCACATGTGAATATATAGTTTGAGAACTAGGTCTGGTTGTGTTGGTGGTTGAAATAGCTCTGTGCTGAAAGGCGTAATTTCAAAAGATCACAGCTGCTCCTGAAATGTAAATTAAATGGCCTCTAATCAGCAAGATTCAGTTCACCTGGTTTAATCAACTCCATCAGCTTCACACAACAATAAGGTGTTCACTGGGAGGGGGAAAACAACAGAAAAATGCTTATGCTGAAATGGATTTGAGAAGGCTGCAGCATAGTCACAAACAATTAATAAACTTCAAGTCTAATAACTTAATACTGGTGCAAGATACATTACACGGATATGTTATCCACTTTCCTCTTTTCCTTACTAGATATGTCAAATTGATATGCAGCTGATGTAAACAACTTCTGTAATATATTATTGAAATCAACATTTAAACAAGTACAATTTTTAGTTAAAATACTAGTCAGTATCAGTGTAAATGTGAACAGGCTCTTGCAGAAGTAACTAATGTGTCTATTTATAAGTGTCTGAATTTTCCCCCATTGTGCATAGGTTTGAGTTTGAAAACAAGTTTGTTTTCCTTTAACAATGTTTGGATCCCGTTTGATGGAAATTCAAGGGGTGGGATCAGCAAACACAATCTTAAAAATAATACAATTTGCTTTAATTTCTTCTATGAGACAAAAAATGAAGCAGTGAGTTTTGATTAATTAGTGCCTTATCCCACTCCCAAATTAATGGACTCTTCCCCCAGCTTCAATGGAAGCTCAGTCTGGTTTTAAGTGAATACAGTATGCCTTGAAGAAATGCCTGATTCATCCACTGAAAAGATAATGCTAATTGCTTTATTGCTGAGGGTCAGACATGACTCATTACTAAGAAGAGGATTGAGAGAAGGAAGCCCCATATGTCTGACACTTAGAATTAATTTTTAATTTTGATTTAACATTTCTGTAGCATTTTCATCAACACAGTATTGGACTATATTTAACACATAATTGTAGGGCTTTCCATTCGTCTCCTCCTTTCAGTATCCAGAAGATTATTTTTAAAATGTTAGTTGCCTAATATTAATATTTTTAAAATACAAATGTGTATGAATACTGCATATTAACCCATGCCCCTCTTGCAAATACAACAGAATTCCATAAATATGTCAAGTCTCATATGTATTTATCTGCAAAAAACAATGAGGCGTCCTATGACACCTTAAAGACTGACAGATTTATTTGGGCATAAGCTTTCCTGGGTAAAACGCACTTAGGCTACGTCTACACTATGTAATAAAGTCTAATCTATCAAAGTTGACTTTGCAGCACTGGATTTTATAAAGTCAAAGCTGTGTCCACACTGCCCTACAAACTCAACTTAGTGCATCCCCGCTAAATCACCAAAATTCAACTGTTACAGCAGTGCATTATGGGACCCTATCCCACAGTTCCCTGAGCCCTGTAGTATTGTGAGTTTTTTTGCTGGTGCTCTGTGATTTTAAAAAAATGCCCTGCAAGCGGTTGTGGGTGTGTGATGTCACCTACTCACACTGCATTGCCCTCATTTCCCCCCCCTTGAAAACAAATGGCCATTTTTCAGAAGGAAGGAGGGAAAGCAGGGAATCTCAGAGGGCGTTGGCGTCTAGGGGTTAGCATTACTCAGAAGAAGAAGGAGAGAAGGAAAGACAGAGTGCATTGGTTTCTGTTGCTTAGCGCCTCTTCCTTGGGTAAAAACACACCAGACAGGATCCACAAGACTAGGGAAAGACTTCATATAATTCTCAGGGAAAGAAGATACAGTTAGAAAGTGGTGGTGTAGTGGTAGAGTATCTGGCTGAAGGTGCCAGGTTTGAAGGAGAGAGAGAGAGAGAGAAATCCGTGAACACCTTTCACAGGGCAGCATGTCAGGGAGCTGTCAGTGCCACATCTTGATGATAACAGTGGATTAAACCAGATCACATGCAGAAAGGTAGGGAGGGAACCATGTCAACAGGTACCTCAGTGTTTCCCTGGTAAAAAATGCAGTAAACAGGCCACCGCTGAGACTGTGGGAGCCACGTACTTTGAGAAGGGAGAATACTGTAGCCGTGTGCCTAGGTCAGGGGGAGACACAGCCCAGAAAATAGGTGCACTGCCGGCAGATGGTGTGGTGGGGTGGGGGCTCGCCATGTATTGTGGAGCAGGGACCAGCCTGCCAGCTGCATGGTGCCTGTGCCGGGAGGGAGGGGGGGGAGCTGCCCCATACAAATGTGAAGCACAGAAAAGAAGTTTCTCGGCCTGTCCTACAAGCACGACCCTCACAGCCCAGCTGCCGTGTGGTGGGGTGGGGGCTGGCCCACCCGTCGCATAGTGCCTGGCCGGGGGAGCCTAGCCAAGTGGGGAGGTGACGGCTAGACCCCCAACTGCATGGTGCCTGGTGGGGGTGTCGCACACAAATGTGAAGCGCAGAAAAGAAGTTTCTCGGCCTCTTCTGGTACGTCCTGTGCAGGGAAGAAACTTTCACTCTAGGCAGGGCAGGACATATCGCTTTGTTGGCTGATGTGCCACTGTCTGGGCCCCACAGCCAAGCCACCACGTGGTGTGGTGGAGGCTAGCCAGCCAAACAGAGATCCTGGCTCTCTTGATGGCTATGCTAGGGCTCTCTCTCATCACTAGATGTGGTCACCATGCTGATCACAAAGCAATTCTGGGCTGCCTGTTTCTTACTTCCTGCACACCTAGGCTGTGTCAGCACTACAAGATAAATTCTATATATATCATAAATTCGAATACTTAACTTCGATATTATGAATTCGAATAAAGTGTTCACAGAGCTTCCTGAAAGTCTATCCACCTTTTTTCCATGTCGAATCTCCGCATCCCCGTTGCCCCGTGCAAGTTCGACAGCGTGAGCACTGCATTGTGGGTCCTGAGTGCCTTTGCCCCAGTTGCTTGTGGGTGTTTCATGTTGGAATCCCAGAATTCCAAACACTGTACCGGAATTCACTGCATCACTGACCATGTGAAAAAAGAACTAAAGATCACCCCATTTCCTGCTGCAGCATTCCAGCACAAGCCTGGATCCATGAGCGCTCCAAACTCATAGCACAGATCGTTTCAGCAACCGCAGCATCTGTCACCCAATTTGTCCTTCAATTCCAAAGCTCAGTAATGCTTGGCTATCCTGCTGGTGGTGGTGCTGCTGCTGCTGCTGATGGTGATGATGATGATGATGACAAGGATGGTGGTTTGGAACAGCTATTATAACTATTGTTATCAGTAGTTTTCTTTTATGCTGTTACTGTTTATGTATATGATAACGAGCCAGATTCTGATCCCTGTTACACCTGTATGCATCCACCCCACCTGCATTGACTTACCTTTTGACTCTGCTGAGCGCAGTTTTGCTGGGATAGTTTAGGAGAGGCTTTTTCGAGTAGTTGTTTTCTATGAAATTAAAAGTACCAGTTTTATTATTTTCCACTAGCTTCACTATGGTCCCTGCTGTTGACCTTCCTCTGAATGTGTTTTTTCTTCTTCCTACAGTAATTGCTTAGAAATGATTGTCACCTAAGACGTCGGCTATGGCAAACAGGAAACGTCAAACCACTACAACCAGCATGCTGGATCACAGGGGGATAGCTTGCCCAACTTCATCTAATAACAGGGAGCCTGAAAGTGAGGAACATGACTTGCCTAGGGAGGATTACATAGCAAAGGAAGCAGAGCTAACCACTGCCAGAGGAGGTACCCCTACTGGTGTGGAGCAGGAATGCAATGATAATAGTGGGGATGGTGATTCCAGTTCTGATTATGTGAATAATACCTCTGAAGAGGAGGACTATGATGAAGGCCTACCAGAGGAAGAGGAAGGGATCACGTACTATATTAGGTACTGTCCAGAGGATGATAGTTACCTGGAAGGAATGGACTGCAATGGGGAAGATTATGTTCCTCATGAAGAACACCAAGTTGAAACCGATGAATGTCAAGAAGCTGTAGAAGAGGAATGGACAGACGCTAACATTCAGCATCATGATGGAAGTGAAGTGACAGAAGGGCAAGACTACCAAGATAACTGTGTTCAGATTCTGGGGGATGAAGTATCTTCTCTGGATATTCAAGATCAAGAAGAAAACATACAGTACTGTCAAAATGAAGAAAGCTATCAGGACTATTATCCACCAGAAGCTAATGGAAACAGTCATGGGATGTCGTCCTATCATTTGAGGAAAGAAGATACTGAGTTGGAAGAGCAAGAGGAAGACATTGACCAGATTGTAGCGGAGATTAAAATGAGCATGAGCATGAGCAGCATTAACAGCACAACAGAAATGAGCCCTGAGCATGCTGGGACTGAAAATGTGCAAAATGACTATAAAGAGACTTGTCCACAAGCTGATGTTGGTCATAGTACCAACCGACATGAAGGGAGGCCAAAATCACTGAATATTCCACCTGCTTCAAAGCATGTCGGAGATATGCCTAGAGGTTTTAAAACAAAGTCAAGAACTCCAGAAGACAAACAGAAGTGGCCAGAAGAGCAGGTATGAGGCTCTCTTATTTAATTAGACAACTATTAATCACATGGATAGTAACTTCTTGGAGGCATTATGCAAATGGCATGTCAGTATATAGAAATAAATGAGCAAGTGTAAAGGAATAATTATTCTGCAATAATTAACTTAACTTTACATCTACACTATTCAATAAATGTAATTTTTTAGAAAATTGGGCTAGGAAAGATCCAAGCAGGTAAATTAGCAATATTAGGAAACTGGGTTTTTGTATAATAACAAGACAGCTTTGAAGATGGAAGATTGGCATGTCTTTTAGTTACCAAACACATTAAGCAAAGGAACCTGGCAGTGGTTTAGACACACATCGTTTTTGGTTTTTTTTCATATATCAATGGCATGCCATCAATGAAAGTATCAATGAATTTAGTTTTGGTGAAGGGTTGGTTAGTATGTCAGTGGCTGATTTTTGTCTTTATTTCTTGTCCATAGAGCCTGAATTATAAAGGGAAGTATCAGAGAGGTAGCCATGTTAGTCTGTAGCTTTGAGAACAACAAGAAGTCCTGTGGCACCTTATAGACTAACAGGTATTGTGGAGCATAAGCTTTCGTGGTAAAGACCCTCTGAAACCCACCCCCCGCTCATGCATCTCATGAAGCAGGTCTTTGCCCACAAAAGCTTATGCTCCAAAATATCTGTTAGTCTACAAGGTGCCACAAGACTTTTTGTTGTTTATAAAGGGAAGGTTAATAACAGGTTATGTCATAAGCAACCACAGTTACTGGTTGGTGGTACTGTTATTTCATTCTTGGCTAACCGGCCTCCATGCACCAGGGTCACCATAACAATTTTTATATTGTGGAGGAGGACTAAAAATAGTGTAAAAAGTGACCTTTAATGAAAAAATATACTGAATCCTGCTGAGTGTGTTTTTATTGTTAATTAAAAGCAATTTGCAGTTTTGTCAGGATAGGAAAACCTCATTCTGGAGTAGGAAGTCTTGACACTAGCTCACTATCCTGAAAAAGCAAATGTGCAGATATGTTTACTGTCTACTTACATTTGATGATAAGATACTGAAAACTGTTGCAACCATACCTATTTACCAGAGCATTGCCGTGTTTCAAAACTGTGAGATGTTGGAAATAAGAAAGTAGTATTCTTACTTTTGGATTTACAAGATTTTAGTAGCAATAAAGTGAGACATAAAAAGAATAAGGCATTTAGCTGCATAGAAGAGGAGATCTCAGGAGGTCATCTAGTCCAACCTGCTGCTCAAAGCAGAACCAAACCTAACTTAATCACTTCAGCCTGGGCTTTCTCAAGCCTCACCTTCTTAAGCCACCATGTCACTAGGCAACATCTTCCTGTGCTTCACCAACCTCCTAGTGAAGTAGTTTTTTCCTAATATCCAACTTAGATCTTCCCCACTGCAACTTGCGGCCATTGCTCCTTGTTCTGTCATATGACACCTCAGAGAATAGCTTGGCTCCATCCTCTTTGGAACGCCCATTCAGGTATTTGAATGCTGCTATCAAATCCCCCCTCATTCGTCTCTTCTGCAGACTAAATAATCCCAGTTCAGTAAGCCTCTGCTCGTAAGTCATGTTCCCCAGCCCCGTAATAATTTTCATTGCCCTCTCCTAGACTTTTTCCTATTTGTCCACATCCTTTCTGTGGTGGGAGAGGGGGACAAAACTGGACCTAATACAGTAGTGCCTCGATTTATGTGAGGGTTGTGGTTCCCACACATCCTCGTGTAACTTGAATTTTGCGTTGGTTGGTGGGGGTGGTTTTTTCCCCTGGCAGAATGCAGTAGGAGCACCTGGAGCTCCTTTTGAAAGGTAAGTCCTGGGGTTGGGGAGGGTTAAGCTTTGGGGTAGGTTGGGGTCGTGGGAGAGGGGGATACGCCTGGGGTGGGTTAGGTCTGCAGGAGGGGCAGGGGGAAGGAGTTGAGTTGGAGCCGTGCATGGGTGGGGGAGGAGGCAGTTAAACCGGGGCAGAGGGGGAATTGAGCTAGAGCCATGCTCAGGTGTGAGCTGGGCCACGGGGGGTTTGAAACGGAGCTGGACGCAAGGGTAGGTGGTGAGCTGGAGCTGGGTATGGGTGGTGAACAGGGCTTGCGGGGAGTTGAACTGGGGCCACACAGGGCCAATGGCATTGAGCTGGGGCGGGAGGAGCGGGATTTTGAGTTGCACTTAACTCATGTTAATGTGAGTTAAGTGCAACTTAAACTCATGCATTTTGAGGGTTTAGTGTACTCCAGGTGTTGCCTTACCAGTGCTGAATAGAGGGGAGCAATCACTTCTCTCGATCTGCTGATAGTGCTCCTCCTAATGCAGTCCCACATGCCATTAGCCTCCTTGGCAATAAGGGCACACTCTTGACTCATGTCGAGCTTCTTGTCTACTCTAATTCCCAGGTCCTTTCTGGCATAACAGCTGCTTAGCTAGTCAATCCCCAGCCTGTAGTAATGTGTGGGATTCTTCTCTCCTAAGTGCGAGACTCTGAGCTCATCCTTCTGAATGTCATGAGATTTCATTTGGCCCAATCCTCCAATTTGTTTTGGTTACTCTGGACCCTTTCCCCACCCTCCAGCATGTCTATCTCTCCCCTCTGCTTAAAGTCATCCATAAACTTGCTGAGGGTGCAATCCATCCCATCATCCAAATCATTAATGAAGATGTTGAACCAAATTGGCCCCAGAACTGATTCCTGGGGCATTCCACTTGATACTGGATGCCAGGTAGATAGCGAGTCATTTGATCACTACCCATTCAGCGTGATGAACTAGCCAGCTTTCTATCCACCTTTATAGTCAATTTATTGAGGTCATACTTATTTAACTTGTCAGCAAGGATACTGTGGGAGACCATATCAAAATCTTTGCTGAAGTCAAGGTATATCACATCCACTTCTTTTCCCATATGCACAGAGCCAGTGATCTCATCATAGAAAGCAATCAGGTTGGTCGGGCTTGTCTTGCCCTTGGTGAATTTATGCTGACTGTTCCTGATTACCTTCCTGTCCTCCAAGTGTTTCAAAATGGACTCCTTGAGGACCTGCTCCATGAATTTTCCAGGGACTGAGGTGAGGCTGACTGGTCTGTAGTTCCCTGGATCCTCTTCCTTCCTATTTTTGAACATGGGCACTACATTTGCCTTTTCGCAGTCAACTGGGACCTTCCCTGATTGCCGAGCATTTTCAAAGATAATGGCCAATGGCTCTGCAATCCCATCAGCCAACTCTTTCAGCACCCATAGGTGCATTAGATCCAGACCCATGGGGTTGTGCATGTCTAGCTTTTCCAAATAGTCCTTAACCTGCTCTTTTGCTACTGAGGCTGCTCACCTGTGCCCCATACTGTGCTGATGAGTACAGCAGTTTGGGAGCTGACTTTGTCTATGAAGACCAAGGCATTCAGTTTTTCAGCCTTTTCCATGTTATCTGTCACTAGGTTGCTTTCCTCATTCAGTAAGGGTCCCCCACTTTCCCTGACCACCTTCTTATTGCTCACAAACCTGTAGAAACCTTGTTATTGTTTCCATCCTTTACTATGTGCAACTCCAACTACCCTTTGGCCTTTCTGATCACACCCCGGCATGCTCAAGCAACGTTTTTATGCTCCTCCCTAGTCATTGTTTAAGTTTCCACTTCTTATAAGGTTCCTTTTTGTGTTTAAGCTCATGAAAGATTTATCTGTTAAGCCAAGCTGGTCACCTCTCGTATTTGCTATTCTTTCTGCACATTGGGGTGGGTTGTCCCTGTGTTCCCCATCAGGCTTCTTTAAAATACAGTCAGCTCTCCTGAACTCTTTTCTCCCCTCATATTAGCCTCCCAGGGCATCCTGCCCATTAGTTCTCTGAGGGAGTCGATGTCTGCATTTCTGAAGTCTAGGGTCCATATTCTACTGCTGTCCTTTCTTCCTTTTGTGAGGATCCTAAACTCAACCATCTCCTAGAATCATAGGCTGTTTCTACACAAGCGAAAGTGGCATGCTAATAAATGGCCCAAAATATGCTAATGAGGCATGTATGCAAATTCCTTGTGCCTCATTAGCATAAGGTCATGTGATTTGGAGTCCGGAAGATGTTGAGAAGCACGGCCCCGGGGGGGAGTCTTCCGGACAGAAGTCCTTCTTCCGGAGGCTCCTTCTTCCTGAAAATTTTTGGGAAAAATGTCTTCTGGACTCCAAATCACATGACCTTATGCTAATGAGGTGCAGGGAATTTGCATGTGTGTCTCATTAGCATATTTTGGGCCATTTATTAGCAGTGGCATGTGTAGAAACGGCCATAGAGTGCGAGAACTGGAACGGGTCTGTAGAGCGCAAGTCCAGTCCCTTCACTCACGGCATGTTAACTGCTTTCCAGGTTTCCATGTACTTCTACTTCCTCTACCTTTCTTCCTTGTTTGTGAGCAGCAGGTCAAGGGGAGCGTGACCCCTAGTTGCTTCCACTGAATCAATGAATAAAGTCGTCTTTGTATGAGGTATTTCTTTTACAGTTAGCTGTTCTGAGGTGCCAATGAAATGTTCTTTTTAGATAAAGATGGTATAGGCAAGAGGGGAGGTGAAATAGTTTCCTTTTAGAATGAGAGAAATCCTTCCAAAAAACACAAATCCCACAAGTTGATGGTTAAGGGCTAATGCTAGTGCAGTAATTTGACCCCTTTTTCTTTTTTCTGTGCTGAGCACTGGACAGAAGTGAAACTCATGCTCCATACTTTAAGAAGAGCTGTGGTATGTTTTAAAAGAACTGATGCTGTTTGTTTTTCTTAAAGGGATTTCTGATTCCTTTAAAAATAATTTGGATTATTTATTTAGAATCTTACATTTCTAATATTGCATTTCTGCCTCTCTCTGTAGAAACCAAAATATAAAATTATAAAACCTTGATTGTAAATGTGTAGTTAAGTATTTTTTATGGTATGCAGAGAGCATGTATTTAACCGACTGCTTAACATATATGCTTGGATAACTTTTTTTCTTTTAATAACCATTTTAATTAAAAGTTTATTATAAAACTTCAAAAGAATAAATTTCTTATTTCACCCTCACTGAAGTTATCAGTAAGGAAGATCGTAATATTTAATTAAATTGTTCCATCATTAATTATTTAACTAAAATAAAATTAACACAAATGATTCCACTGAAAACTGTCGGACGCACACACACACACACACACCCATCCACCAACCCACCACCTCGGGTCAGTTGAGCAGGGCCAGCAGCCCTGCTCGACTACCTGGAAAATCTGATGCTCCAGCAACCCCCATTCGCTAGGGATCCCAGATAATCACGCTTCTGCTGTATTTGATTAGACCATTTTTCAGTTAAATGACCAAAAAAGCCCAAAGTATTTTACAGGGCCCACTTCTTACTTAGGGAATTCCTCCACTGCTGCTCAGAAATGCATTGCCTGAGTAAGGACTGCGATTGGGGCCCATAGTTTTTCAAACCTTGTTGTCTAGAAGAGCACATGAATAATAAAACTGTGTAGTGAATTCTTGGTTTGAGTATGGGATTGTGCCCCCATTAGACACATATTAATCGTGTCAGCTTATTAACAGTTGGAAGCTTTGGAATGCCAGAGTATTGATGATGTAATTACCTCTGCTGTGAAAATGCACAGAGTAGACATGCAAGCTTCTGGCTGCCTATCTGAGCTATAACTGAGAAATATGTCTATTACTGCTTTGGATCGATGAACTGAAGCCTTTTAGTGTAGTAATGGAGATTGTGCAGGGTTTATTGATGCTACGTGTCCTGTAGCAGTAATACACTGTGCAGTGCAAATCACATCAGACAAAACCATTGTCAAGAGAATGACAATAAGCACGGGGCTCTAACGGTCACGGTATTTCATTGCTGCAGTACCTTTCTGTTCAAGCATTAGCCAGGACAAAGCAGATCTAGGGTTTCTGGCTAGAGATACAGTGATAAAGGGGTTCATTCCGCCTACAAATGAAGCAATAAATACCTGTAGGGTGACCACATTGCACTATGGCAAATACAGGACACTTGCCTCCAGGGACTGTGGGCTGGTGTTCCATGTCAGCCTTCCTCAGCAATGGGGGCAGCTGCCCCACAGTGAGGCACCAGGGTTTGAGGCGCCGCAGCCTCCTGATGAGGGGAAGTGGAGGATGGGAGCTCCACAGCTTCCCTGCTGGGGGAGGTGCCAAGGAATGAAGAGGCTGCCCCATGGCAGAGCTCACCAACCATGAGGGCTGCCTCTGTGGGGTGCCAGGGAATGGGGCAGCCACCCAGCAGAGGAGCTCCCTGGCAGCAGGGGCTGCCTTCTTGAAACACCAGGTGCTGTGGAACAGCATCCCCACAAAATATGGGACAACTTGCCCATTTTCTTAAAGTCGGGATGCCTGTGAGACAGCTTAAATAAGGGACTTCCTGGGAAAAAAGGATGAATGGTCACCTTAAGTACCTGGCAGTAACAATTCATGGATACCCTTAATTTGCAGCAGAAGAGGTAGACATAGAGTTGAAGACATGATTGAGAACAAAGTTGACAGGGGTTTCGCTAAAGCAGAGGGCATCAAGGTCACTGGAGCCGAAAGATGTGGTGCAGCGTTCATTGTTCCGTTCTCGCGGGAGGGAAAGTGGGGAGCAACGCTTTCCAGGGACAGAAAGGCAGGATTGAAAAGGCAAAACAAGGTGTGTTTGACTAAACAACATTGGGAGTTCAGAACTTGGGAATGTTTATCACTAATGCACCTTGGTCCTGGTCCCGCTGTGCACTGTGAACCAATTTCTTGTGCTGACCACCTTTCTCTCCAGCTGAAGTCAAGGAGAAATGGGATCAAGCTTCACTTAGGGATATGTCTGGGCAGTGGGGCTGAAAGCACTGCAGGCCTCAGGGCAGGGCGGGAGGGGGGTCTGTCAGCTCACACTGTGGCGCTGCCCCCCGTGTGCTCCCTCCCCCGCCCTCAGAGCTGTGCGGAGTGGTGCAGTACTGCTGCAGTGTTTCAAAGGGCCCTGGTGCGACTGCCCCAGTTCTCCCCCATCAGCCGGCCTGTGTATGGGTATAAAAGTTTGTATGTGTTTCATAGGCATAGTCTGTTTTCCGATGCTGTTTTAGGACCCTGTCCTGCAAGGGGACCTGTAGTGGTGGGCCTACCTGGTACCCCAGTGACTTGTCTGGGTCCTCAGAGGGGCATAGGGATCTGTTCATGTGAATTCTTTTGCAGACTTAGTTCGCTAAATATTTAATAGAAATAAATATAATTGATATTTAGTTTTATGTTTAAAATGGACCTGGTGTCTCACTTGCTTATGAAAATGTCACAGCTATTATTATAATGGCAGGGAGTAATTAAAGGCATGCTGTCACATAGTAAAAGCCCAAAATTGACTTGTCATAAAACTGCTTTGCATACTAAACACATTTATTTCTATTTTATTTATTGAGATTATGTTTCAAGAATCTTTTGTTTCATTGTCTTCTGTATTAAGAGGCTTTTTCTTTTTTTTTTTTTAAAGTAATTAGGAAAAAAAAAAAAGAAAACCTTGCATTGGACAGTCCAGAAGTGTAACCACAATGTTATAGAGATCTAATACTTGGCTAAAGAGTTCCTTACAGTTCTCTCATAATAGTTCACAATCTTGTACATCTTAGGAGTGCTTTAAAAAGATACTTCAAACCAAGGTTGTGTGTGAATTTTGAAAATCCCTTTTGATAATGACCCAACTGGAAATGACCAGTAAGTTCGTGTACCTTACCTTAATATTTTGCTATCTGTACAGTTTGTATACTCCGTGAATGGAAATACTGCCGTGAAATTTCATACTTTGTTTTCCAAAAAGTCTTAACACTAACACACAGCACATACTTACACACTCTTCAGAATGTACAACATGAATTACATACTTGTGATAACCTAGGGCAGGTGCTAGCGTGTCCCCACTGCAGGTCTGGTCTTCAGATTGAATGCTTTCCTGACCCTGATGACTGATTACATACAGCTCAAAGCAAATGCAATGTGTTAATCAACAATCAGTTTAAAAAATAAGGAAAAGTGGAAAAAGTTGATGGAAAACATATTTCTCCACTCTAAGGCACAGGGAACTTGGTGCCGCTGGAATTTGAGGGCAGGCACAGTCTGTTCCCTGTCAGTCCCAGGCTGCCTCCTCCGGGCCTAGCTGCACTGCAGGGATGCTGCAGGTCAGACACTTACTATGGGTGGCAGGACCCTTCTTCTCAGCATCAGCTCTTCCACAGTCTGGCCTGCAAGGTCTTTTGGCTGGTGGAGTCCCCCTGCACTGAGCCTCTAGCCAGAATCTCCCCTACTCTCCCCTGCTCCCCACCACACCCAACTCCAGCATGCTCCAGCCCTAGCTCCTCTTTCTCATGTGCCACCTCCAGTTCCTGGGCTTTTTCTCTGGCCCCTCTGGCTCTGTGGATGCAGCTCCACTCCCAGCATGGCTCTGCTCTCTGCGCTGTGGCTCCAAATTTCTGGCTGCAGCTCTTCCCCCAGCATGGCTCTGCTTCTGGGCTGTGTCTCTGGCTGGCATGGCTCTCCTTTCAGCTCAGCTCAGGCACGTTGTCTTAGCTCCGCCTGCTCATCTGACCCAGGAAATTTAGCTGACACATAAGACAGGACTCTCCCCAGACTCCTCACTCCCTCATTGGCTTGCCTGCCCTGGCAATCAGGCTGACCTGGAGGGGTGGCCTCTTCCCATTGCTCCTGTGGCCTGTCAGTCTCAGGATCCTGATTTCTCAAAGACTTTCCCCCTTCCTTTCGATACTGGCTGCTAGCCAGCCAAAAACTCCCAGCAAGTTTTGTCAGGGAGTAGCAGTCCCCTTACAGGAATCTCTGGTCCTTAAGTATGACCTAATCCTTGAGGCTCATAGGAAAGAATCTGGGTTTTTTTGCAGGGGGAAGGGTGCATGTATGTCACACCAGAGAATTGTGACTTATAGAGGCAGCAAACCAGACAAGGGACTGATTACCTCTGCACACAGGGCAGTGTTTGTGGCAGCCACTGTCATATGACCTTGTTAGGTTAGAACAGATGGAGAGACATGAGGGTGCGCCTCAGGGATGGGAAGCGAGCAGATTCAAGCCGTGTGGTGTTAAAGCTCCAAGCTGATCCTCAAGGAACGGCTGAAAGGAACTGAGGTGTTATAACTGTGAGGGGATGGGGCACAAGCTCTCAAGCGACCATGAATCGGGGAACGAGTACCTCCTCCTGGCAGATGAACTTTTTGGCAGCCCAGCCAGAGGGCAGCTACGACATTATCCCATCAGCGCACCAGGGTAACTGAGCATGCCGATACAGAGGATATGCAAACCATGGCAGCAATTGAATTCACACCCCAACCCTCTGTCCGTGTGCCTTGTGTGCCGGAGAGCAGCATACAAGCATCTCCCTGGTAGAATTGGGAGGTGAGGCTCACTGGGGAGACATTGTTGATGTGACAGGACACAAGCGCATTTGACAAACTATTCAAACTCCATTCGGATGCAGCAAGCACTGACAAGCCGATGTGGGTGAGGGGTAAGGTGAGCCCTAAGGGCATGCTGATGGCCTGAGTTCTGGTGCACATGAGAGGAGGTTCTGGGATGCTGACAACGGGGTTGTGGGAGGGTGCTCCTTTTCACGTGGGGTTGGTGCACAGTGACGTAATGGCATTGAGCCAAGCAGGCTCAGAAACAAACCCACTCCACCTAGGGGTGTAAAGCACTAGATTTAACTGGGTCAGCAATTTAATGGGTGTGGCGGGGAGGCAGCTGGGCTGTAGCGGCCCTCTGCTGCAGACGGGCTGCTCTGGTCGGGCTGGAGTGCCCCCTGCACGCTGCCAGTGTGATTGGGACCTAGGCTGCTGTGGCCTGGCTGGAGCGTTCCTGCCTGTGGTACTGCCATGGACGGGGGACACTCCAGCGCGGCTGGAGCAGTCCCTGTCCACAGTAACCTGGTCTGGGAGCACTGTGGGCAGGGATGGCTGGGCTGGAGCTGCCTCCCCAGCCACCTCTTCCCAGATGGCCTTTCTACTCCAGAGCCACCTGAGGCTGCTCTGTGTTGGCTGGAGTGCCTCTGCCTGGGGTGATCCACTGGGGCTAGAGCATCCCCTTGCCCATGGCGGGCAGGCGGGTGGGCGGGTGGCTGCTCTAGCCCATCCCAATTTGCTGTAACCGGTAAGCCTCATGCATGTAACATCCCTAACTCAATCCCCATCCCATGACCAAAGTGGGCTCATTGCCTCTTACCAGGGAAACTGCAGTGCTGAGTATGGCTGTGGCCAAAACTCCCATCTGGAAGTAGGGAAATTGAGGCAGGGCTGAAGACTTCTAGAAGCTAAATCTCTCTGGGAGCAGGGGCATTGAGTCTGGTCGAGAATGCTGCTAGACTCTGGTCTCTGCTCAATGGTGGGAAAGCCTGGATAAGTGTAAAGCAAGCCGTAGGGCTGTACGAGAAGCAGTGGCTGAGAGGAGCACATAAATCTCACACTACGGTCAAATGCACATGAATCTGAGAGCACCAAGGGAGGAAAGCTGCTTGCCTACCCTAGCAGGTGGGCAGGAGAAGGGAACTTGGCTTTGGGGAAGGTGGAGGGAGCCTGATTTCCCAAGCTGTGGGATTCTCTAGATATCAGACGCACTGTGGGGCTAAAGCCCACTCTACAGCCCAGAGATCCAACCAAAGAGTTGTATAGTGACTTAGTTCCATGCAAAGTGAGGTGCAGGAAGTCAGGCCTGTCACCCGAGGGGTGCACTTGGAAGGGACTGAAGGGTTGAAAGTGCAGTCTGCCATTCAAACATGATAACCTATTTAATGGTCTTGCCTCTGGTGCGTTACTGATCTTTGACCTCTCATCGCCACTGGAAAGCTGAGGGGCTGCAGAAAGAATCTCAGCATAGAACCAGATCAGTGCACGTTCCTCAAAACCACACTGGGGCAGGAGCACAAGTGGAGGGTAATTTAAAAAATGAATCCGAATGCTTGCCCAGCTTCTGATTTCTGCCCTGGTTGGGTAAAGTCTACAGTTTACTTTGGACAGAGACCAGTAAGTTAAATTTGAGAACCAAGAACATTCTTTCAATTTGTATGAAAATCATGAATAACCAGCTATTCCTGTTTCCAAATTACAGTTTACTTCTGTGAAATAATACTGCTTCTTTGACACGTCCATCATTCTCATCACATTCCAGCCTGCAAATAGCACTCAAGTGTATGCTGCCTGAGTCACAGCTTTTCAGCAGGGGCTGCTGACAACAGTAAAAAGACAAATTTATGTCTTACCCAACTTAATAAAATACTTAGAAGAACTGAAGTGATAAATAGCTGTTGACACATCAAAACCTGCCTATTTTATGTACGCTATTAATGGCAGTTCCCAGTTTTCTTTTGTAAATAGGATGATATCTGCTTAGAGGACTGTTTAGCAGTGGTGTGGAAGTACTCCAGCCAAATGAAGGAGCAATTCCAGTGAAATCAGTACTCTTAAACATGGGGTTTTGCCATCACTTTCATCCCTAGATCAGGAGAAATGTAAACAAATTATAGTTAAGTGCGTGTATGTGCCCGTCTCTGACGGAGGGATAATAAGGATCGTAGCTACTCAAAGCATATTGTAAGGTATGCCTATGCTAGGGTAAGCCCAGGCTGAAGCCTAACCCCCTCCACCCCTTTGTATCCTAGGGCTTAGACTCAAAGTCCCAGAACCTTTTAGGGCTGAATGTCCCAAGCCCAGGGTAAGCTGGGACCTAGTTTCAAGCCCTATTGCCCTCCTGTGGGTACGTGACTCTGGCTTCATTTAGGTCCTAGAGGCCCTCTGTGGTGCAGTTTGTTGTACTCTATGGCAAACAGAAACCAAGACCCCTTTGCAAATGCTAGCAGCTCAGTTCAGTGCTAAGCCATTGTCTGCTGAACACCAGTCTGCCAGCCTGCTGCCAGATCGCCTGTAGAATTGTCAGTGGAGACCCATCAGAAGAAGCTGTTTGCAAAGAGAGCTGTTTCCTGGTCACAAGAACACATCTAGAGATTGATGCATGCTGTCTGGGCAGCCCTGCACACGCAGCCCCGTGGAGAGAAGGGCGGAGGGGCGTGGGACATAGGGCAGAGTAGGGACCAAATGGCTGCCTTGCAGACAGGGGGAGCAGCAGAGCTCTTGGCTCTGTATGACTGGGAGAAGGATGGACCCCCCAACCCCCCAGCCATTCCCTCTCCCTGTAGGACAGCCACTTGGTCCCTGCTGTGCTTTCTGGGCTGTGAGTGCGGGGGTGCCAGGGCCACTGTCTGGGTGGCACTTGAGCCAGCCCCCAAACCTCTCAGCCATGTCCTGGGACTACAGCTCCTGCTTTGTGCTGTGTGGAGCTTTCCCAGAGGAGGGAGCAAAGCTGATAGGCAGGAGATGGCTCCTAGCTGTCAGGATGTTGGGAGTCATCCATCCCTGGCCATGAGAGAGAGCACTGCCATAGCCCCTTCTTGCAGGGCTGTGCTTGGTCCCACTCTTTCCAGTCGTAGCCCCATACAAGGGTGCAATGATGGAAAAATTTGTACTGCTGCTGCCGGTGTCATATTTCCCTTGCAATTAGAGAGGATTTTAGTCCCCAGGGCTGCCAGTCCTAGTAACTTTCGTAAGTATTATTCACATGTGGTTTTAACACCTAAATTTTAAATGGAGGCTATTTCCATACCCATGAGCATTACTTAATTAACCACTGGTGCAGTGGAGTAGGTAAGTCCATATGGACTCTCCTTTGCCCTTCAAACATGGAAGCTGGGGTTGCCAACTCTTCCGTTGCCCTGGAGTCTGTGGGAGTTTAAGATTAATCTTCAATTAAAGATGTCAAGTGACAAAATCCCTAGAAGTACATCCAACCAAAATTGGAAGGTGAGGTTCTGTGCTGTGCAATGCAGAACTGAGGGTCAGGACTAGTGAGGCTTCAGGTGGGTCCTGGGCTGCTTTAGATGGCTCTGGGGGCTGTCCAAAATCTCCAGAGCTGTGTACTGGGGTGTGGTCTCTGACAGAGCCGGACATAGATGGTGTGTGTGGGTCATGTGGGTGGAAGGGTGTGATGAGAGGAGCTTCCTTCTCCCTCTGTGCCTGTCCCCTGTCATGTTCGGTCCCTATTGCTGGCCGCAGGAAATGTGCCAGAGGAGAGCCTCAGCAGGGGAAGAAACTCTTCCCCCACCTGCCTTCCTCAGTATCTCTGGTGGGACAGAGAGAGAGGCAGCCCCAAGCTGCGTGCAGGGGCAGGAGACTGCTGAGCAGAGACCTCTGGGGTGCTCATGCATCCTCCACTTTAGACTGTGCCTTGCCCCTGCGTATGAAGAGGCAGGAATTTTCTATGGAGCAGGGGTTATCACCCAGCTGTTTTCTGCGGTTCCTACATAGAGGAAATCGTTGTCTTTACAGATGTCAAGCTTTTGGGGGCATTTATGCCACTTCATCCCTTCTGGATGGCATAAGGGGCCCAGAATCAGGGGTAGATGGGAGAATCTCAGCAGGCAATTTTCATCTGTCTCAGTCAAAATGGAGTAATAAATCATAGAACATTAGGAGACTTACAGTTAAACTTTAATACTGTACTAAAGAAGAAATGTGCAATGCTCAAAATTCATCCGTTCCTCTAGTTTTGAGATTTTATTTATAGACATGCCATTTGATGTGTCACCCTGAGCTGAACACATGCAGTGATAAGCAATACCTTCTCCTAGAGGCTACAGAATCCCAAATTACCAGTCTGATTCCCTCATCAGTTTAACAGTGGTTACCTAGCTTGATGAATTCTCTTCCCACCTCATTATAGCTCATCATGCGGTCCCCTGGATCCTAGCTCATGCCAACTGAAACAAAAAGAGGAATGCACAGTGAGGGCTAAATAAAGGTTAGAAGGTGTAAACCTATCCTGCTGATCTTATAATGTAGTCTTAGATGCTAAACCAACTTTATGATCATGTTTGACACTTTTTATGCTGTAGATGACTGAGAGATATACTGTCAGGGTAATCTTCAGTGTGTCTCAGAAGGTTATTTAGATTATTTCCTTGCTTTCAAGATCTCATTAGTCAAAATGTTCTTTCTTTCTGCCCAGGTTTAGATTTTGACATAACGCAAAGATGATAACTTTAGAAATAAATGTACCTTCTTATTTAAAAATCATTCTGACAAGTGAAACCTTTATCAGATTTAGCCGTTTGGCCTCTAAAGACATTCTTTTAAAGAAAACCAAACACATTCAGCCCTAGAAGAACATCTACCTGCCATGTAAGATATCGAGTCATCCCTGTGACATGTCAGGACCCCCTCGGGATTGTTATATGATATGCCAAGACGCAATTGAGCCTGTTTCCCATGATAACTTGGGCGCCTGGTACTCTGTCTTACTGCGTCAGACATGGCAGCCTGCTGCATCACAGGGTTGGGCCCCCGAAAGCTGCAGTATACCTGTCTCCAGCACATAAGTACACAGCCTCTCTGGGAGCTGAACTCTAGATCTGCCTTATGCTGTATAGAGGTCTGTATGGTATAAACTGGTGAAATTTGCTCTCTTTCTTAGTGTAAGAAGGGCTGTGCACAGACGCCTTGCCCCCTGAGGTAATACTTATTTAGACTGGGTTTATTAAGTAAAAAAGTATTTCAGTAAGTATAGAAGGTAGGATATAAACAATGTAAGCTACTTAAATAAAGCAGAAGATGAATGCTAAGGTTAATACACTAAAGAAACTAGTTACATGTAATATCTCATCCTCAAAGTTATTCGAATCAATGTCTTTCACAGGCTGGAAAGTCTTTCACTTGGCCCCAGTCCTTCCCCAAAGACAGTCTTAGATGTTGCAGCTGCTGTCTTGGGTAGGGTAGCAAGGGTGAACTGACAACCTAGATTATCTCGCTCTCCACCCTTCAGTGGGTATTGCAGAAGATGAGAATCCTTTGTCTTCAGTCTTAACTTTCCCCCTGCTCTTGTGGAAAAATACAACATCCAAGATGGATCCCAGCAACAGGTGACATGCCGCATGTCTTGGTAGGACCCACCATAGCCCCCTCCTCCCAAGCATATAGGAAAAGCAAGTCTATTCACAGACCTCCAAGTGACGGCCTTTAAATTCTTTGAATATTGCTGATAGCCATCACTTAATATGACAACAAGAGTAACACAGGTTTATATTTCTCATTTCTTACTTCAAATACGGGAATGATACATGCATATAAACGGGATAATTATCTGCAGTGCGATCTCACATAAAGTATCTTGCATAAATCATATCCTATTCATAAGCATATTCCCATAAAGAATATGGAGTGCCTTGTCAGAATCCCATTGTAGCTTTTGTCTCTGTGAGCTTTGATTTCTCAGGTACCTTGAGTGGATCTTTTTTTAAAGACTCCTTTTCAGGAGTGGATTTTCTGTCTTCTCCTTTACATACACTGTGCCTCGTTGGAACTAGATGTAACCCATGTCTGCTAGGTGTGGCAGTCTGTCCCCTGGAGGTTATGCTTGCACTATGAAGTAAAGTCAAATTTATCAAAGTTGAATTTGTAACCCCGAATTTTATAAAGTCAAAGTCAATTGTCCACAACTTCCAACAAAGCTGACTTAGTGGCTCCACTAATTGCCAAAGTTTGACTGTTGCTGCAGTGCATTGTGGGAACCTATCCCACAGTTCCCTGAGCCCCATTGCATTTTGTTTTTTTTCACTGCTGCTGAAAAAGTTTCCTGCAAATGACCTTAAGGCCTGTGCAGGTCCTATATTGCATAGCCCTTGAAACAAGGTGCCATTTTTCAGAAGTCTCTTTTCCCAGTGAGGTGGGCTATGTCTACACTAGCCCAAAACTTTGAAATGGCCATGCAAATGGCCATTTCAAAGTTTACTAATGAAGTGCTGAAATATGTATTCAGCGCCTCATTAGCATGTGGGCGGCCACGGCACTTTGAAATTGGTGCGGCTCGTCCAGACGGGGCTCCTTTTGGAAAGGACACCGGCTACTTCGAAGTTGCCTTATTCCCATCTGCTCATAGGAATAAGGGGATTTCGAAGTAGCTGGGGTCCTTTTGAAAAGAAGCCCCGTCTGGACGAGCCGCGTGGAGGCGAGCCGCGTCAATTTCGAAGTGCTGTGGCCGCCCGCACGCTAATGAGGCGCTGAATATGTATTTCAGCACTTCATTAGTAAACTTCGAAATGGCCATTTGCATGGCCATTTCAAAATTTTTGGCTAGTGTAGACACGGCCATAATGTTTGAGTCATCTGCATCATGGAACTTTTAACCAAATGTGCCCTGATAGCACCCACTGTCATATTCCCAGACTGCATTGCCCTCATTCCCCCCATGTCAAACCAAACGGCCAATTTCAGAAGGAAATGCGGAGTGGGGAATCCCAGAGGGTGTTGGTGTTCAGTGGTTAGCGTCACTCAGAAGAAGACAAGGAAAGACCGAGTGCCTATCTTTCTAGTGGTTAGGCTCTCTTCCTCCGTTGAAAATCATGTGAACAGGCACCCAGTGAAAAAATACCTCAATCCCATGGTAGATTAAGGCCAGATCACATGCAGCAAGATACGGGGGGATGCCAGAGGGCTTAGGTGTGTAGTAATGTAACTGCCTGTGTGCATGAGAGAAGGGGGAGAGAGAGTGCACAAGTGCCATTCGCAGTGCCGCGAGTCAGGGAACTGTCAGTCCCACGTATTGGGGTGTATGTTCTCCAGGTGCCTGTGCCCGTGCCCTGTTAACAGGAACCTCAACATTCCCCTGGGGAAAGAACACTGAGTGTGAGTCTCCAGAGCAAACTATAGTGTATCCAAACGGATCAGTAAAGGTGTTCAGGCTACAATAATCTACAGGCGTTTCATAAAACCTGTAAATTCACTTACATTCAGTGGGGCTGGGCACCTTTTGTCCCCACTCAAGAATTATTCTGCCGGTGAATAGCAAGGATGCTTTTCCGGTTCTGACAGTGCCACGTTAAGAGGTACCTCAGGTCTCCCCTGGGGAAGGAACACATTTCATGGGGGAGAGCAGCAGGGCTGGGAGCTGTCCCCTCCCAACCCCCGTGGAAATGCAGGAAACAGGACATTGCAGAGACTGTGTGCTCCCCCCGCAAGCCACAAGCTTTGGGAAACGGGGCAGTGGGGGCTGGGGCAGCCTGCAATATAGCTATTTGTGGGGCCAGCCCCGCAAACCTCAGAAGCCAGGAGCTGTCATGAGGCTCCTGTTAGAATTATGCAGGCACCAGAATGAGGGGGGCCGGTCCACAATGAAGCTATGGCCAAGGCCAGCCTCCCCAGGCCTTGGGAGCCAGGGGCTCTTACGAGGCTCCTGTTAGCCAGGTGCAGGTACCAAGGTATAGGGAAGGCCCTGCAGGGGCTGCAGCCAGCCAGCCCCCCAAAATCTTGGCTGCAGGGGGAGAATTTTCCCCCTTCCCATGTCAGCCAGCTGATAACAGTCTTTGCCACGGGGCGACAGCCAACCCCAAAAATCTTCCCCACCTTTGGAGCCATGCTGCTGTCTGGAAGCCTGCTCGGCACTGCACCACAGGCACCTGTTTTTATTGGGTTGGGAGCTAGACAAGTGGTGCAGTTGGCGAGGGGATAGACCTCCCAACTGCATGGTGCCTGTGGGGGAGTGGGGGCTGCCCCCGTACAAATGTGAACCGCAGAAATTTCTTGGCCTCTCATCCAAGCATGGCCCTCGCAGACTAGCCGCCACGTGGTGTGGTGGGGTGGGAGCTGGCCCACAGCATGGCATCTGGGAGGCCTAGCCATGTGATGAGGTGGGGGCTTGACACTCGACTGCATGATGCCTGTGTGGGAGTGGGGCCTCCACCTACAAATGTGAAGCTCTGAAAAAAATCTCTCTACTCTCCTGGTAGATCCTGTGCAGGGAAGAAGCCTTCACCCTGCACAGGACACGATGCCCCACGGTCTCATGTGTCGTGTCTGGTCCTCACAGCCACGCTACCATGTGCTCTGTTGGGGCAAGGGGGCTAGCCACCAGATAAAATGAGACCTTGGCTCTCCTAATGGCTTCATGCTGGTGCTTTCTAAAGTGGCTAGATGTGATCACCCGGCTAATCATAAAGAAATGAATTCAAAATGCTGGGCTTCCTATTTCCTACTTCCTGGTAACCTGGAGCGATGACCTGAAAAGGCATCTTGAGGGGCACTGTGGGACAGTTTCAGGGCTAATAAAACCAATTTCAGACCTGGTTAATCGACCCTGCTTTAGCCTGATGTTGCACATTCGATTTTTTGAATAACTTCATTGGGAAGTCAGCAGTACAGAAGTTGTCATTACAGCCACTTAGAATCAACTTAATGAGTGCTGGGATATAGAGCCTTAAATTCAACTTTGGCTCCTAGTGTAGAACAGCCCTTAGTGGCAGCTAGAGCAGGGGTGTGGCACCTTTTTTTTTTTTTCAATCAGGGGCCATTGACCAACGTTAAAAATCAGCCAGGGACAATACACGGCCCTGTGGTTCAGGAGGCACCCCTTGCAGCTTCCCCTAGCTCCAGGATGGGGCCAGAAATGAGGAATAGGGATACACATCTCAAAGAACCTCAGTTACTAGACAAGGTGAGAAACTTCCTCTCGTATGGAGGCCTTGTGGTGTCAACCGATTTTCACTAGGGAAGACGAGGAGACTACAGACTTAACTTCTAAGCCTGACCTTATCAAAATTTGACCCCATGTCTTTAAAATACCAAGAAACCAATCGGTCTTTTACTTGGTGTATAAATTTAATTCTGTGGTTTGCTGAAGAGTGCACATTCAAATCCAACAGAATAAACTGCTTTCGTACAGTCATTTGTGTTTGTTGCCCCTCTGTTGTAGAATGCACGGTATGATAAGAATGGATTAATACTATTGTTGGACTCCTATAGTAGGCATCCTTCGATCCTGAGGGATCGTGGGTTTGCACCCCAGTTGGACTGATTCGAGCAGCTTCTTCTGTGGCTGTGCAGTCCAATCTAGGAATGGCAGTCCTTTCCGCACTGTGAGCAGCAGTAGGCAGATGTCGCTCTGGTATCACAGGCACGGATCTTCCTGAGGGATCTCCTGTCTTCCGCTTCCTTCACCAAGGTAGTTTCATACACAATAAGAGCTTCCTTCACTCCCTGTTTCCAGGCATACGTGTCTGAGGTGAGCGAATGCCAGGTGCTCACACTGACAGAGAGCGTGCTGAGGTCACGCTTGCACGTGTCCTTGTAGCACAATTTAGGTCGCCCTTTCGGCCTCTTTCCAGACGCCAGTTCACCGAAGAGGAGGTCCTTCGGTATTCAGCCGTCCAGCATGCGTGAGACATGGCCCAGCCAGCGCATACGCCTCTGTTTGAGAAGGGTGAACATGGAGGCAGTGCCTGCCCTCTGAAGCACTGCGCTATTGGGGACCTTGTCCTGTCATGAGATACCAAGTATGCGCCTAAGGCAGCGCATGTGGAATGTGTTGAGCCGCTGCTCTTGTTTTGAGCATAAAGTCCATGTTTCACTGGCATACAGCAGTGTGCTCAAAACACAGGCTGTGTAGACCTGCACCTTGGTGTGTACAGTGAGCTTATTGTTAGCCCATACTCTCTTTGTCAGCCTGGAGAGTGTTGTGGTGGCTTTTCCAATGCGCTTGTTGATCTTGCTATCAAGTGACAAGTTGTCCGAGATCATCGAGCTGAGGTACACGAACTCATGGACGACTTCCAGTTCGTAGTCTAGCATGCTGATAGATGGCTCATTAGCCATGTTTTGGCCCATCACCTGGGTCTTCTTTAAGCTGATTGTGAGGCCAGATTCCATGCATGCATCCGCAAAGCGAGTTATGAGTGACTGCAGTTCCTGCTGAGTGTGAGCAGCAATAGCTGCATCGTCAGCAAAAAGGAACTCCCTTAGACACTTCGTAAGCACCCTGCTCTTCGCTCTAAGCCTCGACAGTTTGAAGAGGTTGCCATCCATTCTCGTGCAGAGAGAGATGCCCTCTGTAGCAGTTCCAAAGGCATATTTGAGCAAAACTGCAAAGAAGATGCTGAACAGTGTTGGAGCCAGCACACACCCCTGCTTCACTCCGCTGAGAATCTCAAAGCATTCGGATGTGGATCCGTCGTATACGACGGTCCCCTTCATGCCTTCATGGAAGGCCCTAATAATGCTGAGCAGAACTGGGAGACAGCCGATCTTAGCCAGAGTCGCGAGCAGACCTTTTCTGCTGATGAGGTCAAATGCCTTGGTCAGGTTGATGAAGGCAATATACAGAGGTTTGTTCTGCTCCCTGCACTTTTCTTATAGTTACCTAACAGAGAAAACAATGTCTGTGGTGGACCGTTCAGCTCTGAACCCACACTGAGACTCAGGGTGGACTCTCTCCACAAGAACACTGAGCCTCTTCAGAACAACATGTGCAAATAGCTTCCCCACGGTACTGAGAAGGGAGATGCCGCGATAGTTGTTACAATCGCTTTTGTCACCCTTGTTCTTGTAGACAGTAACGATGTTAGCATCCCTCATATCTTGCAGTACGCTGCCTTCTCTCCAGCGTTGGCAAAGTATTCCATGCAGCTCTGAAACTAGGGTACCACTGGTGCATTTGAGGATTTCTGAGGGAATACTGTCTTTCCCTGGGGCTTTTCCAGAAGAGAGTGCTTTTAGTGCATCGCTGAATTCCTCCAAGGTGGGCTCAGCATCAAGTTCAGTCAGGTGTTTTGATCAAATGGACTCAAAGAAGCATAGAGAGATGGACTCTCGTACTCTAACAGATACAGTGATACAGCCATCTTCCTGATTTTTGTAAGCCCCATACAGCAATTTGTTAATAGCAATGAGCTGAACTGCAGGAGAACAATTCTTAAAAGAGGTTACTTGAACAGAATGTGCAAATCCTTCATTTGCCTATGCATATTGTCACTTTGGTACATGAATGGGCATCTTGTGTGCCTAAATGCTGAGGTGAGTCTCTGTATGGGAGATTGGGATATTTTGTCAAGGCACCTGCATGAGTCCCCAGTTTTTACTTGGTAGAACTTGTTCTCACTAAAACAATTCTGTTTTTTTTCTAACACAGTTCATTTGTTGTGTCCTGATGCATTTTCAGTTCAGCCAAGTATGTAGTAATCAGAACTGACTGTCTTTTTAAAATAGATAAATTAAAAATTTTAAATGCTCTTTTACATACCTAAATCAATATATTTGTCGCCATTCTTTTTACAAATTGATGTATTTCCAGTACAGTCATATCATTACCCCTGCTTAAAGCATTTTTGTTCTGATTCCATTATTTTGATATGATAGGCTTGATATGATAGTTTCAGCGCTCTGACTCTATGAATACTTGTTCATCCACAGGAATGTATTTCAATGCACATCAGCGCATATTGTACCATATTAGTTTAACCATCCGACATAATAAGATTTGTCTTGTCTCAAGCAGAAAAGCATTTATAGATATTAAGAGAATTTAGTACGCTTCTTGACTGTCACAGCATGTACCACTGTCTAGCTCAGAATCGCTCTTGAAGCTTCATGAAGCTCACCCCAGAAGTCATGGTAGTGTGGGCAGGTCAGGCATTTGTTTGCTCAGATTAATGTGTTTACGTGGGAGGACTGTGCCCTACTAAGTCACCCCTATCTGAAAATCAAATTAATGAGAGTGAGTTCAGAGGAACTTGTGTCCCTTGCTGTAGTACAGTTTATACCTCCCTGCTGGACCATGGATGTTGCTAGACCGGAGAGTGCTGGACCAGTGAAGTTCAACCTGTAGTACTACAGTCAAGTTTTTGCTCTGCTGACTGACAATTATCCCTTCAGGGAAAAGTTTGTCTCTGACTCAGAGATTTAAACTCCCTCTAGCTCATAGCTGTGCTTTGGCTGGGAGGCAGTCAGAAAGTGAGAGGTGCCAAGCAGTCCAGAAATCAGCTTTCACACTGCCTTCTGGGAACAACAACAAACTGGCAACACACAGCACTCTAAATCCAAAGATCTCAAAACAAGTGCAAGCTTTATTAAGGGAAGCTGCACACCACCACTGTGAGGGATGCAAGTATTACTACCCTTGTATGTAGGGTAAATTAAGATACAGATGTTAAGTGACTTGCCCAAAATTATGCAGCGGTTCTGTGCCAGTGTCAGAAGTTCAACTTAGTTTTTTAGGGTTCTAAATATAGAACTTGAGTCCCAGTTGTGCTGTGTAGCCCTGCCTGGCAACTGAGGCAAAAAGGTTGTCCTTTGTAGTTGCAGACTATCAGGACTCCACAGCATACACTGGAAATGGGAGAAGGATTCTGAGAAAAATCAGATTGCAAAGGAGTGATCTGAAATGCTTTGCCTTCCCTGGTACAGACCCTGAGCTGAAAGTCTTGCTGCCACTACACCACCATTCTGCTTGGGGCTTGCATGGCCTAAAACAGGCCTGTATGCGGGGAAGGGGGCAGTTCCATATCCTGTTTCTTTCCCTGCTGTGCTGTAGAGGGGAAGCCTGCAGTACATGAGGGGCACCCTGGGAGCCATCGTTCCTTGTCCAGCTCCCTCCTAGAGAGCTGGCCCTGGAGCAAGGACAGGACTACCTTTCCCAGTATGCCCTTGGCTGCTAGCAAGAGGAAAGGGAGGGGGATGCTGTGAGACCCCTGAACAGCACTTGTGCGTGGAGAGAGCTGCTGCAAGAGGGTGGCACTGTGAGTGGAACATGTGAGTTCACAGGGAGTAGGTGGCTTTGGCTCAGATCTCACCCTCAGAAGACTGAGGTATTTTGGAACATTGTTTTTCACTTACGATATTACAACAAGATCCCAGAAGGTAATTTCTATAAAACTTAATTACTGTACACGTTTCAGTATGTTATAACAAAATCATTTTACAAATTACTGTTTCTACTGAAATTTTTCCTTAACCTCTCTTATGCATGCTCGTTGCAGGGCTATCCTTTATATTTAAAAAAAATTGCCATCCACATTTACAAAAACATTTTTGCATGCCATTGAGTGCCGTACCATCCCACTGTGGTCAAAGGGTGTTGAGGCCACTAAGCTGCTTTTAGAAGACACCTTTCAAGAATGAGGTTCATGAGGACCCTACAAAATCAGAATAAGGTGATAGGCAAGTCCTCTTATTACTATTGCACTCAAATTAACTGCTTCTGTAACCTGGCACTGGGATTTTACCTTTTGTTGTTAAGTGTATTGTGTGAAATTCACTACTGTGGACAGTGCTATCAAGAGGCCTGTACATCACTTATCATCCCCTTAAGACTCGTTTTGAAGTCTTCAGAAGGAACAGTATAGACTCAGTTTATCTGATCTACTTTTGTTTTAAACAGAGGCTGGCTGCACTGTGACCTGGGTGTCTTCCTTAATGCAGATGACACTTTGGGGGTATTTTTTGCTTTCCTTCTCTTACCATATCTCCGGTTAATAATGTTCAAGGAAGCATGTCGCCTGCTGACTCTTTCCTTTGTGATTTATTTAGGAGCAGGTGGAAAAAGGAATGAGAGTGTTTCTCTGATTACTTGCAGGTGTGCAATGGTTTAGAACAGCCAAGGAAACAACAACGGTCTGACCTAAATGGACCAATTGACAACAATAATACAACAGAGGTAAGTACCATCGGTGCCTATTCTCCTCCCACTCCTGTCAAAAAAAACAAAACAAAAAACAAACCCACAAAAAAGTCTCTCACGGGCAGCAAATATTTCATTAAGGAAGGAAGGGTGACCTCTCTCTCTCCGAACCAACCACAGCTTCTATAACTGCATATTCCTTGTGGCCCACAAAGCTTCCATGAACCAGTGGCTGCAGCAGTCACTTTGTATAATCGCGCCTTTTAAATATACAGCCCTAATGGTAGTCCATCGATCTGACACAGCCCTAAAATGTTCAGGTTAAGGAGGAGACTTCAGAAATTCTTGAGTTCTGGGGCTATTGCAGAGTAAAGGTCACATCAGAAAGTCTTTCATTTCCTCTCCACCTCTGTCTTGTATGGAATTGCTGCATTTGGAGACAAAGGATTGCTGTAGGAGTTTGAATTCTCCCTACCAGCTGATCCACATGTCATCATTTCATTCCCTGCTGAAGGCCCAACTGCTTCACAACCTCTCAAGTGGCCTCTGTGGTGAGCTGTGCACCTGCTCCCTCAGCTGTGAAACAGGTGCCATAGACAGGCTAGTGGCACTGAAAAATGGAGCCAACGCATCTAAAAATGCAGAGGGAGGGTGTGCTGGGGGCCAGACATGGCGGTAAAGTAAAATCCAAACTCAAAATCGAAGGGGTCTGTTATTTCAAAAGGGAGTTTATGGTAGTAGTAAGCAGTTGGTAACATATATGAATATTTGCACGTACAAAAAGCCCTCTTCTGTCATGGGGGAGATTAACCCCTGTACTGGAGACATTAATGCTCAGACGGATATTATATTGCCTACAAGGGAGTCTGTGAACTGAATTTCCATTGATTAGGTTTAAAGTAGCACCTAGGGCCTCAGATAAGAAAAAGGACTGTGTTTGACACTGTGCTAACACAGAGAGGGTTCCAATGTGGACTAACTCTAGTTTTCCAGACTATTTTAAATTATAGACTTATTAATGTAATGGTATTTAAAAGCATTACACTGTTTAAATAGCAGCAATGTAAAACTCCAAAGAGAAAATTGAATATGTTAAAGAGTTCAGTATAGAAATGGATCTTGCATTATATTAATGGTCAGCTTGATTTTGCTATCTTGTTAGTAATACAGCGCATTATTTTTTACTTCCAAACAGACAAAGAAAGTGTCTTCCTTTCCAAGTTTTGTTGATGGTAAGTAAATTTGACTGTATTGTAACGTTACAGCAGTATAAAACAAAATACTCACCCCCCACATCCAAGATTTTTCAACTATGAAGTTTGAGTAAAAATCAGGCATAATTTATTTATGTATAAGCTAGTAAAGTTCTCACCTTGCTGTCATTAGAGCCTATATGTTGTGAATAATAAAACTATCCCTTCCTTAGGTTTGCCTTCACTGAGTTACCAGTAAAAAGCACAATGTAAATTTCAGCCTAATTTTTGTCCCCAAACTTGTCTGGTTCTCGAATTTTCTCTGTCAGTCCCAGAGTCTAATTCACTCTAATTTTTCCTCCCAAAGAGTCTACCTGCTCTCATACTTGGAGCTAGCTGAATCCATGTGAGAGTCTGAATCAGAAGCAGTGTTACAACTTCTATACGTGGTTCAGGCCACTGATTCTGAAAGGCTCAACAGAAGAGCTGTTAGGCTGTCACCTTTAAATATATTGGCCAGTTTTGTTTCATTATTCGCATTTTTCCATCTTATTGAAGTAGGGAAAATGTCTAACCTGATTCAGTAAGACATTTGTACATATGCCTGACTTTAAGCCCATAACTTACATGTGACTGCTCAAAGTTAGGCACATTAGGCTTAAGTACTTTGCTGAGTTAATTGTTTGGGTATCACTTTAATAACCAGCTAAAACACTAGCAAATGAAATTAATAGACTTTAAAACCAAAAGAGACCCTAATGGTGATCTAGTCTCTGTATGACCTCAGGTATAGCATAAGACGGCAAGTGATTCCTGCATGCCAGCTAGGACTTCTGGTTGAAATTGAATATCTCCCTTCTTATGAATGTTATCTACACAATCACTTCCTTGCATAACAATCATATTTTGGTCATACACAGTTCAGCTAGTTTCATCCTTTATGCTTATCCTGATCTTTTCCAGACTGACAATTTTGTTGTTTTCTTTATTAAAATAAGATCTTTTTCTAGAAAGACATAAACAACAACCAACCCTTCATAACTGGAAATATTTAAAAATAGGTTTAAACATCTGTCTGGGATGATCTAGAACAGGGGTCAGCAACCTGCAGCTCAGGAGCCACCTGCAGCTCTTTAAGGAGCCACTTGCGGCTCAGAGCACTGCCGCCACTGACTACTCTTGCAGCTCCAGAGGCTGCCATCGCTTAAACAAAAAATCTAAATTCAGTTGCCCACTGTTAGACCAACTGAATTTAGTTTTGTTTGTTTAAGTGGCAGCAGCAGTGTCCGGAGTTGCTGAGCAGTCAGCTGTGGCAGGGAGCCCGGAAGTGAAAGCCGCAGCAGGGCAGGGAGCTGCCCATTATGGGCGGAAGTCTAAGCCAGCGGGAGGGCTGGGATGAGGGGTGGCTGAGCCTGCCCCTGCCAGAGCTGCACAGCTGCGCTGAGAAGGCGGTGCGGAGCAGCAGAGGAGCTGCGTGTGCTAAGGCCAGCTAATCCTGGGGACGCAATCATGGGGTGGAGGGGAGGATGGGGCTGAGGGGGTTAAGCCTGGGGATGGGGGTGGTTTGCAGGATGGGGGGGTAGATCCTGGGGTTTGGGGGGCAGATTTGGGGGCTGGGGCCGATGAAGCCTAGAGATGAGGGCAACTTAACTTTCTAATTCATAAAAATCATTGTGTGGGAGCAGTTCTTAAAAGAGGGGTGATAAAAAGCATGGTTTGACGTTATTTATTAAGGACTGTCCCATATTCACATGCATTGCGGCTCTTGAAGTATTGATTTTGTAACTGAATTTGAAAAAAGGCTCTTCTCACTATTTCGGTTGCAGACCCCTGATCTAGAGGATCTCATTAAAACTCTGTGTATCCCTTGTGCTCTCTGCCAGTTGACGTGAAGAGGTTCCTGAGGTCTGCTCTTTACACAGATTGACTGCTGAAGGAACTTACATTTAACTGTTGGCATTTACTGGCTAACAAGCCCTAAATTGAGGTAAATTAAACATGTTCCCTGCAGGCAGAAGGATCAAGAGGGATGCTAGCACTTGGAAATAACCTTTAACAGAAACGTGCAGTGGATCAGGGTAGAGGAGGGGAGGACAGAGAGTCTGTAGAAATTAATGCTAGAAAAGTAAAAACAATACCTTGCAACGCTTCTTTATATACCTAGAAATAATTTTTTTCGTGAACGTTTTGTTTTCCATTCTGTTTTAAGAGTTCAGTGCTCTAGTATTGAAAATGGGATCCATGCAGTTTTTAGGATAGCATGAAACGCATTTTTTAAGTTTTGGTAAAAATTGATTCCTCTGATTCTTTTCTTTAATAGCATTGCAAGAAAAGATGAACTATCTGTTGGGTTTTCACTGTGGTGTAGATATGATACAACTGCAAAAACTACATGATACAGAAAGAGTTTATGTTGGCTAATCAAATAGATCTTCGAATCCCAAGCCAAAATGCCCTGTTTTATTATTTCTGTTGATTTGTATTGTACTGGGGCTGGGCAGATACCCCCTTGTGCTGGGTATATTACCCACACATAATGAAGAGACAGTCCCTGCTATGGACTACAGTAATCCCTCGATTTATGTGGAGGTTACGTCCTGGGCAACCTCCCTGTAAATCAAATATCACATAAATGGCGGGGGAAGGATCCCCCAAAATTCCCCTGGCTGGGGGAAATGGGCAGCTGGAGCCTCTGCAGAGCTCTGCTGCTCCCTGGCTTCCCCCAGCTGGGTGAAGGTGGGGAGCACAAACACTCCCCGCTGTTCCAGCTGCCCACTTCCCACTGGCTCCAGCTTGCTTCCCCCTGCTGGGGGGTAGTGGGGGGACAGTCACATGGCCTCGGGCTTCTCCCAGCTGGGGGGCACACAGCTGCTTGCAGCTCCCAGCTGGGAGAAACCCCACCACAAGCAGCTGTGTGCTGGGAAAGGGGGTGCAGTTTTGATTTGTGCTTAACTCACGTTAATGTGAGTTAAGCACAAATTGAAATTGCACTTCGCAAAGGTTTGCTGTACTTAACATTTTCCTGTTTGTACAGTGAACTCCGACAGAGGTCCCACATTACTGCACTAGCCTGTGCTGAACTAATGATT